>NC_059410.1:3552125-4152909 GCF_905220565.1 Melitaea cinxia
GATTTACTTAATTGAAAATGGGGGTTGATGAAAGGTGGAAAATTAAGAGTAATATAACTTTTTTTAAATCTAAATCATGACAAAATAAAAATAAAAATCTTGCCAAAAAAATTAAAGTTTACAATTAACAAATAAAATATAGGGGTTGATCGTAGAGGGTTGAAAATTTAGGGTTGTATGTATTTTTAATGTTGTGTCATAAAAAAATAAAAAAATATATTTGAAAATTAAAAAAAAAAAATAGGGGTGGACTACCCTTAACATTTAGGGGGATGAAAATAGTTTTTTTTTTTCGATTCTCAGACCTACCGAATATGCACACAAAATTTCATGAGAATCTGTCGAGCCGTTTCGGAGGAGTTTAACTACAAACACCGCGACACGAGAATTTTATATACATATTAGATTATATCGTATTATTTATTATTTTGTCAATTTCGTTGGAACAATTAGAGTACAAAACTTGTCCGTGTTCCAATCGGATTCCAGAGTTACTATTTAGAGATTACTAAAGTTTAAGCGCACCATACCAATATAGTATTTAGATATACATAATTGTTACGGAGAAACTAAAAACATGGTAAAAACTTAATCAATGAAATTTTGTTATTACCATCGTATACGTATTATGATTGACTAGCCCGTTGGCGCATTTGTAGTGGCCCTGCTTTCTGCTCCGCGGGTTGTGGGTACGATTCCCGCCTGAGTGTAGTAAGTGTGGGTGTAATATTTGTATATATATATATTATTTCCATGTATATTTATAAAAAATACATAGCTATATCTGTCGTCTTTTACTAAGTACACAAGCATCAAGTTGCTTATCTTCGGAACAGACGACGATGTGGATATTAATTTATTTAAATATATTTGGTCTCTATATTCTAAAGATTTAAATATATAGCTCTTTAAAAAACAATAGGACACACAATGACTGACTCCAGTCAGTCAATTCAACCAATTGCAGTCCCTGCTCGACGTAGGCCTCCCCCAGTTCGTGCCAATGTTTAATTAAGTTTTATCCTTTGAAGATAAAATACCTACTTGATACCCAAGAAGAAATGAAAACAAATAAATTAATTAATTCATGTTTCGTTTTTGTTGGTTAATGAGTTTTTGCAATAAGCCAGCAAACGTAAAGGGATTAATCGAAACTTTGTCTTAGCTAATTTCCTAATACAAGCAAACTCGACTTACTTACGGGTCGATAAATTTTGTATTTTCGGAACTCCTGTGGCTATTCTCTCTGTGTGTGCGTGTGAGTTTTCAAAAATTTACCAATAAATGTATAAATTAATTTAGAATTACTTATGAAGTACAGGCCAATCTGATGTACTGGCATTCATTTTTTTCTACTGAAAGTAACAGAACAGTCTGTAGTCACCATGTCACATTATTCGTAGGTGCACAAAAATTAATTTCTGGTTTAAGCGTTTTTCCTTGTGGTACTCACCATGGTACCTTGGAAAGTATGTAAATTTATCGCTTCCGATTCTTTCTTATATACCCGATAAGCGCCATGACATGATTATACTCCAACCGTTTTCTTAGAAGAAGGAGTCTTGAACAAGTATATTCGGAGTTGTGCTATGTATAGATGTTTTAACTAAAATTTAATTTAATTATAGTTTGAAAGGTGTTTAACATTCGGTTGAAATGGTCACCGCGACTTCGAACCTCGCTTATAACACGCGTACACCGTAATACAGACACATATAAAGAAAGATACAATACCAGATGTACAAAGGCGATCTTATCGCTAAATAGCGATTTCTTCCAGATAATCTTTGGGTACTGGACACGATACAGTAGCAGCGGTTAGAAGTGTGCACAAATTAAGGAGGAAAAATCAAAAATAAATAGATAAAAACTACGATGTGATAGACTTACATAATTATTAAAGAAAGAAAAAAACATATAAATAAGTAAATATTTTGGTATATAATATACATAGACACATACATACATACACACATATATACATACACATATAAAAATTTGTTTGATTTAAATTACGCTTTCTAAACTAAACAAAAAATACTTTTCAGTGAAAAGGGATATACCATGTTTTATACACCTAATACTATTAAACGAGCAACTCTTGTTTATAGGTATAATATCTTATATTTATATATTAATAATTACAACGAAGTTTGAAAACTATCACGTTAATAACAATTGAGTTAACTTTCTATCTAAGTACCACGAAAAATAATCTTATACACTTAAAGATGTTTGGGTTGTAGCGTAATATCGTTCGTTACATTACTAAAATACTATCGTCCATTCCATATTTTAAATCCATATTTTCAGTAGACAATTGACAAAATTGTATGAAAAATCTGACCGGACAAATCTGACCCGATTATGTAAATAGGAAATTTAGTTCTGAATATTTATACAGATAAAAGTATTCTGATGTATCCGAAATTGACAGCAGTAGATATAAAATATATGGTATTATTACATATGACACGGAGAGTATATATTTAACACATGTGTATAGTATAAAACATGACATGGACATTTCAGTGTTATTTATGCATTGACGCATGTTTTGTAGAGTTATATATGTTCAATATGTTATTTAACGATTTATTATACATAACTGAGAATTATACATGCTATGTACACGAGTATAAAGAGATTGCATATTCTTAAATGGAGCAACTAGAGACAGAAGTTTGAAAAGATAGACGTACAGGTTAGTACGTACAGAGTTAATGATATTAATTTATTCGTATATAGAATACTTCAGGGCAATTCATTTATTAAAAAAATAGAATAATACCAAATAAAGTTGAGAGAAAATTAACAATAAATATATTAAAATTTGATCAAAAACTATATTCTACAGTTAGCATTAGCAAACATAATTTACATAAACCGTAATTTTAATTTTCTCTTTTTAATTAATAACTAACTTTTATATTAAAATATATATCATATTGCCTACATATAATGTAAATATTACAGAAAAACTAATTAATTTTATCTTTATACACATCATCTAACAATCTTAACGAATAGATTTAAAAAAAACGAGTGTGCTTTACACGACACGATACGACACGACTGAAGTAAAACTTTTTTAGCTGCCCCTACAGTAATTTACGAAACGTAAATCTTTCTCTATATATAGAAAGCTATCTTCACTATCTTATATCTCCCTCTCAACTTCCATTCACCTCGCCCGATCACACTTTTCGTAACGCTCTCGTCACGCATTCACCAGCTTACTCCCCAAGTCAAGCGTGAGTAAAGAAATGTTCATTCATTCATTCATTCATTACAGCCTATACAGTCCACTGCTGGACATAGGCCTCCACAAGTTTACGCCAAAAATAACGTGAACTCATGTGTGTTGCCCATAGTCACCACGCTGGGCAGGCGGGTTGGTGACCGCAGGGCTGGCTTTGTCGCACCGAAGACGCTGCTGCCCGTCTTCGGCCTGTGTATTTCAAAGCCAGCAGTTGGATGGTTATCCCGCGACCGGTCGGCTTTTTAAGTTAACTTAAAAAAAATGTTACTTCGAAAAAAATTTTTTTTTCTGTTCTAACTTTAAACAAATATGGTTCTTATCGTATATCAAAAGCAAAGAAAAGAAAAATGTCTCGGTATATAACATTTACGGTGAGCAAATATTTAAATCAAACAACCAACGTTTTGAATTTATGTTCTAAGATAAGGGAAGGAAGTTAGACAGTGTAATTAAAGTCACAAATAACGTACATTTAAGAATTTCTCGGTTGATTGTGCAATCACAATATTTAAAACTTGCTTAAAGGGACCAGAATTTTATAAATATTTTACTTTTTAACCGACTTCCAAAAAAGGAGGAGGTTCTCAATTCGACCGTATTTTTCATTATTAATTCTATTTATAAAACAATCGCTCTGATGTAGTGGTGCGAGTAGTCGCCCTGTGGGTTCGATTCCTGTTCGCGATGGATATTTGTACTAATATTTCTTTCCGGTTTGGATATATGTCCTTGGGTCCCCCCACTATGCCTCGGAGAGCACGTTAAGCCACCGATCCCGGTTGTTATCATAAATACCCGATAGCGATCGTTACTCATATTAGATAATCCGCCAACCCGCAGTGAAGTAGCGCGGTGGATTAAACTCCAATACTTCTCCTATATGGAGAAAGAGGCCTATGCCCAACAGTGGGATTTTACAGGCTGCACGCGAATTTTATTTCTATTATGTATTTTAATAAAATTAAATCATCAAAATGAATGTATATAGCCTTTGAATGACTACTGCAACTAGCTGAATATTTTTTTTTTATTTTATTTTTTTATTATCAGGGCAAAATTTCTATAAAATAAATGTTTGATGTCCAATAAAACAATTTATACATAATCTGTGCAAATAGTAAATCTATCATTAAATAGATATGTCGATATCCGTCTATGAGATATATTGTGTAAAAAGTAATTGTAGATTTATTTCAATTGAAGCCAAAATTGTTATCTACAGAGCAAAATTTAATGCACTTTCCACAGTCGTAATCCCTAAGGTGTAACTTAAAAGCTGATGTAGGTTTTATCTTGGCACTCCATCTAGAAGTGAAGTTATCGCTCTAAAAACAATTGCAGAGAAATCATAGTGAAATCGCAACGAAGTTTTGTACATACATGTAATATATAACAGTAGAGTTGCAAGTATCAGCTAAATGAAGTAATAATTTTCAATTTATATTGTAGTTAACGTTATTAAAATTCTTTGTTAAATATTAAAGTAGGTACTCGTGTCATTCTCATTAAGATTTTAGTGAAACAGTTATTTATTTATTATTAATGACAGTTATATATCTATTTATGTATAATTAATATTTATGTGAGAAAGAAAATGGAATATTATAAGTATTGAGAACCTAAAGTAAAACCTAAGTACACTCTTTGTATTTGAAGCTACTATGGGATTGTTAAATCGTAAAATCAAGGGACGGGTACAACAACAACCTGTGCTTGAGTATCATTGTTACAAAACAATGTTATATTAATACAAATCTACCAACCACTCCGGTGCAGTGGTGTGAGTTGTCGCCTAAAGCACCCTCGGTAGGCGAGTTCGATTCCTACACGGGGTGGACATTTTATTTGTACAAATATTTCTTTCCGGTTTCGGTTCAGAAATACCTGATAGCGATCGTTACTCATATTAGGGAAAATATCCGCCAACCTGCAGTAGAGCAGCGTGGTGGATTAGGCTCCAACCAGTGGTATGTTACAGGCTGTATCTGTATGCTTAATAAAAATGTAACATACGATACATCCAATTAGAGCAAACCACACAAACACACTGTCCCAAATCAAGCTTACCCGTTACCAAGCATAGAAACAACCAACACCCTTATTCAAGGGCTCAGCAAATAGGTGTCCTATATACGTTTAGTACCGAGAATCCAATAACGTGTACGATGTCTCTTACCTACGTACGTGGTTAGGGATTTTTATCCCTGCTTCAATTTTGTTCCGATCGATGGATATTAACGCATTAGTAAAAATTACTCAGACATTGGTTTTATAATTTTTGTCTAAACTTTTCTGATTGTTTTACTGCAAATCATACGATTTTTATTCGAATTTTCTGAAGAGAGAAAAGTATTTTTGTATTTTTAAATGTTTCTAATGGATTAACTCAAAAACAACGATGGATGGGATGTTGATGATGATAGATGGGACGGATTTTAAAAATCCTTTCACCAGGAGAATGCAATAGCAAATGGAAATAGGATATTTTAGCAGGAGAGAAAGGAACAACGAAAATCGTGTAAGCCACGAGGACACCGCGAGAAATTTATTGCTTATAAGAAAGTATCCTTGATTTTGTATGAATGCTTAAGAAGCATACGTGTTAATTTTAAAGATGAAATTTTATGAACTTTTTATAGTATGTTCTACGTGACATCGGTAAAATAATCTATTCAATATTGATACAAGTGAAAGCCTTCATCCAATTATATAATTAAATATAAGGTAAGGCACAGCAAAAAATATTTATCTTAAAACTTGAATTAGCCCAAATGTGGGAGTACCTCAACATTACAGAACGAGCTTTATAGCACACGACTGAAGTTGGACTTCTTTAGCCACAGGCCTACACAATAGGCCTGCACTGTGTCTAAGATATACGAAATGTAATTCGCCATGAGAGAAAGGGAGAAAAAATGCTAGCACCTCTCTCTTGCTCCGTTCGCGTCATCCGATCACACTTTTTGTAACGCTCTCATCACGTATTCACCAGCTTACTCCCAAAGTCAAGCCTACGTCAAGAAGTTTTACTTCAATAATAGTGTTCGAATTCCTCGTGTTTCAGGGGTGTACAAATCCATAGGAAGTATCCGCTTAGCAACAGGCGGGGACCGTACGCTTATTTGTCATATAATTTAACAATAATTGAGAAAAAATAACAAAAGTATACCAAGTATGATCAAACACACAACTCCTTTCCAAACTCACGGTATATGCGTACAAAATATATGTTTAAATGTTTTTATAAAATCTTGTTTACTTTACGCTTAACTTCCATAATACCTCCGTAATTAGCTTTCCACTAAAACAAACAATTTGAGATATAGAAAATTGAAAAGTACAAACAAACTTTATCCTTCATGTCTGTTGTATGTTTTATTATGTTATATTCTTAAAAGCATAATATTTTAGTACATAACATGTTTATAAAACCAATTATCTACTCTATTACTCCCAATTATAGCGATACAAATTCCCTGAGGATAATTCGGGATTACATTTTCTAAGAAAGGCACCTTGAGAAAAAAATGGCTTGCAATATTGAGTAATAAATAGCTGTATTTTATAATAGAGTTTAATTGTTTATTATTTGTGTTATTTTATTTTAACGGAAGTTGAATTATATTAATACTTTTATTTTATTTTTAGTAAGGTAATTTTAATAATTTTTCACTCGAAAAAAGTACGTAATTTCAAATAAATTACTGAAATATTTTATAATAAATTCCTGTCTTTTTAGATATGCTAATTATTTGCGTAAAGGTTGCTTGATAGAGATCGCTGAGTAAGCAATAAGCCTTTTGGAGCTGTTTTATTGTTGATTGTTTTAAATTTTATCGTCTTACTGTTTGTGAAGATGACTAAAAAATGCAAATAAAATGATTACATTAATGAGTTTTTACTTCAATCATTAAGTTATTTAGTAAAAATAATAATAATAATAGTTACCTAATTTCGCATTTAATTCATATTTTGTATTGTAAAATAAGGCACTTAAATCAGACAACGGTTATATTTTATTATCCTTTAATATATGAATAGTCGTAGTTTTGCATCCTTTTTTTTTAGATTATCTGTACTTATTATCGATCAAACGAGTAATAAAACAACAAACAGACTATAAATAATATCTCAATTTGACAATTTAACAGACACTAAACCACCTAATTAACCAGCTTGACACCTAGTTTTTATTTCATTAAAAACTTTTTTTATAATCAAGATGTATTAATCGAGTTATACCTAGATGGCAACCAACAAGATAAACTAGTTGCGGTGTTTGAAGTTAGTCGCCCGTGTAAAGGTTGTCAAACTATAAGGTTTTAGTTAATTTAATCTAAAATAGATTTCGACGAGCAAGTTCTAATTTGATGCATATAGAATAATCTTGAAGTTTGTTAGTAGTGAAGTATCAGCAGCGTCTTCGCGGTTATAGAGTGTTTGAGCGATTTCAAATTTATATAAAATAATAATAATAATAATCATTTATTTTAGAAATAAATCCATATTCAAAATTAAATTAAATTATGTGTTAGTAACAAATACACTTAAAATAAAATAAAACAATGGTATTATGAAGATTTGTCAATTGCTGATTATTGCTATCAAAATCCTTTCACTGAAAAACCTATAATTAATGTGTGGGCTATTAAAATCACGCTATATCGCATTATTACCTTCTGTATGGATTAATTGCCAAACTTATTTTTTTCATGAATATATTAATTATATATATCGAAATAAAATATAGCCCGTACTTTAGGTTGGACGAATATCTGTGAATTGCGAACTAAATGTCACTAAAATCGGCCCAGTAATTTCGGAGATTAGCTCAGATAAACATCTTGATATGAGATCTTTATATATGTATATATACTTATATGCTGTATAAATATATATAACATGTACTCTACATGTAGGAACTACAGAACCAATTTTCAATATGATTTCAACAAGCTTGATGTCATGTATATTGAGGAAGGTTACAACTACTTAAATAATATCACGCTGATTTAGGGCGGTGGGGGGTTACTGTAAAAAAAAATAACAAATATCATAACTTCCTGTAACAACAGTCTTCAATACTTATGAAATTACTTTAAAAAATGTTAAATTTAAAGTGGTGTTATAAAAGAATAAATACATATATAATTATTTATAAGCATAAATAAACTCTTCCATGTAAGCTATAAACCTTGTAGATTCTAGCTTTGTGCGATGTCATAACTCAAATTCTGTGTTGCAAGTTTGGAATTTTGCACCTTTGCTTTGTCTAACACAATATTCAGTGAAATATTTCAACATTTCGACGTGAACGCGTTTGACTAATGTAACGCGAATTGAAGGAAATTATTGCTTAGGACAACTTTGTGCCTGTGACTTTGTACTGGTTGATTAAGTTATAAAGTTCCTTCCAAAGGAAATATATATAATAATGGAAGAACTCAAAGAGTAATAGTGAATGCGGCTATTGTGTTATTTCCTAGGAGAAAAACATCTATGAACAAAATTATATTATTAGTGCTATAAAAAAGAATATTCCTAGAGAAAAGAACCACGGGGCCAAGCCTGGCCCAAGCCTGGCTTTGTCCTTTGGCAATTCTGGGGATTCCTGCGTGGCAAGCACGAGACATACGAACCCTTTATAAACGAACTGCTAATGTAACATTCACAATTTTGAAGTTAAACTTCATTAGAATCATTGTGATTTGAAGTTCGATGAAACGAAAATGTGTCATGACAAAGAAGCAAATACGTAAATGTATAACGAGAGAGTGAAATAGAATACATTAGGTACTACTCAAAACGCGTAGGCCACGCGTTTTGCTTGGCGCTAGCGACCTTTTTTTACGGGATCGTGACCATTGTCGATAGCACAAAAAGTAATTGCGTACCTTTCTACGACTTTTCAAAAGTTTCACTTCTGCCGTGTGTGAATTGCACACACATCCTTTTTTTAATAAAGGCTATACTTTCTAGTATGAGACTATTTAAGAGTATATAACTTTGACTATAAATATTGAGAGGTTTATCCACCATGCTGCTCCAACGCGGTTTGGCGGATTTATCCCTTACTATGAGTAACGATCGCTATCAGGTGTACATAATAACAACTAGGACCGACGGCTTAATGTGCTCTCCGAGGCGCGGTGGGGAGACCCACAAGGACTTCACAATCACCCAAACTGCGGCAAACATCTGTATGGCCAAATCACGTCGAGTAAAATATTATAAAACCTTATTTGAAGACAAATTATATAGGAGTTATAGACTATACTATTTGACAAATTAACTTTGTAACTCAGATACGCCAAGGTCTGTCTGTCTAATTATAGTCCGTGTAATTATAATTAAGTATATTGGATATGTGTTATCCCATTCAACTTTTGTCATTGACGTCAATACCGTTTGGATTATTATTTATAGAACAATGATTCTTTCGAAATGCTAAAAACAGTTTGGAAATTATTATTTATTCTAGAGTTTGATTCGTGAGTTTTATAAATGAACACCTAGTAACCTTAATCCGCTAATCCATATTCTTTTCAGGACAAGAGGTCATTGACCACAAGTGTAAATTTGCTATGAGCACACTAATAATCCTAAAACGGCTTTAACGAGATGGTGTTAAGAAAATCACACTCAGTGCAAAATGAAGTTGCATCCGTCCAAGTCATGAAGTAAAAAGAAATGAGCTTGGAAGGCTTCCAAGAGCAATAGTAGGTTTGTAAGGCGATATCAAGGGCATGAGTTTGCCAACAGAAAATACGATTCACAGTTGAAATTTGAAAAATTGACTATCGTTAAGATAATATATTACTTAATATATTATATACTTTCTTCTTTTTGATAATATATACTAATTCACTAAAAACTAATTGTTCTTTTTTTTGCTACTTGGAGTTTATAGGGTAGATATAACTAAATACTTGTAGCAAAAAGCACTTATCAAATTGCGACGGTACCATAATATATTTCTTTAGTATTAACATGGTATTAACTTTTATTTCATTGTAATAGGTTAAGTTTGGAAATATGTTTTGTAAACATTGTTATTAATATAATCTATTTAAAATATGATATTAATTAAATATTTTTATTATAAAAAAGCAGTAAGTAAAGTAAATAGAAAACAATTTAAATATATAGTTTAATAATCTTCACAAGTAATAAAAATTTTAACGTAACTACGAACTCTCACGTAAATCTTACGTCATTTATTTAATTTTAAAAGAACAGAAATACAATTATTTGATTTGGGCGTATGTATGTATATTATTACTATGATAGTTACTACCAGCTACTTTTAAGTTAATTTTTGTTTTTAATTACATTATTTTATAAAATTAGGAAGTACATACCTACAAAAAGATACGTATTTTTCTTCGGAGCCTCAAATAATAATTTATTGTATTTCTAATACAAGACTTTGTTTCTACAAATGGTTTGATATATGGGTATTTATTATTTTTTAGTCTTCGACATTTGTTGTTGTTTATCAGAATGGTTATAGGCTACATAAAATTTTGGTAAAAACGTATAGAAGCGGAATGGCAAATCAAATCACGCAAAGCAAATAAAATCACACAGCTCGTTTAGTCTGTTATATTTGTTTGATAAATGCATTCAAAAAAAATAACTGAGTTAACAATTAAAAAAAGTTTGATAATATGAAATAAATTTTACTATTAATTTACCAAATGAGTTTTATTTATTTAGATATTAGATGACCCACCGAACTTCGCATCACTATTTTATTTTTACAAATATGGCTTTTTTTTAATTTTCGCGAACAAAACCTTGCCCTGACTAAAATGAACTAAAAATAAAAAATATCGATTCAGCGCAGTTGTTAGAAAATTATTATCGTACATTTCGACGATTATTTTTTACTAGTTGCCCGGACAGACTTTATTCTGTCCAAAGTCAGCAGTAAAATTATTTTTTAAACTTCTTCAATTTTTTTTACTATTAAAAACTTCCGTGGGCCTTGAGGAATATACAAAAATAAATTAGGCGAATTGGTCGAGCCATTCACGAGTTATGCACTTAGCAACATTCATTTTTATTTCTAAATAGATTTATATAGATAGTCAACTATTTGAAAACGATTGCAAAACATTTCATACGTTTTACTATTTTACTAAACGCGTTTTTTTTATAGAGATATAATTTGAAATAAGTACCTTAACAAACTGACACAAATAAAATTATATTCACTTCAAAGTGACAAAGAATTTGTTTACGCTAGAAAGTATAAAATATTTTCGTCACGCGACGCGTTACGGGTTTATTATCTTGATTCAACGACATCACAATAGACGTGTTGGATGGGTACGTATGTTGTAAAGAACGTAGCTATTCACGCTATTGAAAGAATTATTAAGTACACTAGTACAATGGTTGAATATATAATAGTGTTTTTCAATCGATTTTGACCTTATCGAGTTGTTATATAACTTGAAATTGAAATACTATACGCTATGCTCTGGTTAGCAATAACTAAGATATTAAATGTCGAACTTCTTGCTTATTCTTTTCAGAACAATTTACATTGCAAATCGTTGATAAATACGGACGAGATCTGTACCTACGTAATTTTTTTTTTTAATTTTATACTTTGATGCTTACGATTTTTTGATAAGCTCTTGTGAGTTTTCGTGGCAGGCTTATGTATAAGTTTTAACTGTGTGTTTTTTGTATTTTGAACAAATAAAAAAAAAAAAGATTCTGTTTTAGCCATCTCTCTCCATATAGAAGAATTATACGAGCTTAATTTTATTAATATCAAAATGGTTCTAGTTATATAGTACAACTAGCTGTGCCCGTGACTTCGTCCGCGTGGAATTTAACAAAATAGTTATTGTTCAGTTCACAGAATTATAAAATAAATAAATTTCTAGAATAAAAGTAGCCTAAGTTACTTTTTACTACATCAGCTATCTGACATTGAAAGTCCCGTCAAAATTGGTCCAGCCGTTTCAGAGATTAGCCTGAACAAACAGACAGACAGACAAAAATTGTACACAATGTTATTTTTGTATATGTAGCGTGTATACATTCATATGAATTTAGTAAAAAGTGATTATTTTAATATTACAAACACACACTCTAATTTTTTTTTTGTTATGTGCTTACGATTCTAGCTGTAACATCCCACATATGACTTCTCCATGGAGGAGAATGACCCTATCTTAATCCACGATACTACTCCACTGCGGGTTAGCGAATGTTTATTGTTATGATTACATAAAATACTGTAACAAAATGTAAAACCTTATTAATATTAATATCCTTCTAATTAAATAATAAAATATCCTTAAATAAGTAAAATTTACTTTAGATGAAGATGGTGCAATAACAGGATTTTAGTAGAATTTGCCACCAAGAATCAAGGTTTCCTAAAATTTTTGCGATTTATTTTATTCGATTACAAGAACAAGAACCATAACAATACTTAAAACAAAAAGAACTTGATTAAAATAAGAAATTGAAAACATCTTTTACTGAAATTAGCGTCTTCAAACAAAATCTTGAGATATAATATTTAAAAAGACTGTATTACATCACAAAATGTAATTGGATATTCGAGGTAATTTCATTAACTTCTGTCTGGATACACAAAAATCAAAGCAGTATTGTTTCAGTTTGAAGCAATACTCTGTCGAGCGTACTTGGAATTATTTATCTTGACGTATTTCGAGGAATATTTCTTTCATTTTTAAAGTTTTACTTAAAATATTTTACATTACAGTTTCTTATCAGCCATTTTCTTGTTTGAGTAAATAACTTTAATGTATTATCTAAGGGGTTGTCCATTAAACTATTTTGTAAGAAGTTAATTGAAATGTTCAGAGTATTGTGTTTAAATATACACACTTCAGTCTATCGCAGTCCACTGCTGGACGTAGGTCAGCCCAAGGTCGCGCCAGACATCCCGGTATACCGCAATCCTTATCCAGCGTACACCGGTATTACGTAGATCGTCCGTCCAGCAATTAGCGATTATTAAATATTATTATTCTACTTATGATTATCACCTTAAAGCTAAAGATATAAAATGATTTAGTAATCCATCAAGTTTTTTTTTATAAAGATTAGCTAAAAACAAGAGGCAATGAATTAAACCATACATACTACATACCATTTCTACGCTGTTTATAAAAAAAGGCAAATGGAAGCAATAGCTTAGTTGTAAACTTATCTTGGAATACAAATGTAAACTATAGAGATTTCGTTATGTAAAGGCATCGAAAACAAAATTGTTTGCCTTAGCTACGCAAATTTTTTCGAATTTCTGTTGTTATTTTTTTTTTCCAAAATTTACATGAAATTAATATGGAAACTGGTTTATTATAAAAAAAGAAATTCAAAAATCGGTGAAAATTTTAAAGAACATTTTTTATTTATAACTAGGTTGGCAAACAAGCGTACGGCTCACCGACCGATGCTTATAGCGATTACCGTTGCTTATAGCTTGTAGCGACCCTATCCCAAACCGCTCTGGCCACCTTACTCACCACAAGAACACAACACTGCTTGTGAACAGTGTTATGTAGCTGTGATCTTCTGTAAGGTCGAGGTACTTCCCCAGTCGGGCTGCTCCAGAATTTGAATAAGAATTCTCCTGCTGTATCCTGCCTCAGGTAAAACATAAAAACTTATCAATAAGCCGCTTTTGTTATAATTTAAAAGTTTAGTTAACTTGGTAACTTTAGGTAAGTAATTAAAGCGTATATTTTTGGGTTTTGTTGTTTTGAAACGCTTTCGACAAATTACCGTGACAGTTGAATAACAAGTTTGTAGGAATAATTTATCAAAGAAACTTAATTACAATTGTATGATGTTGAAGTAATTTAGGTGTAGAATATTTCATCCTCTACTTATTTCGATAAATATATTTTTATTAAAGTTTGCTTATATATTTTTCTTATTATTTTGTCATTTTATAAATAAGTTACTAATAACTATCACGAAAACCGAAACCTTGTAACAGTCTAAAACAGTTATGTATCTCAAGACTTAATAGGAGTAGCTACATCTATGTACACTTTTGATTCTACGGAACTTATCGCGATTCTCATTTTGAAACTCCTGATATGTCGGTGACGTTGCAAACGTCATGGTCACGGGTGACTCAGTCAGACGTAAAATTAAATGTCCGTAAGAAATGAAAAAGTTTAAAAATTAAAATCTATGTTTTAAAGACTTCATATTCATAGTCTCATTAAAATAAATTTAATTGTACTGTTAGATGGTATAAAAATGCTAAGTTTTTCCAGCGTGATTTTACGATAATTGCGTTCCGATATGATAAGTCCAAGTACGCCATCCTTCACAGGCTTATATCTCGCTTGGGGTAAATAATTGTACTTGTATAAATATTTGTTTTAACCCAGGATATAGGTATTTAAGGAATTTCCCAAAGATCCTTGGAGAGCACTTAAATCGTCAAAATCAATGGAGAGAAACAGATCAATACAAAATGTCAAAAATTAGTATTAAACAAAAATCATCATGCTATCGTAATGCTTATCTACGTGCTCACGACTGTCTTGAAGCTTAGGTCTTTGTCGAACATTGATGTTATAATTCCTTTTAAGTTATATTTTTCTTTATTTCCAAATCATAAAACTTTTCTCATTTTTGTATTGTCTACTAAAAGTATAATACACATAAAAATATATTTATAACGTAAGACAAATACAAAATTTTCCACAGTGTTATATAAGTGGAACTTATTCGAAACTAACTAAAAAATCGAACGTTCGTCTTATATATGGACTATTAATTTAATAGGTTATATCGCTAGGGTAGTTGGGGGAAGTACCCATCTCTGGGACTCGTTAGGTCACGTGTCAACTACAGGACCATCTTTTGACAACATTTTCTATGAAAAGTCTAATAATAATCTGATAAACATGAAAAAAATCAACCACTCTAGTGTAGTGCGTGTACGTGCCTAAATAAAGGTCACGCTTTCGATTTCTATTTGGATTGTATATTTGTATTTATACAAATATTTGGGTCCATACTGGGACTCTGTCTTGTTAACATAACAACATATCTACAAATCGTAATAAAGCAGCGTGGTGGATTAAGCTCCGATACTACATTTATATAGAGAGTATTTGCCTAAAAGTGAGTGGTATGTTACAGGTTGAGACAAATAAAACCTCAAAATTTTAATTTTATTTTTGAAATAGAGAAAATTTTTTTTAAAATACTCTATTTTAAAATAACTTCAAGTTATAAACTCTATTGATTGAATGTCCAGAATTTATGAAAATAAAAAGGTGTGGTCTTCGAAATCCAAAACAAGTGTGTGTTAGCTCCGACGCATGACTGGAGTTTACTCCTTCAGATCGACTGTGTAAATAGGCACAAAAAAGGCTTACTAGTCTAAGAAAAAGACTAATACCATATCAAATGGTAAATAAACGAATCAAATAATACCATCTATCGGAACCCTTATTGGCTTCCAATAGATGGCGTTACGAGAAACATAACGTCATTCGTTCAGTAGATTTTACTCATCATATTTTTTTCATACCGGAATTTTATATGAAAATTGATTCTTAAGGAGTAAACTCCAAAATTAGGTTACATTATGGTCAATAAGGTCAAAGCTAAACAAAACTAAATAAAATGGAGTCTAATAAAAAGATTAATACCATACCAAATGGTAAATAAATCCGATAGATGGCGTTACAAAAACGTAACTAGGTTATTCCTACTAGGTTTTACTCCATATTTTTTTCATACGGAGCACTAATATGATAAACAATTATTAAGAAGTAATCTCCAAAAAAAATATAATTATCAGAAATATAATGAAACAAAGGTGCAAAGAAACTGATGATATTCTAAATTTGAAATAAAACACTATATTTCAAATAGTACTTTTAAAATCCGTATTGATTGATTCAATGTGTCAATGTTACAAATAACGCAACACTACGTTCTATTCCAATATTGCTGGCAATATATTTCGTTTTAAAAACATACCAGGCTTTTAAATTGACCTGTCTATTTACCATTCGATATTTCAACGTCAACAATTGCCTAAGCTCTGCAGGTTACATTTTATTCATTAACGTAATATTATGACATTTATAAAGAATTATTTTACTAACATTTTGTATTTTACTAGCTGACCCCGCAAACCTTGTCCCCCCCCCCCCCCCCCCAACGTCATTGTAACTTAGCTGTATGAAAAATAGATGTTTGCTCATTTTCAGACCTACCCCCAATGCATGTATGCACCCAAAATTTCATAATAATCAGTACAGTCGTTTGGGAGGAGTATTGTAACTAACATTGTAATACGAACAATTTTTATATAAGATTTTTAACTCAATTTTTTGTTCAATCACAATAAAATATAGTCTATGTCACTTCTAAATAGTGCAGCTTTCTGGTAATGAAAGAATTTTCATGATCAGATCAGTGTTTACGAAGATTACCCCTTACAAACAAACAAGGTTAGAAACTTTATCTCTTTATAATATAAGTATAGATTGATATGCAATGATGTAATTACAAAAATTTAAATTTAAGTATTATTTGATTCTGGATCTTTGTTGTTAATAAGTTAAATATATTTTTAGTTTTAAGCTCATTTATCTTGTCAATTAGATGGACAATAATTTTTACCAAAATCTGTAGCAGCTCTTAAGAATGCGCGGTGGTGATAGCCGGAGCAGGGTCAGCGACGCATGGCCATTCTCCTGTTATTACGGTAACTACCCTCCATATCACAAGGACAGTGTGTTTACAGCCGTAGCGTTGTTTTATTATTTATTTATTTATTTATTATTTTCTTGCATAAATATAGTCAAACACTTTTACATAGTAAAAAAGGCAGTACACAAACACAGCAGTACAAAAATAAAACATAAGGTAGTTACACTGACAACATACAAAGGCGGTCTTATTGCTTTAAGTAATCTCTTCCAGACAACCTCAGGTAAGGGGAGGTTTTTTTATTTTATTATAATAGTCTATTCAAAGAATCTTAGATGTATGGCACCACTAAAAACAGTCAACCATGCATTAAGAATTCAACGAATTTCGACAAATGTCCCGATACAGAGTATAATGTCACTCGTCATTCATTTTAGTTCAAAACTTGGTCTCAATATAACAATATGATCTGCCATAACTTATGATATGACAGACCTCAACTGTTAGCGATAGTATGAATGCCTTCATTGTTTCTAATTTGAAGAGATTTCGTCAGATCCCCTGGGTCACTGCTGCCGACGTCTGTGTAAATTAACAGATACGGAAGTCACTAACTGAATAGATAAATAGAGGGGAGGTAACAATTGGGAAGGCATGTTGGCTTTTGGCGGAAGATTTATAATTCACATCGTGATAAACTTACTTCATTGTGTATATACGTAAATTGATATTTTGATATGGCAGTTATAGTTGCAACACTGGTCTGGTCTCATGTCTACTTGTAAAATTTCTTCTGTTACAAAATGTTTTAGAAATATTTTGTCAGTTACGCAGTACGTTTTTCTGAGATATTTAATAAGACATTTAGAGACGATTCATATTTGACTTTGGAATGGACATATTATTATAAAGTGACAATATTGAAAATATTACGATGACATCTAAAATTTCGTTGAAAGCATACGTGACAAAATACGATTCGTTTAAAAGCTTTTAATAACGTCACTGTAATTATAATCCTCGAGGGATGGAAGGTAGTGACATTTTCATAACGTAAAATTAATAATCTAACGCGACCTAACTTACCCCATTTATGTTTCAATATCTAAGCTTCTCAGGTAAAACCGTACCTTAGTTTAAAATGAATTGTTAAATGGTGGGGGTGCACGTGACTTTAACGACATCTGATTTATTAATGAGTACTTTATTAGGATTTCGACAATCTTCTCATCTACGTATTAATTCTTGAGTGCTGAATGTTATAAATATGGGAATATCCAAGATCTATCCAAAACTTCTACCTACTTAACATCATACACTTGTCATGGTAATGTATGATGATTTAAAGTATTTTGGATTTGTATTTATAATTATTATTTTTGTTTTTCACAATAATTATAAGGCTCACCTTGACCAGTGTGGGTGCAGTTTGCAGTGACAAAGCTTTCTCTTCCAGGGGTAACGGGTTAGCACGCATTAAGATGTTTATTTTAGGATCAGACGACTGTGTGTGTATGTTAAAAATAATATTATAAGACGAAGTTTTCCATTGCGTTGGTCTGTATATTTTTTACGATTAGCGGAAAAACTACTGAACAGATTTTCCTTTGTTTTTCACTGATAAACTAGCTTATGAGGAAGCTTTATGTAATAATAGTTATATTAAACAATTTACATTCAACGGTCTCGGATATGTTAGAATTTACTCCTGTGTCGGGTACACACAATACACAAGCACACACCACGACAAACATCTGTGTGACCCATACAAATGCGGCATACACGTTCGGAAATCAAACGTGAGCCATAGTCCAGTGCTCTAATTGGTGCGCTGACGCGTCGTCAGGTGTATAATTTGTTGAGGTTTTGAGTAAATTAGGTAAAATATGACGATGGTTGTTAGAAAGGTCGGCAAAATTTAACCCACCTGGGAGCTTTCATGGAAAAAAAAAACTACCAAAAACAAAAGACTGTCTAAGAGACAAAACAATGTGCAGTAAAATTGTCCCCCTTTTTAAACGACTTCAAAAAAGGAGGAAGTATTAAATGTGACTGTGTTTTATTTTGCATGCATGTTACCTTAGGTCTTTTCATTGGGTGTACCGATTTTTACGATTTTTTTTTTAAATCGAATGGTGGGACATCTCAAGTGGTCTCATTTAAATTTAATTGAGATCTAACAAGTACATTTCGAGTTATATCTAATAACGCGTATTTACTTAATTATTTTCTCGTCTACTTACGTTGTATTACTTGTCGATATGATTGAAGTCGTTTTTTTTTCGTTTGCGAGCAAATACAATTATACGTTTTTCTTCGACATCAAATGTGAAAAACAAATAATTTTTATTTTCACAATAATTAAGTTAAGTTAGTTAGTTTCAGTTAAGAATTAAATAAATCCTAATAAAAATTCACAAATAAAAATTAATATTAAATATTCATAAATTAAATAAAACATAAACTAAACCGCTACGCTACATTAGCTAGCGCTACAGCAATGTTAAATTAAATTCATGTTTGACATATTTTTTTATTTATATTTAAAAATAGCATTTCATTTTCATCTTTAGATTTCATTACTCACTTTGAAATTTCAATTTGTTGCATGTATTTTTTGTCAGTTAGCATTGGAATTTTTTAATTTAATTAAAGTTATAAAAATGATTGAAACGTATCCTTTGTGTCATACATATGTGTTCTAATACCTATATATTTAATTATATATACATATATGCTTTTATATTCGAATTATATTGTGTTACACATTATTATAAATATAAAAAGGAAACTAAATTTTTAGGAAGGTCTATAAAATAAGGTTAAAATTATTCATTTACCTCATAAAAAAAAAATATTTATAAAAATACGAGAAAAATCGATTACCGTTATCATGTAAATTTGATGTAATTTGATTGACTACACTTTACTAACTGCTGAAAAGCTAGACTAATTATACTAATTGACTTATTCGTAATTTCCGGAGCAAATATTTATAAATGTATGAAAATATTGATAAAAAATTTATAGTTCACTTATTTGATTATGTTAACGTATTAATATAATTATATACTAGCGACCTCTGTCCGTCCATATACTTTTTACACGATTAGAAATCACCAACATATCATATACTAAAAATTTTTCCGAAACTATGGGTAAAATTAGTATTTCGATCCGGTATCTATTATTCCGCTTAGTATTATTTAAATTAAAAAAAACCGGTTCTCAAGCAATATTGTCCTGGTTTGTCAATAAATCAAGAAGAGATAGAGATTTCAATCTCAACAGAATTTTGAAAATTAATAATAGCTGGCAATGTATGACTGTTTTTAATCTAAAAGAAAAACATCAGCGGTTAAATTATATTTGTTATCTATGTACAACTTGATTAAGTTAGTGGGTTATCTATACAAATACACAAAAATTGGAGTGTCTGTTTGTAATTTTTAAATAGACGCTTTTTACTCAATGCATATGGATACGGTACATATACCAAAATGACATTTTTTACAATTTTTGTCTGTCTGTCTGTTTGTTCCGGCTAATTTCTGAAACAGCCGGACCGATTTTGACGGGAATTTCACTGGCAGATAGCTGATGTAGTAAGGAGTAACTTAGGCTACTATTATTTTAGAAATGTATTTATTTTATAACTCAGCAAACTGAACGATAACTTTTTTGTTAAATTCCATGCGAACGATATATAATCGCAAGCACAGCTAGTATCAAATGATTGAACTAAAGTTTTCAGCTGTCTACCTTCCTTGTCAATACTATCTCAAATCAATAGTGTACCTAACTTTACTTAACATCATTTAATTTTATTTAATTTTTAAATAAATAATATGTCTATAAGTAGGAATAAATAGTTTATAAAAATCTTAAAAGAAATATAGAAAATAAAAATCAAACTAAAATAATAAGGATTTTTAATCACACATTTTTATTATACAATGGATAAATAAAAATAATGTTCAGAATATTACAATAATTAAATAGACATACAATACACACATGTGCAGGATTTATGTTAACAATATTTTTTTATTGACTTTATTTTAATTAAATTAAAATTATACTGACCAAAGGTGATCTTAAAGCCAAAAATCCTTATCTAGCCGATCTTTGGATGTGAAATAAAGAATCTTAGAGTATGTACTTTACGAACGAATTAAAAATAAGGAAAAATAAACAAAATGAAAAACAGATTTCGAAATCGGTCAGGGTAACATAAAGTTACACACACTTACATACTAATATATAATGTCATACAGTGTTTTGGTGCATAATACATATTTTTACAACTAACTTCTTCTTATTCTTCTTCTGGTTAAAATGGCTTTCAATAGTGCCAAATGAGCACAGATGATTTCGCCAATGTCACGTAGAATGGAGAATACACAAAGGAGATTGATCGGTGCGGTCGAGGTTACAAAACTAACTTGTAACCTCTGATTGTTAAATTTAATTTTAAATATCAAACGATTTTATTGATAGGTAATTTAATTTAAGTAAAATTGAACAGTGTAACAGCAGTTCCTTCGCGCTAACAAGGGTTGGATATTTACAAGTTACAGGCGATTAAAAATATTTTGGAAATGGTATAGATAATCGTTTATTGTAATTGTGTTTGCACGCAAACGAAAAAAACTCAACTTCAATTTACATCGATAAGTAGTATAACGTACATACATGTCGAAAAAATAATCAATTAAATACGCATTACGCTTATCCTAAAGCTAGGTAATGGTTGAATGCTGATGGTATTTTCTATTACAAAGTCTTCGTTTTTTTTTTTCTTTTTTTTTTGTGTATAAGCAATGTGGCCGTATACTTTCTTTTTAATTTAATAATACAAACAATTAGTTAATTACACAATTAGTTTAATGTAATTTATCTTATTATAACTACGACTTTTTTAATAGTAATAGCCTTAATGTTTAAATTTATATTTCATACGTAATATTTTCTTTTGTGATGTCTATAATACAAACAAATCACATTTACCTGTTAGCGTTTCTAAATAAATGTATTAATCATTCTACAGAATCATAAATCTAAAATAATCATTTTAGTTCTGTAACCTTTATAATCCTATGGTTAACTAAGCCTCGAAACGTCATATTTATAATATGTTAAATACATGGGTTAGTGTATGTATGATTTACAGGGACCGTGGTAAGACAATTAGAATCAGTATGCTAAAACGTTGTTTAGTTACGCTTTGAGCTAAGGATGGAATGTCTAAGCGATACCAAGACCGACATATTATGTTTCCTACTACGTATTATAAAACCAATTCACAAACTTAAGCCATAAGCCCTGTTGGTCTGTTTGCCTGCTCACGCCAGATACTTTCTGAAAACTAATTTACGAATTTTTACACTTAGAGTGGATTTATATGTTTCAACATCATTTTGTTATAATTATATTTACTTGCAAATTAACAAGAGCCTACTTCAGTTAAAATCGACATCGACATTGGTAGTCGAAAAAATAATTAAATGAAAATGCATTATTACAGGTAACACAAAAGTACGGAATTAATCATAAGTCATTTTAATGAAATTCAAATTTCTCATAACAATAGCCGTATTCAGTAAAATTTAATCAAATTTATTATGGTGGTATTTTTATAGGACACCTTGAACGAAAGCCTCTTTCTCATAAATAAATTTCTATATATTTGTATGTTACACACACGGTCGTCTGTTCATAAGGTAAGCAACTTAATGCTTGTGTTTATAGGTAGCAGCCAACTGTTATAGCTAAATAGTATTTGTTTTGATATACATACATAAAAATAAGATATATAAATACAAATATTGCACCCAGATTTGAGCGGTAATCAAATCTGCAACCCGAAGAGCAGATAGTAAGGGTAGTACAAACTTCGCATAAAATTTATAATCAATTTTATCTAAGTTACGATATACAAATAACAAAATAACATTGAAATTATATCCGAGAACACTAAAGGCTTCACTAACAATGCTTATTGATTACAACTTGACACAAATTTAGTTTTAATTAAAATGAACTCTGCCATATCTTTAATGTGATTTTATTTCACTTCAACATCTTATGTGTGTTTCACATCTCATAAATTTTATCACGCTTTGGTTATTAAGACAAGCATGAGTTATAATCAAATATTTTTTGTAGTCCACAATAGATGGAGTTTTTATTATTATTAATATAATACCTTTCAAAAGAGTACATCAAATGACTGACGTATCATATGAAAATACACCCTCTTTGTATAGCTTCAAGCAAGTATTACATAAAGATGTATTGACTTTTTATCATTACAGCCTATACAGTCCACTGCTGGACATAGGCCTCCACAAGTTTACGTCAAAAATAGCGTGAACTCATGTGTTTTGCCCATAGTCACCACGCTGGGCAGGCGGGTTGGTGACCGCAGTATTGGCTTTGTCGCACCAAAGACGCTGCTGCCCGTCTTCGGCCTGTTTATTTCAAAGCCAGCAGTTGGATGGTTATCCCGCCATCGGTCGGCTTCTTAAGTTCCAAGGTGGTTGTGGAACCTTGTTATCCCTTAGTCGCCTCTTACGACACCCACGGGAAGAGAGGGGGTGGCTAAATTCTTTAGTGCCGTAGCCACACAGCACATTGACATTTTATGATATTTCATAAAGTTTCATATGAAAAAAAAATATTGAACAGCAATGAAAAGTGAAATTACTTTTGCAAAATGCAACGTTTTCCAACAGTTGTTAAAAATGTTCGAACTGATATTTGATAGTTTTGTTTTTATTATGCTTTCACAGTGTCCACGTGTTTCAACGGCATTTTATTTATTCAAAGCCACTAGACTAGTTGTTTCTTACTAAATATTTATGTTACGCTTATCACGGTGAGAAAAGTAAAACGGAAATCTGTACTAATAAATGGCGAGCCTGTTTTTTTTGTTCGGTTATGCAGCGTGTTTTGGAAAAGGTTTTAGTCTATACTAATATTATAAAGAGGTAAAGTTTCTAACTTTGTTTGTATGTAGGGGGTAATCTTCGCAAATACTGATCCGATCATGGAAATTCTTTCACTAACAGAAAGCTACACTATTGAGGAGTGATATAGGCTATATTTTATTGTTTTTGAACAAAAATTTAGTGAAAAATAATAGTATATGTAAATCATGTCGGGGAAATACGAGCGAGATGAAAACTTTACTATAATTAAATTTACATCACAAAAAATAATTAACGCCCAATGAAGTGGGCACGGGTCGGTTACTATATGATATGTTGGTGATTACTTATCGTGTAAAAAGTATATGGACGGACAGAGGTCGCTAGTATACTAATATATTAATATATTAACATAACCAAACAAGTGAACTAAAAATTTTTTATCAATATTTTCGTACATTTATAAATATTTGCTCCGAAAATTACGAATAAGCCAATTAATATAATTAGCTTAGCTTTTCAGCAGTTAGTAAAGGGTATTCGTACATGAACACGATAATCGATTTTTCCCGTAGTAAAAAAACAAACAAAGTATTTTTTACCTTAGATACTTTCTATTAGGTTCTATTAGAGCAATTTAATGACACGTATAGTAAAGAATCTTTCTTGTAAGATTATTTTGTTTGTCTTTCTTTTTTCAACGTTTGTATACTGATGTACTTGCTATTGTGACTATTTATTTTATTTTATCACAAAGGTCCTCTAATCATTTTAATAATACATTTAATATCCTTTATTTAAAAATTTAATCTTTATCAGATCCCTAATCCTAATACGATATTCTAAGTGGATCCTAATGACGGGATTGCGTCTACATTAACGGGCTCGCGTTGCTCAGATATTAAATTACACTTATAAATAGCCATTTTAAGATGGAGAGCCCTTACGAAACGGTCCTTCCAATACTTCAAAAACAGATTTCAAGTTAAATCCTTTTAGTCGTTATTTGACTCTTGGTGTAATTTTCGTTTGAAAATTTCACTGATATTTTTTATCGACGTCTAAAAGAGGAGAATTTAAGTTTCGAATTTATATTTTCGTTGAAATTTTTGGAAACAATTCCTTTCTTAAAAATAAAATATAAATTTTTTCTTTCAAGTAGGCTTGAAATCACTCGAAAAATCACTTTTAATCAGGATATTTAATTATCTAGCCCAGATGAATATTAACAATTATTTTTATAAGCTATTTATTTTCAATAGGTGTTTTACTTATTCTTTTATACATATAAGCCCATTTATTTCTCAAAGTATACGTAAAAATATCATGTAAAGAAAATCAGGCAATATTTCTTGAATTTTTTGATGTCTTTGCCTTTAAGTTTAAAAAAAATAGAGATGTCAAATTAAACGTTTATGACAATTTTAATTAATGATTTGAATGATGATTTGTTAAGAAAGTATATAAGAAACTGTGAAGGAGGGAACTTATTGTCGTTCCTCTATTTTCAGGTATGTGTTAAAGTAAATTTTTAATAGCGTGATTTAGCAATGTAAATTCAACAATAAAAAGTTTACCTAAGCACTAGATAGTTAAGTTTGCTAGTATTTATCGTCCAGGATATAATTTATCTGTAAACATATACGCAACAGATAGTTAGGAACATACAGTGAAAATAAGTAATGTATTTATATTTATACGTCTTACGTAGGTATTTCGAAGAATATATGTAATGGTGTTGCGCTCAACAGTATTGTTAAAAGCCCTTGAATTATGGGACTCTGGAATCCCAAGGGCTGGTAGGCATTTATCGCGCACAAATTCATCTAGTGACGGAGGGCTGATTATATATCACTCTTTAGACGTAATCCCTTATAAGTTTTGTTAAAAATACCACTCGTAAGGGTACAAAAGGGATTTGAGGGTAGATCGACAAAGTCGGTTTTAAATTAGGGAATGATTTTGTAAGATGTTTATTTGCCTCTAATTAGGAACTTGATTTTCGAAAATTGTTTTTTTTAGGTGGTGACATGTTTTTTTTTTTTGTAATACAAACACATGATCGTCTGTTCTTAAAGTTAAACTTGCTTAAAGTTAATTCAGGAATTAAATTGCTTTGGTCACATTTAGGTGATATACGAGTATGTATATATATATATATATATCAGCTATGTACGACGACGATTGACGATGCGTTGGCCCAACGGTCATAGCACTGGTTTGTGGCTATTGCGCTGGCGGTTGCGTGTTCGATGCACATGACAAACATTTGTATTGGTCATACAGATGTTTGCCATTGTCTGGGCGTTTATACTTGTGTATTGTGTATGTTTCTGGACCCCTGACACAAGAGATAATCCTACTGGGAGCGTTTAGTGTGAAGAATTTATTTGTTTATTATATATAATATTTAATATTTCTTTAAATAAATAGTACATTTTTAAGTATTACTTCCAGACTCAGGAGGGATATAATACGAACGAACCTGGAATCTTAGACATGATAACAGTTGCTAACTACGCCAACTGACTTGTCAAACTCGGTAATTGATAACTTATTTAACACAAGCGTATAAAAATATTTGTCATCAATTTCTTACATAAGATCACAACCTAATGATTCTGCTCCCTTGGGGATGAGTTATGTTGACAGCGAGGACAGGGTTACCAACGCGCTCGTTATTTTCCTGGTGTTACAGGCGTTTATAGACTACGGTAGGTACGTTTGTTTGCCACCCTAGTGTTAGTAAGAAAAATTTAAAAAAAAACGAGTGTGGTTTAAATCATACGACTGAAGTAATACTTTCTATCTTCACTAACTTATTGCTACCTCTCAACTTCCGTTCACCTCGCCAGATCACAATTTTCGTAAAGCTTTCGTCACGCATTATCTTACTCCCCAAGTCAAGCATGCGAAAAGAGGTTTTACTTCAAAAAACGCGTGTGCTTTAGACCACACAACGAAGTAAAACCTTTTAGCAATAGGCTTGAACAATAGGCCTGCACTGTGTCTTAGATATATGAAACGTAACTGGCTATGAGAGAAAGAGAGAAATAAAGTGAGTGCTCGCACCTCTCTCTCTTGCTCCGATCGCCTCGCCCGATCACACTTTTCGCAACGCTCTCGTCACGTATTCACCAGATTCTTCTATAAGGGCATGTAGCCATATTGTTATATACAAAGGGAGTATCCATTTATTGATAACAATGTTTGAGCATATTATAGATTTCGTTACGAGACCTATAAAAGTAGGGTATTCATTTAATAAAACACACTTATTCTTGGTATAAATAATTCAGTAAATCGCTTTCAAACTTCAATTAAATAGAATAGTACTAGATTTGAAATGTTATTGATATGACTATGTGAGTTATGTTTATATGATAATATTTGACCGTATCTTGTAGGCTACATGCTGATATAGTTTACGATACCTTATCAGTAAATTATTTATGGGATAACCTTATCAACAGCCAGAGCAACATGCTCTAATGGTATTGTCTAAATGTTTTATAGGTTATCTAGAAACAAAGTAATTTGAAATCTTTTCTAAATTCAAATTTTTTGGTCAGAATAAAGTTATTAAGTTTATCTACTACATATGATATCAACGTCGTCATAATTTAATCATTAATTAATTCCTTAAATTAAATTTCTCAAGCGGTTATAACGAAAACACAGTCCGCTCGTGCATTCTAAATTAATGAGCATTACGTAAAATCTCGTAAAAAAACCCCCATCAAATGTCGGACGTTTTTTTTTTCTCACAATAAAAGTTTTTGGAGGCTGCCGAATAAATCTTTTTATTCTTAAACTTGTAACAATTGAAACAAAAGTAAATTATGAAGGCTCGACCATGGGGCGGCGAATTATGAAAAATGAGGACTTTCATATTATTTCGGTGTAATTCTTGACTATATGTTTCCTGCAACTTTCATAATTCTTTTAATTTTATTTTTGTCGTCTGTCAGTTGGTGTTTTTGTAAGTTATATAATGATAAAGAATGAATTGGCAATAACTAGCGTGGTGGTATGTCTTAGTTTTTTATTTCGTCTTTTAATATTATGTCTCAATTAGAAGTATTAACTTAAATATTGTTATTGTTCATGAAATAAACATTATTTTAAATAATGTTTCCTTCATCAAATCTTATACTTGAACAAAAAAAAAATTCGAATCTCATTCATGACTGTCTAAGTCAACAACATTTTAATAAAGAAGGTTTTTGTAAAAATAAAAACCTTCGATTTTTCTAGAATGGATAAGACTTTGAACATAAACTGTCTTCCAAGATCGTTACATTATAAATCATTATGTTATCTTCTCATAATATGAGTTATACCAAAAACAATATTTAAAAAAAAAATATTACTTTCTTCCGAAATCGTAATAAAAATGTATCACACACAGACGGACCATTTACAGTTTTATTGTATATATAAATTTTATTATACGTACGCTGAGCTTACGTCAACTTCATTTTGGATTCTTTCTAACTTTCGGCGATTTGCTTTTGCCAATTTTAATTTGATTTATTAAGGAAAGACGAAGAAACGAATTTGCAAATTCATAAGTCGTTTTATCCGCTTACATTTCTTTGATTACTTTTTTAGTGATGCCTTTGAGTCTATGAGGATATCGAGTGATTTTTGTTTTATATTTTATACATACCTATGTAAATGAAAATGAATCATTAAATATATTATTCAGGGCTAAACTTGCGAAGGGCTGGATCAACTCGTCTAGTTTAAAAAAAAAATTGTATATAATATTTTCGATCCTATTTCAAATTAAGAAAATTATGTGTCAAACTTACTTCTATATAGTAGTTTAGAAGATATAAAACATCGCTTTTTATTTTTATAATTTCGATAAAATTTTCCAGAATATTCGACTACGTTATAGTAATAATTTCGTAAAAGTTACTAGTGTTGTGAAATTGTTTTTTGACAAAAAAAAAGAGAACAAAAAAATCTAAAACAATTTTTTTTTATTATGAACTGATAAAAACACACAAAATATACATTCAAAAAAATTTACTATCATAAGATCAGCATACTGTCACATTTGCGGTATAAAACAACACAATACAACACAATGAAACTAGATATTTTTAAACATTGAAATAAAAACATTATAGAATGAACACTATTCATAATTATTATTGTTTAAACTTTAGTAATAAACAGACATAGTTTCTGTAGTTCATCCCTTCAAGGGTTGCTAAGGTCAGATAACACTGAGCAAAAACGGATCATTTATCATTTCCTTGATAATTATTAAGCAAAGTTTGGTGGGATATTTCATATAGTCTATGACTTTTTGTGAAATTAAATAAATCAATTTACCAATTACATTAAATTTTTCACAACCTTGAAACGGCATTGCTATTTGCAACAATGGTTTCGATTCGATTGTGGCTGACGACTTTACTGTGAAATACAACGATAAAACAAAATAATAATTTTATATCAAAAGATATAAGTTTTTAAACTGTCACACTATGTAATTTGGTGTTTTCCACTACGCTGTTTGTAGGAGTACTGATGACTGAATTCAGAATGACCACATAAATCAATTCAAACATAGTAAACATCCCGTTTAATAAAAAACATTGATTTTTAAAAACAAGTGCACAACAAACTAACAAGTCAGTTGCCCATAGTATACTGTAATATCATCTATACAAATAAATAAAATTGAAGTGTCGGTTTGTAATATTAAAATAACCGCTTTTTACTAAATGCATATGGTTGTATATACGGCACATATACCAAAATAACATTTTTTTACAGTTTTTGTCTGTCTATCTGTTTGTTCCGGCTAATGTCTGAAACGGCTGGGCCGATTTTAATGCGACTTTCGACTGACAGATCGCTAATGTAATAAGGAGTAGCTGAGGCTACTTTTATTTTAGAATTTATTTTATAACTCTGCGAACTGAACAATAACTCTTTGTTAAAGTTCACGCGGACGAAGTCGCGGATACAGCTAGTAGGTACTACTATTGTTGTATAGTAAGTGGTTATATCAATATTATGTATATTCACAAGAATATCGATTGTTTTAATATAAATAGTAATAATCGCAGAAAAATAAGAAAAGAAAAAACACTTATTAAATACATTAATTTTCATACCCATTTTTTATAATGTATGATACAAAATATACAATCCGATTTCACAAAAACAGATTGAACGTTATTTCATGCCGATGCATTAAATGATACAGACCGTTAAAATGAAAAATAAATAACATAAAACATTCATAAGAATGCCGACTCCGAAAAGCATCATTTATTTAAACAGAAGGATTTTTAAATTCGTTACTCCATGTACTGTAATTCCGTAGAATATGCATCAACGACGTCATCAGGAATTCAAAACGGTTTGCGGGTAGGGCGAAGTTTATAAACACGGTCGGGGTACAGACCGTACCCCTGCGGTTTTATGTGTGACCTCGCATAATTTGTACGACACTTTTATTTGTATAGGCACTGTTTGTGTGTCTTTATGGTCAAAGACACATTCATTAGCGGCAAACATTTTGGGTATAGTAATAAATATATGTGTTATATGTAATAGGTTTAATTAATTTTAGTCGACAGGGTTTTAATTTGCTTAAAGTAATTTACTTCACTGTTAGGTGATGTATGCTAGGGATATGATGTATATGTGATAGATGTGTTACGAAAACGATGCAAACACAGTCACATTAATACGCGTCATCAAAGATTACTCAATGTATCTTGATCAAGTAAAAAAAAACTATAAGACTAGCATTAACTTTCGATTAAAACACAAACAAGAATCATCAAAATTGGTCAACCCAGTGAAGAGTTATGCTGTTAAATAGTCGAACTAATAGAAATTATTAAATATAACTTGAAAATTGCTATGATATATGAATATGTTGTGTGGTTATGGCATTAAAGAATATAGCCAACCCCTCTCTTCCTGTGGGTGTCGTAAGAGGCGACTAAGGGATAACACAGTTCCGCTACCACTTTGGAACTTAAAAAGCCGACCGAGGCTTTGAAATACACAGGCCAAAGACGGGCAGCAGCTTCTTCGGTGCGACAAAGCCAGCCCTGCGGTCACCAACCCGCCTGCCCAGGGCAAACTTGGCAACAAACAGGGCAACTATGGGCAAAACACATGACTTTACGCCATTTTTGGCTCGATCTTGCGGAGGCCTATGTCCAGTTGTGGAGTGAGATGAAGACGGTTAAAAAGCACTTTTTTAAATGAATATTTAGTCTCTCTTTTATTAGTATAGGTCAAAGGCAAAAGTCTTAACTTCTTAAACATCTTCTTAACATCTTAATTGTAATTTTACCTTACTCCTTGATTTATAAACCTCATCATCATCATTTCAGCCTATCACAGTCCACTGCTGAACATAGGTCTCCACAAGTTTGCGCCAAAAATAGAGTGAACTCATGTGAGTGATTATGATTTACAAACCTGTTTTATGGTAATCAACCAACTTAATCGAGAAATCATATATGTCGGATGGAGGGTAGATCTCTTTCGCTCATCGTCTCAGAGTACTCGGTCTACTGTGGGCTTCAGTGGGCAATCTTGACACAAGTAAACATAATTTATGATATCACCAATTTAACATATATATGAATACGCTACGGCTTTTTTTTTTTATAAATAAAGTTATGCCCACGGGCTTAAAGTGCCCATGCTTTTGTTATTCCGATTTTTAGTTTTATTACTGATCTATATATACGCTACGGCTTAAGATGTTTGCCTCCATTTTTAGGAAAAGCCTCACAATGTGGAATACCACATAAATTATATATTATTTATAGATGATTGCTTGCTCTACTGACGACTACAGCTAAAACATTTGTTAATTTTTTTTTTTTTTGTAAATTAATTAATTATAAAATTAAATACATATATGACGGCTTAAATTTTGAAACCTATTTGTCCATACTCGTGCGAATAATTTTCATTCGCATGTAACTAGCTATCTAGTTAGACAATAAAACAGTAAATGTATAACATTTTGACAATGTGTAAATGAGTGAAACGAGGCGAGATGTCTGTTTTGATTTATAAATACATTCAAAGAATTTCAGACAGGATTGGAAACCTGTGCTACATAATTTAGATGAAGTAATTATACCTGTTTTTAGGCTTACATAAATTACAAGGCCATCTCTAGCGTGTAATACAATCATGGATTCCTTATATTTAAGATTATGTACTCCAGTATTAAAGGTTGAGAAATGTTTAAATACGTTTTCAGATTTATCATCATAAATTAAATTTAATTTTGTATAATAAACGTGATTTTAATTCTAACATCATTTTGCTTGTTTATACGAGTAAATTTAGTAGAAACAGAGCGTGAGTTTATAATAAAACAACAAAACAATCGGATTAATTATTTACTGACACATTTTTAATCGTTACACCTGCTTGATTTTAATACTGACAGTTTTTTTTTTTTTTTTTGTTTTGAGTCCACGAAAATAGTCGTTCTTCAGTCAGTTTTCAAATTTTTAGAAGGAAAAAAATAAAAATTATTAATATAAAAGTAGCATGAAATATTATACAAAAAACAAACAATAATAATGAATCAATTCTTAAAACAATGATAGAATATACTAATGAACACAAACAAATATTCGTCTGTGTAAACCGAATCGGTAATTCTCGTGAGATCGCTGATATGTACCCGTTCAACGCAACATGACATTTTATCAATCATGTAACACGCGAGTCTAAGCCCTATCTAATTGGTTATATATATCAAAATCCCTTGGGCCGCCTTGACAATTGATATTTCACCGAGTTCGATATGATTCGCGGGTACATGGCTCGCAATTAAAATGGCGTCCGCAATATGGCGTCGTTTCCGTACCGAAATGAATTCAATTTCAAGTCATCGTTTTGTATACTTTAGATTTAGAATTATGAACGTATGAATTGTTTGATGGATGATGATAATGTTAATCAAGTGAAACTAATTTAAATTTTTTTTTGTGATTTGTGATTATGTTAAAATCACCTGAAAAATTGCATAGTACATTACATATTTCGTTGTCATCATTCATCACATCGACATCATTGTCAGTGACAAGGTCGTCTTTGTACTTCGTTAAGTTTGTGTATTAAAATTATAATAAATATTTCATGTGCGTATATTATATAATAAATATAGTAATATAATTAGTACAATTTATTACATGATAAAATGCTTTAAGCGAATTTATTTGTTTGTCGCGTTTTCAACGACTATTTGAGAATTAAGTTGATAAAACCTTGAAAATAAATTAATAAATTTCAATTTTTTTTCTATAAGGCGATCGATTTCTCTCGAATGTCTACTTACATTAAAAACATATGTGAATGATGAAAAAAAGAAAACTAAAATATGACAGTATCAGTTCAGTAAAAATCCTTTTTGAAATATATTTAAAACACAATGAATTTAGTATGTAAGCTTTATAAATGTAATGTTTAGGCGTTTGGTAATACGTGAAACCTACATCCTTGAGTACGCTGGATCACTGGCCTTACTCTTAGGCTCTACCGAAAGAACTAACAAAAATAAATAATTTAGCTTAAGCTTATTACATTAATAATCATGTTGATTTAAATTAAGTAAACATTAACTACCTCGTAAAACCACACATAACGTTTGAAGAGGTAATAAAAAAGTTAATATAAAATCAATAATATAAACTATCACGCAATTAAGTAATTGGCAAAATTATTTATTTGGTCACGTGATAATTGATATGTAATTATAATTATTAAGGAATAAATAAGCATATTAAATAATTGCTACACACTCTACGGCTATCAGTATAGGTGAATATCATATAGAGCAGTGTTTCCCAAAGTGGGCGATAACGCCCCCTTGTGGGCGGTGCAGTATTAAAAGTAAGAGACCTAGAAAAAAATGATGCCGTTGTGTAGAGGCTTGGGGGGGCGATTTGTTATTTAATCTATAAGGACTCTCGACTACAACTTGTGAACATCAACTAATATTCATTAAAAGATTGCTCAAAGGGGGCACTATAAAATAATTTATTCTCTTAGTGGGCAGTAGACAAAATAAGTTTGGGAACCCCTGATATAGAGAATGTCTGGAAATACATCTATACAACACAAACGCAACTATGGTAAACATTTGTAAAGGTAAAATACAAATATAAGTTATCAAACTTGTAAATGCTAGTGCAACAACCAATTGCTGCGACTACTGTGAAAAACCGTCATATAAAGTAATAAAGGGAATTGGCAAGACTAACGATAAAAAAAAATTGAGCAATTATTGTTATCAAATTGCAATAGTACATAGCGAAGTAAGGTATGGTACTGGTAACACTTATAGGTAATTGGTGGACTGAAATATTGTTTGTAAGCTTCATTAGAAAGGGTTTGACAGTTAACAAACAGTAAACAAACGATATGCTTACAGCAGCTTTTGTAACATACAAGTGGCTGTAGACCGTCTCTACGCGGTTAGCCGGTTCGTATTCAGAACTACAAACGTCTGCTCTTGTACGTCCTAAGTTTGGCTGGTAGAGAATGCTTTTAGCATTAAGCCCGCCTTTTGTACAATTCTTTATTGTACTGTGCAATAAAGTATTAATAAATAAACGGTACATATATACATATCTATATTCTTGTGGTATATCTATCTAGTTAACATAAGGCTTGAAATTAACTATAATATGAAAATATTTTAACCGTTTTCCGTTTCATTTTCTCAACTCAACACCTCTTAAGTATTTAATGATAAAAGTATGATCTTAACAGGTATCTTAAACGTTACAATAGCCAAGTTGGTGAATTTCCTCGATGCTCTTGAAAGGTTCAATTGTGCTCGTAACTTTAGTAAAATGTTTAGCCATAAATTCGAGGAATACCTGTTGTAGGCAGTAGCTTAGTTAGGCAAGATAATTTTAAGGCTTGGACGCTTGGCGAGTGAATTTTGGTCATAACTTTCTAATTAATGGCATTCATAGTTCCACTGAGTTTATTATTGTTCAATGTTTATGATTAAAATAAAGTTGAAGTACTTATGTTTATGCGCTGAGATCATGAAATAATACTCTAGTTTTAAAAGTTATTTTATGTGAGACTGTATTGATGAAATATAGCATACGCTTTATTATGTAACAACTTTTTCGGATTTCATTTCGGTAAAATCCGAAAAAGTTGTTTCATTATAGCATACGCTAATAATATCACACAGATACGCAACATTGTTTGTTGTTCGCCATGATCACGGAAAGACTATGGTGACTGAAATATTGCCGAAATATAGGGATCTCAACCAAAAAATAAACGTAGTAAGCCCCCGAACAAATATAAGTTTGAATATGAAGTGATCGCGTTAGCTAAAAACAATATGTTATTTAACCACTGTAGTGATTTGGTTCTTTTACAGAGGTATAAAAAAAGCTGCTCAAAGGATTTTTCTATCAAGGATATTTTGTCACCTATATTATTTACCTACGTGATGGTCTTCGAATCAGACGAATTTTCGCGTGAGGGTAAAATACATTTCCATTCTTACTTTTACGGCAGTATTAAATTACACGCATCTGTACTCAATTTATGTACATACTTATATCCGCAGTTCAGATCACTACATTCAAATGATTACATCTGCATTTTGTAAATATCCTTTTTACGATCATCAATAAACATTACATTATTACCATAATACTACGAAGTTTACCATATATGCTTTGCAACGACTTACGAATAACACTTAGACATAATTGTAGACTCGACTAGCCCGTTGGCGCAGTTATCAATGACCCTGATTTTTATACCAGGTTTCGTGGTCTTAACCTCCTCTACGAGTGTGGGTGTAGTATGTATTTTATTTATTTTTTGTATACAGTCGGCTATTACCTAACAGTGTATTAAAACATATAATTAAATATAATATTATGTGGTTAAATATACTCGTCGTGGGGTACAGTGACTAAAAACATTGATAATTGATTTAAATGTGTGTAAGTTAAAAAAAAGTGTTTTAAACTTAACTTCAAATACAGGTAGTCGAGGTTGCTAATAATATTTACAAGTTTTTTCCAGAAGGCTCAATCTCTTTCGAACAACGCAAATCCACTCTGAATCAAAAAGCTAGATTAATTACTTTCATGGTATTAATTAATTAAAAACGTTACGGTTTTTACGTAACACTCGATAATGAAATGAAAAGGAAGGTGTGCATGTATTATGATATTGTTGACGATTAAAAAAATCAGTCATTTTATAGTGTTTCATAGGAGAACAATAAATTAAAAATATATATATTGTGGTTCTTTTTGGTAATGTTAATAAAAAAGATATAAAGGTTTCTATGCTGGCAATTTAGCTTAATTTAAATAACCGCCTTAGACTCAACGGCCTCCAGTATGATTTACTATTGTATAGGATGTCTAGATATGTGTCTGGAAACACACAATGCACAAGTACAAACGCCCAGACAATGTCAAACATCTGTATGGCTAATACAAATGTTTGCCATCTTGGATCGACCGCTATCGCAACATTCAACAACATTTTCTACAAACGGTTTTATAATTTTAGATGTAGGGGAGATACTTAATATCATCACCATCATCATATCAGCCTATTACAGTTCATTGCTCATCCTCCACCGGAAATCTTACGTAGACCTTCGGTTCAGCGGGCCGGAGGACGTCCTAAACTGCTGGTCTTAACATGCGGTCTCCACTCCAATCTATGTCTGGTCTAGCGGCCATCGGTCCTGGGACACAGGTGATCAACCCACTGCCACTTCAAGTTACTAATTCTGAGGGATATGTCGGTTACTTTAGTAAAAATCTCATTTCTGATCCTATCTTTAAGAGAGACCCCAAGGATGGCCCTTAAATATATTTTATATGGTATCACCAATATATTCTCACTTTAAAGTTTTAGGACATAAGTTTTGCCTTTTTCTTACAAATTTCTTTCATTGATTTAATGATTTAAATTAAATTTTACGGCTACAACTACTTGTGATTAAAGGAATAAAGTTCTATTTTAAAACTGTAACAATCAGATTTGAACATTTTGTAACTTTTGCTCATTAACGGGAACTTTTCAGAAGTTTTGCTATTTACGCTTTATTTTTTTTTAAGCGGAATTAATCGCGTTTATTAACTTGAGATGCTTGATGAGGTCTGCAACGTCCCCGAAATATCGGTGAAGTACTAGTGACTGTTAAAGTTAAAAAAAATATTTACAACTAGCTGTGCTCGCGACTTCGTCCACGTGGAATGGTGACTTTACATGTTCTACGTGATTCTTTAAATTAGCATAACTTTTTTTATTTATGAACCGATTGACATGAAACAAACACTTAATGTTAAGCTAAACTTGCTACAATATATTAATAACCACATAAATCGGATAATCCGTTTCTGAGATCAACGTGCACAAACGCCCAGACAAACAGACAAACAGATAAAAATTCTGATAATCATTGTTTTGGGTGCTGTTTGCGTTGATAATGGGCCCAATAATATTTTTTCTCATATATCTTAAATGTACAGACAGCAACCCCGTAACACTTTATGTACTGATTATTTTGAACGTACGCTGTAACGGTAACGTTGACAATTAAAATTATCTTTTCATAGTATTTAACATATCATATTAATTTATACTTAACCTTTTACGGTTTTACCCTATATAAATAGAATAATATAATATATAGAGAGGTATAAAGCGCGTCTAGTCGCAACGAATCCTTTGTAAGTGACAAAAGCGTGATCGAAATTCAAAAGATTTATTAAATTTTAGTGTAATATCTTCAGAAAATATAATGAAAATGGCACCTTATAATATTGTCATTATAATGGAAAATAAATTAATAAACAAAAATTCTTAAATCTATTTTTAAAACCATTATAATAAGTGTGAAATTTTTAAGAACAGAACGACTTTCACGATAATAGTAATTAACCATATTAAGTAAAACACGCAAAATATACAGTTCAAGATCGAGAGTAACGTATAGGCTACTTTTGCTCCGACGTTCCCACGAGATTATCGGGGCGAAACCGTATGATATCGCTAGTTTTACATATTCCTTGCATATTACGCTTCAGCCTGTAATATCCCACTACTGGGCATAGGCCTCTTTCCCCATGTAGGAGAAGGAGCTTAATCCACCACGCTGCTCCAATGCGGGTTGGCGGATACATTGCCTACTATGAGTAACGATCGCTATCAGGTGTACATGATAACAACCGGGACCGACGGCTTAACGTGCTCTCCGAGGCACGGTGGGGAGACCCACAAGGACTGCACAAACACCCAGACCACGGCAAATATCTGTATGGCCAATACAAATGTTTGTCATGTGCGGGGATCGTACCCGCAACCGCCAGCGCAACGAGTACAATCCATGGCTGTAACCGTTGCGCCATGGCGGCGTCATATTCCTTGCATATACCTACTCTGTATTTCATGTGTTACGTAGTAATGAACTCGTACAATATTTTTTATATCGCCACAGAATTCGGTATTATTTACGCTCTAGTTGTATTATTGGAATCCCGTAATATTTTATACCGATAGGTGTGTATGTGTAGTCAATGTGATTAATGAATGCGCATTTACAGAATAAAAAAGAAAGAATTCCTTAGTTCATTATCCGCGTCTTATTGACTCCACTTACAACAAGAAAGCTGATTCATTCTCCGCCCAGAGAATCTGTATTGGGATTCAATGGAGAAATGCTGGTAGAATTCTTACCACTGCTATACTCGGATATGATATGTAGGTATACTAATTCATAGTTTGGTATTCAAATACCCAATTACAAATAGCAATTATATTATTTGGATTGTAGATGACTTTGAAGTGACATTTTTTACAATATTATAATACTAAATTATATATATTTGGTTAGTTATTGATAGCTATAAAATTAGGTAAAATTTGTTTACCAAACCTCTTGTTAACTTGGTTATAAATACCAGCAATGCTTTTATTATTACTACTCCAATTAAAAAAAATCACAATCAGTGATTTAATCTTCTAACATAAAAAAAAAACACTGAACCAAATCAAAGTAAACTAAACAAGGAAAATAATTACAAAGACATATATACAATATCCAAGAATCCATGAAATGACTCTACAAAATATTCTCAAGTAATGAAGTCAGGATTCCGACCCAACAACGGAATGAAGTTAATATCACTTAAATACATCCCCTTTCGGGGTCAAATCTTCTTATTGTTATACTGGACATTATAACCGCGTAAACCTTAAGGATTCTTATTGTTAGACCTTGTTTCTTTATATAATATCAACGGTTATTAAATCCATCCATCATAAGGTAGAGACGAGTTTGGAAATACGTAATCTATCAAATTTATCGTTATTATAATCATTAATTAAGATGTTTGTGACATTTTTATAGTTGTATTGTGTTATATCTTAAGAATATATCTTAAAAGCTATATCGTAGAGTATTATTGTCTTTATCTATCTTCTATACCAATAAATGGAGAGATGGTTTATTTTAACCGACTTCCAAAAATAAAGGAGGTTCTCAATTGGATTGTATTTTTTCTTTTATGTATGTTACTTCAGAACTTTTGAATCGTTGGAAAGATTTCGATAAAAAAAAAATTTAATCGAAAGGTGGTGTATGTCATTTGGTCCCATTTACATTTGTTTGAGGTCTAACAACTACTTTTTGAGTTATATCTAATAATGCGTTTTTACTTGTTTATTTTTTTCTCAACCTGCGTTGTATTATACAGCATGACTTTTTACCAGGTGTACCGATTTTGATGATTTTTAATTTAATCGAAAAATGATGTTTATCATTTGGTTACATTTAAATTTCATCGAGATATGATTACAAGTTTTTCAGTAACCTTTGATAACGGGTATTTACTTGACTATTAATTTTTCGTCTAGCCACGTTGTATTACTCGTCGATGTAATTGAAGTCGGTTTTTTTCCGTTTGCGTACAAACACAATTATGTTCGGTTATACTGCAAAAACTACTGAACTGACCTGAATAACACTTTTACCATAAGATGCAGCGTGTTTCGGAAAAGGTTTTAGTATATGATGATTATGTTAGTGATTACTGAATACTTATCGTGTAAAAAAAATATGGAACGACAGAGGTCGCTAGTATTAAATAGTACGGTCAGCATTAAAAAAAATAGCGATTCATATTTAAGCCGTAGTAAATAAGAAAGTGTTCAAATTGAGCAGTTAAACTAAGCCCTACAGACAGGAGTTCTAATTTCTTACGATTTAATCCGGGCATGGCTAAGCTAAGTGACAGCGATGAGTAATTATTTCAGTAAAGCTTTATAATTTAGTAATCATCTGATGCCTGATTTTATGAGCCTGAAAATTTATCTAAAATAGAATCCATTTAACCAAACATTAAAATTTTTAAAATGTCAAAATTCGTATATAAAAATAAATCCTAATTTCAATCCCCAAACTATGAATATAACTAAGGTAGCGCGGCACAGCAGGAAATTTACTGCTCAAAATATGAAGCAACTTGACTAGGGACCTCGACTGTACAGAAGATCATAGCTACAAAATACTGTTTTCAAGCAGTGTTGTATTCCTGTTAGTAAATAAGGTGACCAAAGCTCCTGGAGGGAATTGGGGATAGGGTCACCAATGAGCTTGCGATGTTTCTGGTGTTGCAAATGTCTATAAGCTACGGTAATCGCTTACCATCAGGTGAGCCGTACGCTTATTTGCCGACCTAGTTGTATATAAAAAAGAATATAAACTATATATATAACACTATTTAATAAATACTCAACATTTCGACGTCTTAAATATTACAAAACATTTCACAACACCGCGTCTCTTCAGGTTAAAAACAACCTTCCTCATCGATCGATTCATTATTTTACAAGCAATTACCTACGTATTGTTTTTTTTCGTGTTCAAATGAAATAATGTCAATAATGATTTATTGTCAAAAACGACTAAGCGTAACGTAATATTTTCTTTGTAGACGCTTTGAAAGCCATTGAATATATGTTATTATATGTTATATATGTAATATTATGTATATTATAATGTATGTCATATTTTATGTTATTTTTATTTCTTCTTTATCTGTCATTTAAATGACTTGCTGTTTCATCCGTGTAATTTTTGATACCGTGGGAATGTCGGGATAAAAAGTAGCCTTTTGTTATTCTGAAACTCCAGCTATCAACATGTCAAGGTTCAATACGTTCAGTTCAGTAGTTTATGTGTAAAAGAGTAACAAACAACCATCCTCGTACACTTATACATTAATAATAATAAATACTCTTTTTTTGTACACCATGAAAAGAAACAACAAAATAAGGACATAAAATGAAAGATGTACAAAGGCGTATCTTACAAGTATAGTATACATATTTTTATGGTTAACTCGAATTCATCAATTATTACCACAATTACCACACGCAATCACCAGCTTTCGAATAACTGGACTTAAGAAGCTCCTTTTTTCAACCGACTTCCAAAAAAGAAGGATGTTCAAATCGATTGTATTCTTTTTAATGTATGTTACCTCAGAACTCTTGACTGAGTGGACCGATTACGATGATCTTTTTTAATCGAAAGGTGTTGTGTGTCGTGTAGTCCCATTTAATTTTAATTGTGATCTAACAAGTACATTTCGAGTTATATCTAATAATGCGTATTTATTTAATATTTTTTTTTTATTTACTTACTATTTTTTCGTCTACTTACGTTGTATTTCTTGTCGATATAATTGAAGTCGGGTTTCTTTCGTTTGCGAGCAAACACAATTATTGAACACATTAAGGGTTAAAGTTATCTATTAGTTGTTAAAATAATTTTACAAACTGCAGTAATAATATAACCCTGAACCTGGAATATTAACTTCTATTCTGGTAACGTATCTCGTTCACTCCGTTCTTACAAGTAATTCGTTTCCAATCTTATTTATTGTATGTGTTGTATTAAATGTCACTGGGAATGGTAAATATCGTCCCGAGCGACATTCAGCCAAGTTACTTCAAATTGACCTCGAAGGTCACTTTCAGCGATATTTGAAAGTTAAATAGTGTTTTAATTGTGTTAAAAGGTCTTTTTGAAAGGTTTAAGGGTCTTATCCAAGGGCAAAGTCGATAAGAGTACATTTATAATATTTTTAATTAAAATATTATATTAGTCATTTCTATGTATAACAAAAGTTTTTAAGGATTTGCAGTTATTATAATGACTTATTTACACATAACTAACTCAAATTAATGATAAAAAATAAATGTATTTTAACCAAATTCAAAAAAGGAGGAGGTTATCAATTTGACTATATTTTTTATGTGTCAACAACACAGTATTTTACTGGGTGTACCTATTTTTATGATGTTTTTTATTCGAATGCTCGTGTTTGTCATTTATAGTTAATTACATTTCAATTTGCTTGAGATCTGACGAGTAGTGTATTGATAATACTCGTTGGTTTTTTAACCAACTTAAAAAAAACAGGTTGTTCTCAATTGCTTGTACTTTTTATGTGTTACCTCATATTTTTTTACTGGATGGAGTAATTTTGATGTTTTTTTTTAATCAAAATTTGGTGGTTGTCACATGAGATCTGAAATCTGACAAACTGCTTTGTATTATTGGTCGATGTAATTGAAGTCGGTTGTTTTTTGCTTGCGAGCATATACAAATATTTTTTGCAAACAGTTTACAAATGAAATCGTTCTTAAAGTTATAAATATGTAGTATACCAGTGCATCAACACTAAGCAGTGTATTTTCATGTCTGCCTGTCACACCGAGAGCATTTATAATTCCAACTTTCACAACGTCATTGTTATAACAACGCCGCTATAAAGCGAAAGGTTCATTTATTGTATTTGACCTCAACACGAGCATGTGTTTACGAGACAATGAAGCATTTATTTAATAGAATGTAAGTATATGACAGAATACAATATTTATTTAAACTCGTCTATATTTATTATAGAATTTCACTTCTAATATTGTTTCTAACGGAGAAGAGGGTTGCCTGACCCTACTTGGGTTACAACACTTAAATATTGCTTGGTTCAGTATAAAAATACTTATTTATTTATTTATTTATTTATGTACACTATTTATTTATTTATTATACAATTTATGTACACTAGGATAGCAAAAGGAAATAGCTTTTATAAACAATGCTGGTACAAAGGCACTACTTATCCCATGATGGAATCTCTACCAGTAGTCCTGCTATAGGAAACTTATAAAACAGTCGCAAAATTAGCGTGTACAATCTAAACATATAGATAATAAAAATATACAATATATAAATGCACACATACATAATAATGTATACACGCGTAGATACAAATAATACGGATACTTATACTTATACATACACGCATACATAATATAACTTAGTTATATCTTAGGAGGAGGTAGACTTAGAGCCAGCAACCATATAATAATAAGACTACTGCTCCAATGTGTTAAAATCAAAGTTTTTAATAAGAGTTTCGGTTTATATAATACTGGGAGAAGATAAGAGAAAAATGGTAAAGAGGTGGACAATAGAGAACTATAGATTTGCAGGTTAGGTCTTTTGTACCATCATAATAAAACGCAAGTCTAGTCGTATCCTTGCTGTAAGGGTTACCACATATTCAGTAATGTGATTGTCTTTGCAATTAACTTCTTTAATTCAGGTTAGTTCTTGTGAAATTGCTGTTTTACATAAACCTTTGATTTACATACAGTACATATGACGTCTGTACTTCTGCTCATATATACTTAAAGTTATCTTAATAAACTTAGTGTTAGATAGACTTTCACTGGGTTTGGTTTACCTCATGACCTTCCCTCACATGTAATGTCTCACATGTAATGTCTCACATGTACCTAATGTCTCACATGTACCTAATGTCTCACATGTAATGTCTCACTTGTAGACTGTATATACTTGTTATGCTTGTTAAACTTTTGTGAAAATTTCTTGAGATTTTACTTGTTCATTTAAACGAAGACGAACGAACTGATTTATATTTGATATTAGAAATTAAGTGTTTTAATTGATAACCATCTAGATCTTATAATAGAATCTTCAGATATACATTTGCAAGGCTGCTTCTCTCCTGAAACAAACCTGAACTTAGACTAGTATTAAGTACATAGACGTTTGACTCTTAACTGTCTTAAAAGCATTTGTCAATACTTTAGGCAACTGCGTGGTGATGATGAATATCTTCTATTAGTTATGAGCAAAAGAGAGCAAAATACTCTCTATATGAGGTACACGTCTTCTACAAAACTACGACAAGGTTATTATAGATTAGTTGGCATAAGTCACCACTGCGGTTCCCTTAAATATAATAGTTAATTTTTTATATATATTTTTTTAAATCGTTTTTTATGGTATTCGGCAAAATGTAGAATTGTATATGACAACACATTCCGAACGTTTTGTAATTTCATTTCAGAAATGTAAATTTAATCACGTATTACTGACTCAATAAATACGAATTACTCGGCTTAATATAAATTAAAATATATTTAAACAAATATAATTTTAAAATAAAATTTAATACAAATATAGTATAATTAAATGTAATCATGTTAAAAACAACACGGTCACTTAACTGTGAACGATAAATTTCATAACATTTTAATTGGATATTAATTAGTATTTAAATTAATTTTACAATACACCTGAAATTAAATAAATTACAAAAAAAAAACCCGAAAACGAAAACTTTACTCTTGGGTATCGAATTTCTTTCTACTATTAGAATAACACATGATTATTGGAACGAAGTTCCTTATGGAAGGATGCGGAGGGGTACCCAGCCGGCAAAAAACGTCTGTAACGAAAATGCTTGGAGAAAGATTTTTATATATAGTTTATGTATGTTCGCTGTCTGATGTATAATCTACGTCATGACTGTTATTATTATTGACACAGGCACAAACGTACATACAACGGCTAATCTGTATGGGCAAATGTGGTATTAAAATTAATATTTTCGTTCCTTTGTTTCAGGTAATTGTTTTTATAGCAGTCACAACAAATGTTAAGGTAAATATAATTAGTAGTACATTGTCACAAACGCTTTTACTGAACGTGCAGTATTCGTTCTAAATTTTTGAACTTTACAGTTAACTATTAATATTAAAATTATCATCTAAGTTTTCTGAATGATGATAACTGAATTTGTTATTTTTCGTGATTACCTTTATCGGAGGTTTTTATTTAGAAGCTTGCGCTCAAGCCTGTAATATCCCACTACTAGGCATAGGCCTCTTTCCCATGTAAGAGAATGATCAGATCTTAATCCACCACACTGCTTTAATGCAGTTTGGAAGATATATTCCCTACTATGAGATATATGTAAGAGGCCCCATGAGCACTCTCGAATTGTCATAATACGATTCGAAAGTGCTCTTGGGGCCTCTTTGAATAAAGCTATTTTTGATTTTGATTTTGATTTCATAGATATAGATATATAGATAAAGATCGCTATCGGGTGTACATGATAAAAACCGGGACCAACGGCTTAACGTGCTTTCCGAGGTACCGTGGAGAGACCCACAAGGACTTTTATTCATTACTAGCTGCCCAAAGAGACTTCATTCTGTCAAAGCTACTAGTAAAAATATACTTTTTTAATTTTAGTTTTTTTTTTTAGTACTAAAACCTTCCTTGGGCCTTAAGTTACATTCAAAAAAATAAAAAATAAATTATTGATTATATATGATGTTCATTAATAATATTTTATATAGTTTTGTAAAATATTATGAAATAATTCTATCTAGAGTATAAACTTTCTATATTTATTACACTGTTTTCCACATACATAATACTTGTTTAAATAATAGTCACGTTAGAAACTTTGAAAGTTTTCAACTGCATATATAAAGATATACCGCAAGCGATTTTAAACTTTCAAAGTCAAGAAATACCGGCTATTATGGTTTAAGGTAGTTCGACTACCAGATGGTGTAAAATTGCTTGAAATAGTTGACTGTAAATTATTATAGTGTCAGACCATATGAGAAATAAGAAATAGAAATTCAATAATTCTATATTTCAATTACGATAGTGCTAAAATAAAGCCAATTTACTAAGTTCGTACATCTGACTTGATCAGTTCAGGCCAGTTTTAATAACCTGTCTAAGTCTGATTTTTGTAATCTATAGATTTTTGAAACCGTAGCGATATTCGTAGCTTCTCTATTTGTATCAGATTTAACTATAATTATTAAACCAAATCAGAACAAAAATTAAGAATAAAACAGACCGTTATATTATAGAAAATATTACGTTGAATAGACGACAGCCTTTTTTTATTTAATTTTTTCATATATTTGTTTCTCTTCATTGATTTTAAAAACGTTCCACTGAAATCGAAATTTCGAACTAAATATCCTTGATAATGTCCTTGGAGTTAGTAGTGAAACAAACCATCTAAATTGAATGATGTATAATAAAAAAAAAAATGTGGTGTCATGGGACACCAGGTAGGAACGAAGTTCCTTCGGATAGTATAGAAGCAACACAATTTGAAATAAAAAATGTTGAATTTTATATATATTTTCTAGTTCTTGATTTTTTTTAATTTTGTTGATTGGTTTTTAATTAAGTACATAAAAGTATTTAGGGAATTTAGTATTTTAGACAATAACAAATACCGTAAAATAAAATAAATCAAACAAAATCATAATAATAATTAAAACTTTTAAGTGAAATAAAAAACTATGTGTCTTTATTTATTTATGTCGACAGTATAAAATTACATAAATAATTTAAAATAAGTTTACTAGTAATATTTTAGTTTTACAAACGTCATATTATACAGTCGCATGACTGATATTACGTCACTTTCATTATATATTTTTCTACCGGTTTTAGTATCACATTTTTTTCAGTTCGGTCGCCCAGCCAAATGTCAAGCCTGCCGTAAGGAACTTCGTTCCAAAAAGTAGAAGTTATATTCTAGAACGTTTAAGCGTTATGAATATATATTTTTTTAATTTTACGCATATATCATTAGGACTTACGTTGAAGCCTATAATATCCCACTGCTGGACATAGGCCTCTTTGTAGTAGAAGTATTGGAGCTTAATTCACCACACTGCTCCAATGCGGGTTGGCGGATATATTCCCAACCACGAGTAACTTAACCATCTCTAACAGGTGTATATAATAACAACTGGAACCGACGGATTAATATACTCTCCGAAGCACGGTGGAGAGACCCAAACCGACAGACATCCAAAACGAAAAGAAATATTTCGCACCTTCGGTGCAACAAAGTCACAATTCAGGACACTTTTTTTTGTTACCTATGTCTTTTATCAGGACTTTTTGATAATTCAATATAAGATTTTTAAACTATAGCAAAGAAAGTAAACTGTTAATTTTATAAAAATTTTAAACCTACCATAAATAGTAATCCAGAAATGAGGAAGTAAATGCGAAAAAAAATTAAAAGTGCTCTCCTGTAAAATTAAGAAATGAGCTGTTGTGACTTTGTTGCACCGAAGTTGCGATTTGTACAATACAGTGTTAAATTACGTCTACATGTACTAGTACATTATATGTACTAGTACACCAGAGTGGTTGATACTGCAAGCAATAGTACGCGTATTCATACAATACTTAATATTTAACACACACACTTGCCTAAAATTTAAATGTTACCTTCAAGGTTAAGTTATAAACACATAAAAAGAAACATACGTGCGATAAACACAAACCTATTCATTTACTTTAAAACATTCTTACTCGACAGCTTGACGTATGAAATAAAACACTGCATTAGTCGCTGCTCTAGTGTCGCTTCGGAATAAAAAACGCCGTCACACGTCACTTCAACTTTACAGCAAGGCTTCAAGTAAAACGTTGACAGGTCTAAAGGCTTATAAATAACTTCACGTTTATTTATGTTATATGTACAAGTCCCTAGCGGTTTCCACAGCGTCGGTTTATCCCTCCTGTGAACCGAACCGTAATATTATGTAATGTGTAACCTTCCTCAATTAAGACTATTAACAGGCTATTTAACAGTAGAAGGATTTTAGAAATTGCTTCGAAAGATTTTGAAATTAACGCATAAAGATGTAATGTTTATCTTTATTTTGTAATCTTATATATAAAATTCTCGTGTCACAATGTTAGTTAAAATACTCCTCCGAAAGAGGGTAGAGAGGGTAGACAGATTTTTATAAAATTTTGTGTACATACCGGGTAGGTCTGAGAATCGGCCAAAATCTATTTTTCATACCCCAAAGTTATGGGGGGGGGGGGTTAATAACATATATTGCAAAACAACGTTTACTGGGGCAGCTAGTATTTATATAGATTCTAACTAACCCAGCAACCATTGTTCTGCCTTATGGATAGAGTCACCATTATCACCTAAGGGTAGTAGCCTACGATCTATTCTCAGACCAAGCAAAATATACACAAAAAAATTATAAAAATACTGTGACTCGAAATCTTATAATTATATAAGAAGATTAAGAGAACTTGTTGCAAATATTTTAGTAGCTTAAGTACCGATACAAATTTTAGAGTAATTATTTTATTTATGAAAAGCATCGAATGAAAACTAATTTATTTGTATTGTGTAATATTTAGAAGGTTCAATCACTTCAAACGCAGTCCAATGCTGGACATAGGCCTCCACAAGTTCGCGCCATAAATAGTGTGAACTCATGTGTGTTAGCCATAGTCACCACGCTGGGCAGGAGGACTGGTGACTGCAAGGCTGGCTTTGTCGCACTGAAGACGCTGCTGCCCGTTTTCATCCTGTGTATTTCAAAGCCAGCAGTTCGATGGTTATCGCGCCATCGGTCGGCTTTTTAAGTTCCAAGGTGTTAGAGGAACTGTGTTATCCCTTAGTCGCCTCTTACAAGACCCACGGGAAGAGAGGGGGTGGCTATATTCTTTAATTCCGTAACCACACAGCAGATTTATAAGGTTAATAAACAGGTATTAATTCTGAGAGTCAATTTATTATTATTATTATTCCACAAAACTGACCACAATCGTTTAATATAGACATATAAAGTGGAGATAAACTCTAATTGATTTTACGTCAGTTTACAACTACTTTAGTTATGTAGATAAGCAAGAATAAGAGGGTTTAAGACTGGTACTGAGAATATAAGTACGACATTTGGACACGACGAAGGTTATTTTGTTTTACACATAGTAAAAACCATTAAACATTGAATTCGAATGTGCTAGCTAGTATGAAATGTTGCCAAAAGACACGTCCTAGCTTTCTGCTTTTTGCCAAAACTTTTTCATTCGGATCTAAATGGTGGCAGCCCAAGTAGTTTACAACGTACGTGGCATTTACGCCAATCCAAGGTTTTGTTTTTCAATTTCCAAATTTGTTTAAAATTATTTATGATGGTTAAGGCATAATAAGTTTGGCAGAAAAAGTAACATACACACTCTTTTTGACAAAGATGACAGAGCTGTTTGACATCCTATAAAGGAGAAAAGTTGGACGTTAACTCTGTCACGCTTCTTTATTGCTGACGTAACTATATTAATTTATGCTTTGCCTAGCACAAAGTAAATTTAAAAACAAGCATTCGAAAAGCTATACTTGTATATGCCGAAAATTAATTTCTTTATATTTGATTATCGATTTTACGTATTCTTTCAACTTTCTGTCCGCCAACTCGCATTGGAGCAGCGGAGTGGATTAAGGTCTGATCTTTTTCATACATGGGGAAAGAGGCCTATGCCCAGCAGTGGGATATTACAGGCTGAAGCGTTTCAACTAGGCTTGTCATCTCATTAGCTTTAATACATTATTATTTTATACGCTATTAAAACTACCTTCAAAATTTTCACACCGAAAATATTTGCTCAAGTTATAACTTCTTAACACAGAAATATGAACTAATTTAAGTTAGTAATTTCCATACCGAACCTCATTTAAAATGCACGCAGGCAAATTATTATTGATTATTCAAGGCTAAAGCATTTACGCAAAGTTTGCTATCGTAAGCAACTTTGTAAATTGTTTTCCCAATGGAAATGTATCACTTCATTTGAGAAGTTCGCTTAAAGTTAACGCGTAGGAGTGTTTCCAGTTAATTAACGAACAGAGGTCGTCTGCGAGAATACATTATCATACGTGCCTGGACTTCGTTCTTTCAACTCTTCTATCTTCAAGATATAACGGCATCTAATCTATGAGTATTGAGCTTTGTAAATAGAAAGTATGCTTATAAGTTTCTCAACAAGCTTATGTTCAGAAATAAATTAGCACGTTATTATTATTTTTATAGAATATTTTACCATAACTGATGCTGAATTCCTGATTTAAATTTAATTTTTTACATAAAAAAAACTGAACTCAGTGAATTTCAGATGTTCCCTTTTCACCACGAGCTTTTACCCAGAAGTTGTACGTTATGATTGTTTTCATTAAAAAAAATTATCGACGTGCCTGATTAAAATTTATCTGACCTTCTATCAAAAAAAGAAAAATCAAAAACTTTTTATCTTATTACCTTAGAACCGAACAGTGAATGTTAAATATCTCCTTTTCAATACGTGTTTTTCCTCAGTAATGAAGTTTAACGTAATTATCATTTTTTTTTATTGTTAAATTTTTCATTCCAAATTTTTACATTAAGTCAAATTTCTGATTAGAATAACTCTAATTTTCCATCTTAAAAAACTTTTCATCCTGACTGTACTGTGACATATTTTTCAATTACCTCAGAACCTTGTACATCTAATAATCAAATGATCAAATTCCGACAACTGAGCTACGACTATTTGTAATAAATCCTCGTGATTGACGATCACAAATGCACATTTGTCATTAAACGTTACGATTATTGATGCACGTCGGAGGAATTACGAAAAGCACTCGATTGACATTCATCTTCACTAATGATTAGTACCAATGTGATTGCTATATGGCATATGATTTCTCATTCGCTATCGTTGGAATGGTTGCCGATTATCGTGTATCGATATCGGTTAACGTATGACAAATTTGAAGGAGAAATTATGGTGAGTAATACTAGTTTAGCTTTAAGAATTAATGTTTTTTCGTATATAATAAATTTATCAATATACGACAATTTTTGAATATTTTTGAATTAATATTGCTTAAGTTTTTATTTATTGTAATAATTATTTTATTAGTTTATTATATTATATTATTCAAATGTATATATGCATTGCTTGTAAGTATTAATGTGTAAATATTTGTATGTAAGTTTATTATAATATATCTGCACCTCTATCTCACCTCTATTTCGAGTTGTCTGGAAGAAATGGCTGGAAGAATGGATTTGGTGGCCAATAAAGATTATTCAGTCAGCATAAAATACGAAGGCGAATTATTATCGACTCAAAGCAGGTCGGTTTAAAAAAATTGGAAATTTAAAAGATAAAGTTAAAAAAAAAAATTGTGTGGTTTTATGAAGACACGATGCATGTGAAACTTTTATGAATAAAAATGTTTACATTAATACACAGATCAAAACACACAAATATCGCGTAACACTTGCGACATGCGACATGCGATAGATAAACGAAATTTTTTAGAGCGATACAATAAAAGTTTCAATTTAAAAACAATAAATTAAAAGAAAGTGTAAGGATTATTGAATTTGTATTTCACGAAATTATTTAAATGTACTATTTAACAGAGTGATTTGTTAAGTTATTAATCTATCTATATAAATAAAACAAATCACCGTTATATATGTACAATCATTACTTCCGAACCAATTTTCTAAATTTAATATATATTTATTTGTATTCTTTATTGTAAATATAATATTTTTAGAAAAAAATAATTAAAAATGAAACTTGTTTGTTTGCAAACGAAAAAAAAAGGACTTTAATGACATCGACAAGTAATACAACGTAAGTAGACGAAAAAATAGTCAAATAAATACGCATTATTAGATATAACTCAAAAACTATAGTTCTTAATTAAATTTAAATGAGACTACAATATATGCACCACCTTTCGATTAAAATAAAAATTATCGAAATCTGTCCAACCAGTCAAAAGTTCTGAGATAACATAAAAAATAAAATTGAATTGAGATCTTCCTTCTTTTTTGGAAGTCGATTAAATACTGATCTATGGTCACTAAAGAAACTACGCTACGAAATTTGCCGAGTCTTCAAGAACATATTTGATACAATAGGTAGTTCTTACATTATTGTTATTTGTAGTATAAGTATATACATCACGTGCAATTCAATAAGTCTAAGGTTGACTGAATGTAAGAGAGTTCCTGTGAAGGAACTGCAAATACGTTTGAACTCTATATTTGAATTGAAACATTGAAAGTATATCGCGTTCTATTTACATTTGGTAAATTGTAAATATATAAAATATAAAACGTGTTAATAATAATTCTTAAAAAAAATTAAAACCGACTTGAAAAAATTATTACTGGTTGCTTACAAAAAAAAATGAATATAGTGTGTCTTGCATTTAATTCACTTTAATGATTTTATAAAGTTCATCCCTTCCTCTGCTAAACCATAGCATTAATCGGGTTTTGAAGGTTTGAAAGAGATCGCTGTTGAGCGATAGGACTGCCCATTGTACGTATTAAATAAATCTCTTATTACGTCTTAATTGTATGGTTCTTTTATGTGAGTTCAGAGACTAAGAAATTAGTAAAATTTTCAATAATGTAAGTAATTCAAATTACTTTTTATTGTAATCGTAAAGGAGTAAAGAATAAATAACGACTAATTGCCGAAGTGTATGATGACTCCCTAGTCTCGATAGATAAGGTGACTAGATAGGTGATGGTGGATGTGTGGCTTTTTTTATTGGTTTTTTTTTTCAATTAGTTTTCCAAAGAAGTTTCACTTCTGAGATGTGTACTTTGTACGCAGGATTTTTTTTATTTGGTTATCATAAATAAATAAATAAACCATATATGTACAAAAGAAATATAGCGAAGCGCTTGCTGGCTGGCTTCATTACTTTTTTTTATTTAAAAACATTTTAAGTTCTAAGTTAAAATGAATGAAAAAAAATTTGATTTCAATTTTGAGTGTAACAACAGTTGTTACAAAATAATACTTACATTTGTGATATGAGCTGTGATTCATTATATACCTCCTTACACGGTCACAAACGAAGTATATACGAGATAAAAGTGGACGAAAACTTCACAAAGTTATAATCAAGAGGCCAAATTCTATTTACGTGTTCGCCAATCTGCAGTAACTTCGGGAATTGATTCTGATAAGTGATAGTGGCTTTCTCATCACGGAAACTTCGGAAGTAAATGAAACCTAGGTTTTACTTTGTAACTTTGATTAATAACGAAACTTATTCATTCGATTTCTTGTGAAATGTCTTTCGTCGGACGTAATTTATTTGCAAGACAATGTTGTAGTTTTATCTTTGTTTTATTTGAGACTAGACGCCCGGTATGTTTTTGTCCATCTTAGTATTGGTACATATTATTCCCTCTGCAAGCAGAATGGATTTATGATAAGATTATTTTGCGACCTAGGATCTAGTTGTGTTTTCGGAGAATGTAATTAGGCCTATCGATAAATAACTATTTTCCTAGTAGTTATAACTACGTTAAAATGGAATACTTATCTAGACTGCTTGATCACTCTAAGGCTACAGTTAGTTGTGGCGATAATTTTACATTATATATAAACAGACTATTTGATAAATAAATAAAAATGTTGCATTGAAAAGTGATATAAAAAAATGAAGATATTTTTTTATAGATATAAGTCTATTTCAAATGATAACTTTCTAAAATAATTTGTTTGGCAAAAATGAGACAGCATATTAATTTGCTGTCTACAAAATAACAATGGCAACAATAAACGAATACAAATCCTTTCAAATATGAATAAACACATTTACTCGACTCGAAATGAATAGAAGCTAAAAAGCAATACATATGTTACAATCGCCATAACAACAGAATACGAATGCAAATATTTTCGCAAACATAAAGCGACATGATCGAATTTCGCATTTCATGAATCATATTTTTTCGACATTCGCCATTTGACAAAAGGAATGCGCAAAAATATGAGATCGCTCTTAACTGAGGACGATATAAGAAGAAAGGTGGCTTCTTTACTTACGTTCGGGCTAGTTTTTCTTATATACTATCAACCCTTAACAAGAATATCCGTATATATTTCCTCCTTACGCCCTGTTATTTTGTTATACCAGAGCATTACATACCTCCCAGAGCGGTATGATCTATTCGTAGCAAACGTTTACAGGGATCAAGAGCTCTTTTATAACGGTTGAAATTTTAGGCGAAGTCTATTTTATAAATAAAATAAACAGTCTACGTCGGTAAATTGTCAGATTTACGTAGGACCTGTATCAAAAGATGTTCATAAATTTTCTTTTGACAATTTTCTTTATGAATTTCGATCTAAGTTATTCACCGTCTGATGTCTTAATGAAACACCCTTATATAAATAATAGTCTGTGATGTCTATTTTCATTAATAATATAGACTTAAAAGATTAATTTATTTTAAGTTCAATGACTTGGGGCCAAAAATGTAAAAATTTTAATCGAAAAGTGGTGCATCTCATTTGGTTCCATTTAAATGTATTTTAGATCTAACAACTACTTATCGAGTTATATCTAATAATGCGTTTTTAATTGCTGCTATTTTTTCGTCGACCTACATTGTATTTATACCGCATAACTTTTTACTGGGTGTACCGTTTTTGATAATTTTTAATTTAATCGAAAGTTGATATTTATGTGGTCACATTTAAATTTCATCGAGATTTAATTACAACTTTTTGTGTAATCTTTGATAACGCGTATTTACTTGACTCTTTTTTCCTCTACCTACGTTGTATTACTTGTCGATGTAATTGAACTCAGTTTTTTTGCGTTTGCGAGCAAACAAAATTGTTATATAATTACATATGGTAATTATAGTAATCTAATTTATAAATACAAACATTTGGGTTACATACTTCGACACTTCCTTCACCATTGTATCAGAAAGATAATCAAAAGGTACATTTATTTATTTGTAATAAGAATTATTCTGTTACTTTATATGATTACTAGGTCTGCCCGCAACTTCGTCCGCGTGGAATTTAACAAAAAACTTATCGCTCAGTTTGCAGAGTTATAAAATAAATACATTTCTAAAATAATAGTAGCCTAAGTTACTCCTTATTACATCAGCTATCTGCCAGTAAAAGTCCCGTAAAAATCGTTCCAGCCGTTTCAGAGACTAGCAGCAAACAGATAGACAAAAATTTAAAAAATTGTTATTTGATATATGTACCGTGTATACATTCATATGGATTTAGTAAAAAATGGTTATTTTAATATTACAAACAGACACACCAATTTTATTTATTTGTATAGATTATTTATTGTTGACAAGCGTTAATTCCGCCGATAAACTGTCACGCAGTTTGGCGAGTTAAGAAACTGTAAAAGTATTTGGTTTAAATTAAGAGTTACTTATTATTACTATTATTAAGACGGCCACATCCCAGACATATACAAAAAAAAGATACACTTAATAAGCTGAAATACATCTACTAAAAACACGAATGGTAAACAGCACAGCAAGGACCAAAAAAAATTTTCAATTAAGTACAAAAAATACAACGCTTAAATTCCTTTAAAAAAGTAACTCAACTTCGTTTCCAATAGCATCAATTAAGAAACTCTCTACTTTCATTTAAACTAATGATCGTTTGCGTAAATCTCTTCAACGTCTCAACTGAAGAGGAAAACGAAAATAACTACTGCCCTCATCTTAATTGAAATCCTTTAAAATCTCTTTGGGAGGGTTGATACACATTCAAGTTTTAATAGGTTTTGTCACTCGACCGACGATCGCATTCTACTAGAACTGATTTCGCTGATTAAAATGGAGAAATTAAGTAAGATACAGAATCAGCTTATGGGTGCATCGATTTTATAAAATTATTTATTATTTATCATTTCGAGTTTTATGTTAGCTATATCACTTCATCATAATCATTACTTCAGCCTATCGCATTCCACTGCTGGACATCATCATCATCTTCATCATCATCATTTCAGCCTATTGCAGTCCACTGCTGGACATAGGCTTCAACAAGTTCGCGCCAAAAATGGCGTGAACTCATGTGTGTTGCCTATAGTCACCAGGCTGGGCAGGCGGATTGGTGACTCCAGGCAGCCCTGCTTGCTGCTGCTTTGTCGCACCGAAGACGGTGCTGCCCGTCTTCAGCCTGTCTATTTCAAAGCCAGCAGTTGGATGGTTATCCCGTCATCGGTCAGCTTTATAAGTTCTAAGGTTGTAGTGGCACTGTGTTATCCCTTAGTCGCCTCTTACGACACCCACAGGAAGAGGTGGGTGGCTATATTCTTTACTGCCGTAATCACACAGCACAGTTAGCTAACTATATTTGTATGTAATATGGGATATTTATTACGTTTGTTGTTAATGCTAGTCTCGGATACATTATGGCGTCTGCAATAATATGGAAATATTAGCCCTCCGTTGGTCGCGTTGGGTCTTTGAAAGCCCAGGTGTTACAGAAATGTAAAACGTTAACATTTAAAACCATCTCAGCGATTCAATATTTTGGGTACCCTCCTTATTTGGATTATACTTGCTGCGTATCCCCGTTAACTTCAGTTCGCGCGTAAGTGCCGTGAGATACAAACGTGTTTTGTGCGTACGGGCTTTGAAAGACCCCGAGAAGAAGAGAGTATTTGATATTTTTTCCCAGATTTTTTAATAATGTCCAGAGTCTAATTAGATATCTAAACATTTACAAGGCAAACACCGAGAAAAACAAATATAAACATAATATTGTTCAAAAGTAGTATCAAATACCTTGTGACAATAGCAGGGATGGAGTTGGCGACGCACTTATGATAGACACTCCTACTGCTGCAGACTTTCTTACTCAGCATCAGGCTGACTATAGACTTATTTGTAATTGTAGTAATTATTACTTTTTTTTAATGAGATATACGTCCATACTTTAATTACTTCAAATTCCCATTGAAATCTAAAAATCAATACATTTTGCTTTTATAATATTCGTTTATCCCTCGCTTGAGAATAATAAAAAAGTGTATCGTACTTTCTGTTCAAATGTTATCTTTCAATTAGCACGTTTTGAGTAATGTCTGTTTTATCAACGGTGTCAATAAGAAAATGGTTCCTCAACTTAATTGACTAGCAGTTTGGGTATCCCAGACGCAGGTTAATAATATGGAATATTTTGACTCATTGTCTAAATGTTAGCTGCATTTTCGACTAGTCGATTTAATAAAGATGTATCTATACTGATACGCTTCAGCCTAAAATATCCCACTACTGGGCAAAGGCATCTTTCCCCATGTAGGGGAAGGATCACTTAATCCACCACGCTGCTCCAATGCGGGTTGGTGGATACTGATACAATAGAGGAAAATATATTTTTTGTAACTTATAAACTGTTTTATTGACATAAGTCACAGCAAGAAATATCCTATCCTTTTTTTTATAGATGGGGAAATGCATTGACGCACTAACCCCGCCACACGAGGATGACGAGTGTGGAACTCCCAGCGTAATGTGCAATGCCAGACTATCCACTAAAACCCACATATTTTTTCCGCCGGCAACTTAGTGGTGACGCCATGGGATCACTTTCGCACACTACCACGACGCCCCACAAGAAATATCCCATCCTACTTCAACCTAATAGGAGATCACAGCTGAATAATAATACTTTCAAGCGCTGTTCTATTCCTGCGGTTAATAAGGTCCAGGAGAGCATCCGGAGAGGGTTCACTGGCAGGGTCAGCAACGTGTTTTCAATGCTTCTGGTGTCGCAGGCGTTTATAGGCTACAGTAACCGCTTACCATTAGATGGGCTGTACGTTTGCTTGCAACCTTAGTCATATATCTATATCTACACTATCCAGAAGTAATATAATTGTGTTTGCTCGCAAGCGAAAAAAAAAAACGACTTCAATCATATCGACAAGTAATACAACGTAAGTAGATGCAAAGTAGTCAAGTAAATCCGCGTTATCAAAGTTTACTCAAAAAGCAGTCATCAGATCATCAGCATCAGCTTTCGGTTAATTTAAGAATCATCAAAATTATTTATAAAAAATAAAATGCTACTGCCCTCTAGTGGTTCTTCCTTTATCTCTGATTATAATTATAACAATGAATAGAAATAAAATCCTAATAAAGTATTCTATTTTTTGGCCCGTAGCTTTATGGTGGGGGCTGTCTAGCAGTGGATTATGGAAGGCTGAAGAATATATTTTATTTATCAATAAATATTACTGAAAATAAAGCAAAAGTATGAACCACCTTATTTGAAGGCAATTTCAATATGACCTAGTTGGTATTATAAAATTATTCTAAGATAATATCTTTGCTAGGAGAGTATTCCTACAGGATTAGCGTTTTATATCTAAGTCTCAATTTATACGTAGGAAGTATTAAAAGATAGCACATAGCTACAGAATATAATTGGATTCGAGAGAACGAAATAGGCTTTAGAACGGCTAAGCTTTCAAGAGTAATCCTTATGCACACATATTATTACAATACAAATACCTGAACAGAAATAAGTTATAATAAAAATAAATTCATCGCTTAGTACTAAAAACATTTAGAAAAACTGTTACACCGTGGTAAGTAGTGTTAGTTTGCCTAAGGTAGGGCAGAGCAGGAAATTTCCTGCTCAAAATATGTAGCATCCCGACTGGGGAAGTACCTCGACCTTACGCAATTGCAATTTATTTGATTTAGAGACTTTAGTTTTGAGTTTCACTATGGTTATTGTAGCTCGTTGGATAACTTAGAAGTGTAGATATTTTTAAAATATTTTTTTTAGTGTTTCAGATTTTTTTTCATTGCGTCATAAGTTTGTAAAACAAAGACATTAATTATTTTCCTCTTTTTAACTTTGGTGAGTCAAGGGTTGAAAATTAATAAGTTATCGTTATGTTTGTTGTTATTTATTATTATTTCGAATATTGTTTATCATACTATGAAGATTTGACGAATATTCGTCACTTAATTTCTTTTTAATGCCCTTTAAAGTGATAGATTCGGGGGTTTCTCACCAATAATAACTAAATTACAAAAAAAAATTAAAATAGGTAAACATGGATTTTTGTAAATATTTTTCTGTGATTGCCCATACAATCCCTCTTAATCCCTTCAACAATTGGACAATCCCTTTAAGCGATCGTGACATATTACAAGTAACCCTGTATATATAAATCTATATTTGAAAAAAAAATTTCGTTTGAATTCGTGACTCTTCATTTAAGATCAATAAATTTGTCAACGAAATACACATATGTTTAAATAAATCGCTATATGGCTACGGTAGTAAAGAATATAGCTACCCCTTCTCTTCCCGTGGGTGTCGTAAGAGGTGACTAAGGGATAACACAGTTCCACTACTACCTTGGAACTTAAAAAGCCGACCGCTGGCGGGATAACCATCTAACTGCTGGCTTTGAAATATACAGGCCGAAGACGGGCAGCAGCGTCTTCGGTGCGACAAAACCAGCACTGCGGTCACCAACCTGCCTGCTCAGCTTGGGGAACTACTAATATGGGCAAAATACATGAGTTCACGCCATTTTTGGCGTAAACTTGTGGAGGCCTGTGTGCGGCAGTGGATTGTGGTCGGCTGAAATGATAAATAAATACTTTTGAAAGAAATAATAAATAATCGCTTGTTTTCATGAAAGTCATCTTGCAATTTAAAATAACGTTTCAACAGGTTGGGATAAGGTGACTAAAATTAAATGACATCTACACATAAAATAAAGGTCGACTAGCTCGTTGACCCTGCTTACTGCTCCGCGGGTTATGGGTTCGATTCCCACCTGAGTCAGGGTCTAATATTTGTTTTTATAAATGTATTATTCTCATGTATATTTATAAAAAAATATTGAACTACATTAGCCGACTGTTACCTATAATACAAGCATTATGTTGCTTATCTTAGGGACAGACGACTGTGTGAATGCTATAAGATATTTATTTATTATTTATTTTATTAATAAAATTAAGCATTGTCGACTAGTTACTACTACAGCTGTATTTTACTTACAACTATATTTAAGTTTATGATTATATGAGGCTGAGAAGTACATCGACTGATGTCATGTGAATCATTCAACAAATACTTAATTCTTTGTCTTTAAATTATTCAAACGTATTAGTAAACAATAGATTACAACACTAAGAAAACGTATTTGTAGTTCTGTAACACTGGTCACTGTATTAAGCACTGTAACACATTTGTATTCTCTTACACTCATCAACAATACCAAATTGAATCAATGTATATTATCGCTATGCACCTTTGCAAGCGCGATTTAACGTACACCCAACACCATCTTATCATCTAAGTGACTCATTATAATCATTACAGCCTATACAGTCCACTGCTGGACATAGGCCTCCACAAGTTTACGCCAAAAATAACGTAAACTCATGTGTTTTGCCCATAGTCACCACGCTGGGCAGGCGGGTTGGTGACCGCAGTACTGGCTTTGTCGCACCGAAGACGCTGCTGCCCGTCTTCGGCCTGTGTATTTCAAAGCCAGCAGTTGGATGGTTATCCCGCCACCGGTCGGCTTTTTAAGTTCCAAGGTGGTAGCGGAACCGTGTTATCCCTCAGTCGCCTCTTACGACACCCACGGGAAGAGAGGGGGTGGCCATATTCTTTAGTACCGTAGCCACACAGTACACTCACTATAAAAATGACTCATTATAAAAATAATTGAAAAAAAGCCTATCAGTACACTTAGAATTATTCTTACAATTCTATCCAAACACATTATTCATTTTAAAAGCAATTTAGGTTCGAAGGTTAAGTTTGAGTCAGCTGACTTTGATAAATATATAGGCACTGTCGATAATATTTTCAGTCGGCGCAACAGATGTACTAGAAGATCTGAACCTTATTACATTTGCTTCAAGAGACACTCAATTTAAATAAAGCGATGTGCAGGAGTGTACAAGGGTTACAGCGGTCCAATTTCTTTAAGAATATAGTTTGGAGTTTATTGTTTCGAAGTGCCTTTCTGAATGGCAGAGTAACTTTAGTTTCTCTTAATGAAATCGCTTGTACATCGAAGACCTACGCTTAACTTGTTCCGTTTTAGTATTTCTTTCTGTTCTTCTTGATTTTATGGCGCATTTAAAGAGATTTCGTTACTTTTAGCTAAATTCGATAGAACATTTTAACGCAATTAAATAGTGCTTTAGCGTTGAAACCTAAGTAACTGTATCAATTTTAAATGCAAAAAGAAAATGCAGAAAAAAGGTTAACCAGTATACTATTTACTAAAAAAATTTAAACTTTACAAGTGATCAAGAATATGTATGTCGTGAACATTTGGAAGACATAATAGTATTTATTATTCCTTTATAAATAGCATAATATAATTCTCGCTTTCTAATCCTAAAAGATTTAGATCGTTCACCTAATGGCGTATCTGCACATATACACCTGAGGTAGGGAGGCAGGAACAGCACAGCAGGAATTTCCTGCTCAAAATATGGAGCAGCCCGACTGGGGTAGTACCTTGACCTTACAGAAGATCACAGCTAAATAATACTGTTTTCAAGCAGTATTGTGTTCCTGTTGGTGAGTAAGGTGACCAGAGCTCCTGGGGGGATTGGGGATTGAGTCGGCAACGCACTTGCGATGCTTCTGGTGTTGCAGGCGTCTATAAGCTTCGCTAATCTCTTACCATTAGGTGAACCGTGCGCTTGTTTGTCGACCTAGTGGTATAAAAAAAAAATACAAACTTTTATATCAGAATAATAATTGAACTTCCTTATAGATTTTTATATATTTTATAAAAAACATTTTTTGATAAATGTCAAGAATTTTTATTTTAAATTTTTCTTTACAATTTATTTATTCTATTTTATATTTTGCTACGCGAACATTGTTTTTCATTCTATTATTTTTTAATCAAAGTTTGGTGGAGATATCGAATATTTTAACATTGCCTCATTCATTAAATAGCTCATTTGCTAGGACCCATCTCGTTTATATCTGTAGGTAAAGCTATTTGCTTAGTTGAACAAAAAGTTATAAATAATAACTTCTTATAATGAAACAACTTTTTCGGATTTTATCGCGGCTTATTAAGTTTTTTAGATGCCCGACGTTTCGGATACTTTTTCTTTAAAAAAAATATTTGTGTGCTCTTAGTCATTTTTGTCTTGTAGTGGTTCTTACATGCTCGTTCTTAGTATTAGGCTCTTTATTACTGATCTACTTATTTGTTCATCCGAGTTTGGGTTTTTTTTTCTGGCTTGTTGCTTCAAGCTGGCAACTACCGCTTAGTAACTAATTGATTTGACCAGGCTTAAAGAGCTTAAAATTCACTACTTCTAAGTGGTGTTAAAATATAGGTATTGTATTGGCTCGGTTTTCCGCATTTAGACGCAAAGGTGGTCCATTATGCGTGAAAAGTGGGCTGACTAGTTCAGCCAGCCCAGCTCCTTCCAGAAGCTCAGAAGCCTCCTGGGGCGTTCACAGGCTTCTCGGAGCGTCCTTATTTCCTTAAGGAAAAATATAGGTATTTAAGTTAGGGTTATTAATAATCATTACCACGCTGTTCCGATGCGGGTTCGCGGATATATTTCCCTACTATGAGTAATGGTCGCTATTAGGCGTACACGATAAAAATCGGGACCGACAGATTAACGTCCTCGTCGAGGTACGGTGAAGAGACCCACAAGGACTGCATAAACACCTAGACCATAACAAACATCTGTATGGCCAACACAAATATTTTTCATGTGCAGGGATCGAACACGCAACCGCCAACGCAACAGACACAAACAAGTGATGTATGCTGTGACCGTTGTGCCAATGCGGCGTCTTATTTCTAAATATTTCTTTATTTTCTCCAATTCATGTGATTCTTTCTACCACGACTCTAGAATATGTAAAAACGTCGGTTCCATTTGTTATCATAACTACTAGCAACTAACACTTTGGTATAAAAATTACCTGTCACACCCAGACCGACACCGACTAGCTCATCTCCGTCAACTGGTTCATTACATGTGTATATATGTAATGAGCCATAACATAATTAATTATTGTATTCACTTCAATAATAATTGTGTTTGATCACAAACGAAAAAAAACTGACTTCTATTACATCAACAAGTAATACAACGTAAGTAGACGAATGAAATTAACAAACGCACTAGTCGTCACTTCGATTTTCAAGGCTTTCCCTCGATTTTTCTAGGATTTCATCATCAGATCCTTGTTTCCTTATCATGGTACCACACCCAGGACTTTTCAACAAAAAAAGAAGTATCAAAACCGGTTCATAAACGACGAAGTTATCCCCGAACAAACATATATATATATATATATATATATATATATATATATATATGCATAACGTATGGTTTGCAGACAGTTTTTCGAGCGGACGTATGGTGTGGGGACATTTGTATACTTTGGAGACTGGTTTCAAAGTATCTTTATATTAAGCGTATAGTTTGGGGACAGTTTATAGGGAAGTATAATTTGCGGACTGTCCTTAAAGTATCTTTATATTAAGCGTATAGTTTGGGGACAGTTTATAGGGAAGTATAATTTGCGGACTGTCCTCAAAGTATCTTTATATGAAGCGTATGATTTGGGGACAGTTTATAGGGAACTATAATTTGCAGACTGTCCTCAAATTATCTCTTCTACTTGAAAACCTGGAAGATATAGTTTGGAGACATTTTTATTCACATATAAAGTATACCATAAGTCGCACTCAACAATATACGTAACAAGATAGAGTTTCTATTGCCACCCTTAATGAGTTCACGGATTTTATCTTAGACATACACTCCACTAATATTTTATAAATAAACAATATGTATTTTCAATAAAAGACTTTAATAGATAAAGCATATAGGGATAGAGTAGATAGAAATATTATGATTATGTCCGACAATCGCGTTGGCATTAAAAACACTCACGGTGTATTACGTTCTTCTTCTTGCTACTGTGTGAGTAAGAAACGCAAAAAAGTTTCGTATAAAAAAATTTGCGTTAGGAGTCACCCATATTTAGATTTTCCAAATTATTTTTTTCTTGTTGCCAATAGTTTTCTGAGCGAAAGCTAACTCTAAAAATGTAAAAAAAATCTCCAAAGCCAAAACGACGTATGTTCGCAATTATTCGTGTTTTCGGCTCAAGGACATTGAAAATTTATTACAGTTTGAGATTCGCGATTTCCATATACTTATATGCATAAGTATAGGCATAACGTATGTTTTGCCGACAGTTTTTCGAGCGGACGTATGGTTAGGGGACATTTGTATACTTTGGAGTCTGGTTTTAAAACATTTTCATATCTAGCCTATGGTTTGGGAACAGTTTCTAATTTATCTAATTTATCGGTTCTTTCTCCACACAAACGTAGTCGACTGTTTTCTCCCCGGATAATGACACTAGATCAAATATTCTTGTAAGGTAAAACCTTTAACTTTCATGACCATGCTTTCATCATCATAGGGAGTAGGAGTCTTCAAAAACTAGAAATATTGCCTATTTTTAACCGATTTCCAAAAAAGGAGGAGGTTCTCAATTCGACTGTATTTTTTTTATGTATGTTACATCAGAACTTTTAACCGGGTGGACCGATTTCGACAATTTTTTTTTAATCGAAAGGTGGTGTGTGTCAATTAAAATTTATTTGAGATCTTACAACTACTTTTCGAGCTATATCTAATAATGCGTTTCTACTTGACGCTACTTTCGTCGACCTACGTTGTATTATACTGCATAACTTTTTACTGGATGTACCAATTTTGATTATTCTTTTTTTGTTGGAAAGGAGATATCTCTAATTTGGTACCATGATAAGGAAACTAGGATCTGATGATGGAATCCCAGAGAAATCGAGGGAAACTCTCGAAAATCCATATAACGTTTTACTGGGTGTACTATTTTGATAATTTTTAATTTAATCGAAAGCTGATGTTTATCATGTGGTCACAAATAAATTTTATCGAGATCTGATAACTAATTTTTGAGTAATCTTTAATAACGCGTAGTTTTTTTTTATTTATAAATTTTGATCCACGGGCTCAAAATGCCCGTGCCTTTGTTTAGCATGCATGCATTATAATACTACAGGCGATTTTTCTACTTATTATACTACAGATCGACAGTCCTGTGACTGCCTAGTAAAACTAGGACGTGGTCCGACGCCGACGGTTTTTTTTTTTTTTTTCCTTACTAAATACTGTTTATGCAGAAGTATACACATAATTGCTTTCTAATTTCTAACATTATTATTTTTCTTATCTATGTCTATATTTACACTTATTTGCCTAGTTATCATATATGTACACTTATTTCCTAGTTACCATATATGTACACTTATGTTCTACTTACAATGTACACTTAACCTATGTTACTGTTAGTAAGGATTTTTTTTTTCTTATATGTATTGTTAGCATAATCTCGATTATTTTAATATGTTTCGTGACGTCGTGCAACAGTGTTAATAAAAATAGTTCCCTACCCGCTAATACGTTTTGTAACGTCATGCGACAACGTCAATAAAAGCAGTCCCTACCCGTTCAAAGGGCTCATTTGCTTCTCGGCTTTCGGAACGATAGGTCGTTGTTTCATGACGAGTGCGTTGATCATTTTTATATTCAAAGTAACAGTTGTTTGCTTGGTTAATTTAAATTGTAATTCTCGGTCATTATTTTCGATTAAGTTAGTGGTTAAGGTTAATTTTTGTGATAATTGTTATATTTGTAAAAATGAGTAATAAATAGAAGTTAAGTGTTCGGTTTTCTGTCTTTTTTTTTAAATAAATAAGTTTGTTTCTCCTAAAATCAGAAGTGGGATTGCTCCTTACGACACCACTTCATAAGCAAACAGCCGTTAATTTGAAATCGTCATGCCGCGTTCACGATCATGTGGTTCGTGTTTACATAGTCGATCAGGCAGGACTCCTAGCCGTGAAAATAGGCAGTCCCGCGGTAAATCTATAAGGAACGAACAAACGCGCAATAGGCCGTCACGGGTAAATCGCCGTCGTCATAGATCGCGAAGTGAATCTGACGATGAAAGGTTATCTCAGGTGTGTGCAATCGTCGCGAGTGGGCGCCGTGTCAACTTACTGAACGTTCCCTGCGACCACGCAGGCTGTGTTCGGAGAATCGCGAACGGTTATCACGCAGTAGCAGTGAGTATTCGTTACTTTCGGGTAGATATCGTTCGCGCAGTGATAGTAGTTCAATTAATCATACGATAAATGCGATTACGACTCGTCTGTCTGCTACCGAGCAATCGACAGTCAACTCATCACGAAATTTGTTGCAAACTTACGTACGAAACTGGTAACGTATCTGTAGTGGAGAACGATGCGTCCACGAGAGCCGCAGAGTTATGTATCAAATTTTGATCCAGCTGTACACAATTTTAGAGCGTGGTATAGTGAAGTTGACGTGAAGTAGACGTGTTATAGAGAAGATTTTGAGGGCTTATCGCGAGTCGCTAATTGTTTTAAGGGCGATGCCAAAATTTGATTAAACGAGTGGACCAGTAATGATCGTTCGTCGTTCAATTTCTGTCACGAGTTTAGGTCGTGTGGGTAGTTGTTTACGGGATGAAGCGCAGTCGTGGTTAAATGATTATGTGATGCAGGATAGAACGTGAATCAGCTTTAAGTCGAGTATCTTTTTAGAAACAGGTAGAATATCTTGGTTGATTAATTTACCAAGGTCAGGTGAGGCCGAGCTTTAGTAAAATTGAGGCACTTATTCAGTCACCGAAGCCTACCAACGCAAGACAGGTTAACCAATTTCTAGGTCTTACAGGCTATATCTGTATTGCCAAATTATTAAGAAACGGCGAATCTTTGCTGTAGAGGACCTTGTCTTTGTGATTAAAATCTAGCAAGCACTTACAGTGTGCTTAGCGCACTCCCGCATAACCGATACGAGTTGAAGTTGCTGGCAGGCTCCTATGGTAAGACGATAGGAGCAGCCTCTGAACACATGGTTCAGTGGCTCGGTGAGTGGACGCCGGACACGTGCTTCGTATTCTTCGATAGCGGTTGGTATACACCGCCATGGTAGCAGTACGGGTAAGCAAACGTGGAGTCTCTGCTATCATTATCATTACAGCCTATACAGTCCATTGCTGGACATGGGCTTCCACAAGTTTGCGCCAAGCGTGGCGTGAACTTGTGTGTTTTGTCCGTGGTCGCCACGCTGGAGAGGCGGGTTCGTGGCCGCGGGGCTGGCTTTGTCACGCCGGGGGCGCTGCTACCCATCTTCGGCCTGTGTATTTCGGGGCCAGCGGTTGGAAGGTTGTCCCGCCACCGGTCGGCTTTTTGGATTCCATGGTGGTGGCGGAACTGTGTTGTCCCTTGGTCGCCTTTTACGACACCCGCGGGAAGAGAGAGGGTGGCTATGTTCCTTAGTACCGTTGCCACACAGTACTATATTTACACTGCTATATTTTTCATGAATTAGCAAGCTAACCAATTGCCGTATTTTACAGCAATGTACATGAATAGTGTGGTATGTGAGATGCCTTCACGTGTGGTCACGCGTGTCGGCGTAGTCATGTGTGCGGTGGCTCCGTATATGGGTGGGGTGTGGTGCGGAGCTGTACACGTGCGATGGCACCTGCACGTTGCTGGCACGACGTGACAAAATGACCGTTTTGTTATTTGAGACAAGCGTAATACTGCTTCTGTCTGCTTCTTGTGATGGGTATTGCGTAATACAGCCTCTGCCCAAGGGATATCGCGTAATACTGCCTCTGTCCCTGGATCACATAGTGGGTATTGCGTAATACTGCCTCTGCCCGTAAGGTAAAGTAAATGTTGTGTGATGGGTATTGCGTAATACAGCCTCTGCCCAAGGGATATCGCGTAATACTGCCTCTGTCCCTGGATCACATCGTGGGTATCGCATAATACTGCCTCTCCCCGTAAGATAAAGTAAATGTTGTGTGATGGGTATTGCGTAATACAGCCTCTGCCCAAGGGATATCGCGTAATACTGCCTCTGTCCCTGGATCACCTGATGGATATCGCGTAATACTGCCTCTGTCCGTTGATTACATAGTGGATATCGCGTAATACTGCCTCTGTCCCTGGATCACATAGTGGATATCGCGTAATACTGCCTCTGTCCCTGGGTCACATGATGGATATCGCGTAATACTGCCTCTGTCCGTGTAGGCCTTGAGAGGCCTTTGTGCCAACTGTTGATTAAACTCATATTTTGTTATTTATTTCTCGTGAACAGAGTCTGCTACAGACGATGAATGTGACAATGCTCAGCTTGGGCCTTCGACGGCTCCCGCTACTGCTTCCCCTGGAGTTCTCCCTGGAGACGGCGAGCTCGAGTCCTTATCAGCGTCCACCGACTAGCCAGCTAGTGGTGAAAATGTGCACCGGGGACGGCGCACGGTCAGGAGAGGCCGTGTTAGCATAATCTCGATTATTTTAATATGTTTCGTGACGTTGTGCAACAGTGTTAATAAAAATAGTTCCCTACCCGCTAATACGTTTTGTAACGTCATGCGACAACGTCAATAAAAGCAGTCCCTACCCGTTCAAAGGGCTCATTTGCTTCTCGGCTTTCGGAACGATAGGTCGTTGTTTCATGACGAGTGCGTTGATCATTTTTATATTCAAAGTAACAGTTGTTTGCTTGGTTAATTTAAATTGTAATTCTCGGTCATTATTTTCGATTAAGTTAGTGGTTAAGGTTAATTTTTGTGATAATTGTTATATTTGTAAAAATGAGTAATAAATAGAAGTTAAGTGTTCGGTTTTCTGTCTTTTTTTTAAATAAATAAGTTTGTTTCTCCTAAAAGTATATATTATTTTTTATATAGTTATTATTTGTTTATCTATGTATAAGTTATCTATTTCTGTTATTTACTTAAATTTCACTACATAACTATTTATTTATCTATTTTTTTATTTTATTTTATAGGTACATCCACAAAATACATATGGAACATTATATATAATTCACTATTACATTATTATCTAATATGTATCCCATCACGGGGTACACAACATTCCACAATATATTAATGCCGTGTAGCAAGTATAATTAAAATTACTTCGCATAAAAAATTAACAGTAAAGATACTACTTGTTAATAATAAAATTCATTTAAAAAGGTCATCAATCAAATTTATATAAAGTGTAAAGTTGAGATAATATTAATAATCAAACTTAGCTTAACTAAAATTTAAATAAATATATCAACATGCAAAATAACTGCTATTTGTAACTATTTGATAAACCAAAAGGATATAAGAATTTATATATTTATATATCTACTTTCTTATTACTATATCATGAGCCACGCCTGATCCCAGCATCTTGAGCAGAGCCCTTGCCAACGACATATCACGCTTGTGGATGGTTCTTTTAATAACGCGTAGTTACCTACTAGATTATTTTTTCGTCGATCTACGTTGTATTACTTGTCGATGTAATTGAAGTTGGTTTTTTTTTCGTTTGCGAGCAAATACAATTATTTTATACATTTTCAGACACTCATTAAAAAATAATGCGTATTTACAAAAAAACCGAGAACCTCTGTTGCATGGCTGAAGGTTTTTTAGTAACATAAAAATGGCATGTTTTGGGGAGGAAATAGTCGACTACGAAATTCTGTTTTGGTCAATAATTATCTACCTACCTAAAACGGTCTGAGCTGCAGTTATCCCTTTCTTGTCTCGGGGTGCGGCGACGGCATACAGCGAGACAGTTACATTTTATTCAAATACCTATTTTTCAGAAGTCTTTCAAGTACTCTTTCCTATTAAGAGTATGATCGGGGACTGTCCTTAAATTATCTCTACTATTCGAATACAATCTGGAGTCATTATTGTACACATTTAACTGTTGCTCATATACTGTAAGTCGCACTCGTCTATATACGGCAATCTTTAGATAGCGTTCCTATTGCCAACATTGATAAGTCCATCGATTTTCTTTTCGACATACACTCCACCATTATTTAATCTATTCACAAAATATCACAATACCTATTTTCAATAAAAGACTGTAATTTGATAAGTCATATACCGATGAAAACGCTATTTCAGTGGCTTGAATTTCTTACGGTATTGAACGGGGACGAAAAAGAAACAAAAGTTGTAACATATGAAGCTGACGCGTAAATTTGTTTTATGAAGAAAAATAAGTAATCAATTTATTAAATGTATTTTTCGTTAATTAATTAATCGGAATTTTTAATACTAAAATTTATGATTTCATTTTTTTAAAAGATGCCAAAAAAATCGACAAATTGAGCTATCAAGGTTTTATTTTCAGGAATTTGACCTTAGGAATGAGGATACTTATATTACAATTAATTCCATTAAACGATATTTATTTCATGTAAAGAAATAAGATACATACATAACGAAATTTATTGAATAATAACAATAAATTTACGTTTTGTTATATATGAACTTTTCGAATCATCACTCAAAAAAAAATTATTCTAATAAACTTGTAACTTATCGAAAACTAGTCCGAACTTAGCCGAACATAGAACGTAGGTACGTTAGTAAGTATTATCCCTATTGAAAAATTCTAATAGGATCTCATCGAAAACGATAAAAGCCACTTAGAAACCGATAAATATCTATTAGTAGTAGGTATGCATTTAAAAATGCGCGCGAAAATATTATTCAATGACGGGTTAGATACCGAGGACGTCACCCGCTCGATGTGACCTTCGCTCCGCGCCCCCCGCTGTTGCTGAGATAATAATTATAATTGTACTAGGTAAGTAGTCACCCGTACAAAGCCGGCACAGGACACTAGAGAAATATAAATTTCGACAAAATCAGTAACAACGAGTAGGTGGTATCTTCTTGTTAGTTTTATAAAATATTAGGATGCCATATCTTAATATTAATTAATTTTATTTTATTAATTTTTAACATAAAATATATCACGCAAATTTTTCAATTCAGCGATCCCCTAACAAACATTACATAGCATACATATAAACTGTTTCCTGAAACAAAATTAATTTGTCTAGCATAAGAAAATCATGACTGTTTAAATACAAAACTGTTGAACCATGAATATGTTTTAATATATTTACATTAGTGTAAAATCGACTTTAATATAAAATATTGTAAAACTTTACGATTTCATAAAAAAAATTAACAAATATTTTGCAAACGCGGTTTCAGCTTCAGAGTAAGTAAAAGTGACATTTGGAAAAAATAGTTTGCACGGTCTTATTATGTACAAATTTCTTTATAAATTCTTTTGTTGCAATCTGCGACTACACCTGTTTTTCTCACTTAGTAGTCCCACGACGCGACAACGTTTTGAAAATAAAAATATTTGAACTCACACACACACTAGGCAGGCGGGTTGATCACCAACCCGCCTGCCCAGCGTGGTGACTATTGGCAACACACATGAGTACACGTATTTTTGGCGTGAACTTGTGGAGGCCTATGTCCAGCAGTGGACTGTAATAGGCTGAAATGATGATGATGATAATATGATTCCAAATCAGATCAATACATAAATTTTAATTTTTATCAAAAATTTATAATTTATTTTTCACTACCGAAAGTAGGTAGGTACCCTACTAGGTCAGTAGGGCGAGAGCCGCCGTAAGGTTCGTATGTCGTAGCGCGTCCATCTTCCCGCGCGCGCGCCTAGCGATCGATCTTACGCGTATACCTAATATATCGTGTGCGAATGAGACCTGTCATTAGTAATTAGGTATGGCTTATCAATACACAAATGCAAAGTACGTGATAGTGAGTTTAGATTATACCTTGAAAAATCGCGGACAACCCCCCGATTGCCGAGGTTCACTCGGATACTTATATAATTAAACCTACCTATACGATAATAATTTCCATGGCAACGAACCCACGCCACCCGTACTGCGGCCCCGGGGAACTCCCCGCTTGTGGACTAGTCGTCACTTGTTTGCGTAAACAACACTCGTTATTGCATTGATGATTTTAATATTGTAGTTAAATAGTAATTGAATTATTATTTTATTGAAGTGTGTGAATAGTCTTTTATTTGTTTCTTTTTTTGGCCTCTGGAATGAAAATCTTATGTATGTAAAGATGAATAATTCAAAACCAAAGTTTATTAGGTAGGTAGGTACATACTACCAAAAATAAAAATTATTAGCACCTTTGTAAGTACAAATAAAAATAAAAATTAAAACAAACAAAACGTGTATTAATTTTTCCTTTAGATTCATACGTAATAAATATGTATAGGACGAATTCGGCGTTCTGGATATATCATTTACGTGAAATAAGAATGCATGTTTTTATTTCGTTTCTAAGTACGTGTAACTCTAAAAGATTTGTTTTTATACTAGAATGTTGCTGGATAGTCTGTTTTGAGATATGTTGACGTAACATATTAGAAATATTTTTTAAAATAATTTTATTTAATTAATATTTTTGTGGTACGGGTTTCTTGTCGCCTATTGACGTCGTTTAAAACTTATAAAAAATGATCTGCACTCAACAATAAGCCAGGAAAGATTAACAAATTTAGCAAACATATAGACAAACACGAAACTACTAGGTCCCCGGACGGACTTCGTTCTGTCAAAAGTTAATAATAAAAATTAATTAATTTTGTTTTTTTACCATTTAAACCTTCCGTGGACCTTGTGGAACATATAATACAAAAAAAAGTAGCCGAATTGGTCGAGCCATTCTCGAGTTATAATGCTAAGCAACACTTATTTTTATTTGTATCATCATCATCATCATCATGATTTCAGCCTATTGCAGTCCGCTGTTGGACATAGGACATAGGCTCGAACTTGTTCGAGCCAAAAATGGCTCGAGCTCATGTGTGTTGCTCATAGTGACCACGCTGGGCAGGCGGGTTGGTGACCGTGTATAGATATCGCAAATAGAAAAGCGAGAAGAGTGGAAATAATATAATTTAAATATGTTTATATTCTTACACATTTTACTCTTGTTTTTTTTTTAAACATAGCATACCTAATAGTAAATTTAGCATTATTAGACAAAAGTCAACTATTTTGTTATTCATGTCTAAGTAGATATACAATTACATATAACACCACAAATAAGTATGTAAAAATTTAATCCGTGTTTTATTTATCGCAGTAATTGGCAAGCGGAAGCAAAATAGTTTTACACATTTAGGAAAATATTATCTAAGTATATATGAAACTGGAAAAATTTATTTCGGTCAAAATTAACAAATCTAAAAAAAAAAAAATAAGTTAAAACATGAAGTGTCGTGAAATAATTGTGTTTGTAGGCAAACGAAAAAAAAACCAACTTCAATTACATCGACAAGTAATACAACGTAGATCGACGAAAAAATAGTCAAGTAACTACGCGTTATCAAAGATTACTCAAAAAGTAGTTATCATATCTCGATAAAATTTAAATGTGACATAATAAGCATCAGCTTATGATTAAATTAAAAGTTATCAAAATCGGTACACCCAGTAAAAAGTTATGCGGATTTTCGAGATTTTCGAAAATAGCGTCAAGTAAAAACGCATTATTAGATATAACTCGAAAAGTAGTTGTTGGATCTCAAATAAATTTAAATGGGACCAATTGACACACACCACCTATCGATTAAAAAAAAAAATTCTCGAAATCAGTCCACCCGGTCAAAAGTTCTGATGTAACATACCATTCTTATATTATAATGATGATAATTATGATTATGTTGATAAAATATAAGATGTATATTTTAGAGACAGTTCCCAAAGTATACTCATATATACCTATATACATACTACAGTATATTGTGGGGACAGTCGCATTGTATGCGAAATTTTGATTGTGCGAGACTGATGACCTGTAATACAGGTATTTTATACCTAGCATAGGCATCAGACTCGCATCAACATTGACGAGAGTCGGAAAAAAAGTATATTTGTTATACGGTGAATAATTTTGTCTTCAAATCTGTATATCTGTGGTTTCAGCTAGATTTTCGTTCTAAATTAGATAAAAAGGCCATCTGATTTTGATTTATTTTATATGTGTTTTAATAGAATATGTTTAATGTTATTTTGTGATACATTTTATGATTTCTAGGAATTATCAATCAATAAAAACTTCGATTTAACGTAGTTAAGTATGTGCGTGTAAGTAGTTTAAATAATTTATTTGAATTGTAAATAATAAAAAAAGCATGTGTTTGTCAGCTCTGATCACCGTAATATTTAAAAACTTTAATTTTATTTGTAAAGAATCAAATTGTAATTAAATAAATAAATAAATAATAAAATAAATTTGATGAGTCCTCAAACCATACTTATAGTACATGATTGCTGATAAAATGTAAGATGTATATTTTAGAGACAGTTCCCAAAGTATACCATATTTTGATGAGTCCCCAAACCATCGTTATAGTATATGAATTGTTATATAATCGAAAATATTTGTTCATACGTTAACATATGAACATATGTTAATTATGAGGCTTATCTTAAGACTATATTAAAAAATCACAATGTGGCCCAAAGCATACGTTAGGCATATATATATATATATATATTGTATACGGTCGGGTTGAGTAACCTCTTCCTTTTTGAACTTGGTTCAAAATATTTGAAGTATTAAATTTTACACAAAAATATCTCCATTCTAAATAAAAACAATTAAAATTTCAATCAAATTACAGCAGGCAGCTTTTTCATTTCTCTGAAGCGAACATTAAATTCTTTTTTATTAATCATAAAATTTATATCAACAAATTTTACAATCATAACGATCCAGGAAATACTTGCCAAATACCAATTTGAATAAAATGATGAAATCAAATTATGAAATTTGACAACTATTTTTTATATCTTTTAATACTTGCTTTTTATTTTAGATTGGTATACTTTTTTTATGAATTTTGTGGCAACTTGTTTTTATGAAGGCATCTAAAGTAATGAAATGCATATTTGCATGTGTGTTATTTTATACGTATAACATAAAATAAAGTTTATTATAGCTGTTCATAGAAGTTTCCAGTGTGCACGGGATTTATGACGTCATCAGAAATTCAATATGGTGGATGATAGCTTTTTCAATGCAAAAAAATTATTTTGTACTATCATTTGTGTTATTTTCTTACTAAAGTGAACTGTTTAACATAAACAAATAAATCATCATTCATCGTCACTACAGCCTATACAATCCACTGTTGGACATAGGCCTCCACAAGTTTACGCCAAAAATAACGTGATCTCACGTTCACTGTGTGGCTACGGTACTAAAGAATATAGCCACCCCCTCTCTTCCCATGGGTGTCGTAAGAGGCGACTAAGGGATAACAAGGTTCCACTACCACCTTGGAACTTAAGAAGCAGGCCGATGGCGGGATAACCATCTAACCGCTGGCTTTGAAACACATAGGCCGAAGAAGGGCAGCAGCGTCTTCGGTGCGACAAAGCCAGCCCTGCGGTCACCAACCCGCCTGCCCAGCGTGGTGACTATAGGCAAAACACATGAGTTCAAACAAATAAATACAAGAAAATAATTTTTAAAAAGTATTTATTTAATGCTATTTACAACATATTATTTTAATAAATAATAATTCACCTTTTCTTCACTGGTATCACGAAGCTTAACAAAGTAACAACTGAAAAAAAAGTTTTAGTTTTTTTATTGAATTATCAATTTATTTGTTTTTGTTTTAATGCCAGCTAACAGTTAATGTTAAGCTAGAAAGTATGTTTGTGTCTGTGTTTATTTGACTTAAAATATAAATATAATATGTTCTATTGAACTGATCCAGTAATTTAGTTTGATTCGAAAAATTTCGTTATTTAATAAAATAATGTCAATAAATTCCATTCAGGCACAACCTCGCACAGGCGCAAATCTATTATGTAAATGACAAGATGGTATTCCAAAAAAGTTTTTATATTTCGTATAAGGAGCCAAGCAAGCTACTTGTAACATTTTGATCATTCAAAACAAGAATCCTACAGGGTGAAATTACTGCCGCGAAATAATAACAGTGAACAAAATTTGAAGTTTCGAGTAAAATTCGACTAAGGACCAATAAAGATGTGAAAGTGTGGCTATCGAAAAAAAGCTTTCATAATAAAGTAATTATAAAAATAAATTGTAATAAGATCTCAAATGACATAAGGCTCTGACCCTAAGATCTGAGAGACTAAGAATGACAAAGGAAGTCATACATGTGTATATGTATAATAATAAACGCTTTACACTCAACAGTTCCAGTGGTATCAAGTATCAAAGTATTGCAAATACACACAATACAAATGCAATATCCAAACCACGACAAACATCTGTATGGCCAATACAATTTACAATTTGTCATGTGTGAGAACCAAAACCGCAACCGTCAACGCACAGTACGTTGATACGTTGGCGTTTTGGTAGCGCCACTTGCTATGACCACAGTGCCAATCTTCAATATAATTATAAATAAGAATAACTTAGAATATATTATAGAAATAGCATAATACTTACATGCCATAGTTCCCGCCATTGTGAAGAATGGCACAACACAGCCAATATCCAACAGAACTGGGAAGATCACATTGCCAACCAATGTTCCTATACGGCCAGTTGTCATAATCAGCCCTATAGCTAAAGACCTGAAAAATAAATTAAACGGTGATATATTTATTATATGAGTTTATTTTTACAAATGGCTCAAGTTACAAAAGATCAAGGTATCATATTTCGTGTTTAATCAAATATTGTTGGATGAGTGTCCTAAGCATGCCTTTTTTACGTAAGTACCAAATTTCACGATGTCTGCCATTTTTTGTCAAATGAGGTGCCAATTTCAGTAAGATAACATTAAGAAAATGAAAAATATTTTTTTTGTTTGTTCTATACAACTATTAATTGCTTGTGACAAAAACGGATAGTTCAAACATTTTTGGTCGTTAAGTCCCCTTCAAAATTCAGTACGTTTCAAATTTCTTAAAAGAGAGACATATCTCTCTTGTTCTTAAAATTTAAATAAATAATTAATTAGAATAAATCAAAGAACTGAAAAATCGATTGATTAGATACTGCTAATTAATAAGACTATTTGAAAAGAAAAAAATTATATAAACCATAAGTTAATTACGATTTTATTAGTCTTTTCTTAGTCTTGCTAATTTTTAAAAAAACTAGTTTTGCGATATTATATCTATCTTTGTCCTTCGTCAAATCATAGTAACGAGCATAAAAATACTTGAATAAATGCAGTAACAATTTTTACGGCCATGTCCCAAAAATCAAGACCAACAAAAATGAAAAATGAGTCAAGATAATTTTAAATTTTGTTTAAATTCATGATTCCATTTCGCGTAACATAGTTTACTTAATTTATATATAAAAAATAAATATAGCAGAAAAGGAAATACTGCGATAACGAATTAAATTATATACTGTTGTGTTTTCATAAATAATGTATTTTCTGAATATTTTTAACGTGTCAATTTGTTTTATACAAAACTTGAAACGGACTTTTTGATATAAAACAGTTCCTTTACTACCCACTAACGGAAAAGAGAGCATATTGCCATTTTGCCTGACGTATGATAAAATTTTATTTGCGTGTTTGAATATAAATATATTCTGTATATGTTTTCTGGTGGTTAAATATTCTGTGATGCTCAAAACTTTATTATGATTAGTCCCAATCGACCGATCTTTCATCATCTCCGTTTTACGAGACTTTGGCAAAATATCTGTACTATTTTTGCCTTTTTTGAAAACCACAAATCCTTTAATGAATTAATTGAAAGTAGTCAAATAATAATAATAGTGCTGTGTGGCTACGGCACTAAAGAATTTAGCCACCCCTTCTCTTTCCGTGGGTGTCGTAAGAGGCGACTAAGGGATAACAAGGTTCCACAACCACCTTGGAACTTAAGAAGCCGACCGATAACCATCCAACTGCTGGCTTTGAAATACACAGGCCGAAGACGGGCAGCAGCGTCTTCGGTGCGACAAAGCCAGTACTGCGGTCACCAACCCGCCTGCCCAGCGTGGTGACTATGGGCAAAACACATGAGTTCACGTTATTTTTGGCGTAAACTTGTGGAGGCCTATGTCCAGCAGTGGACCGTATAGGCTGTAATGATGAGTCAAATAATAGTCTTGACCTTTATATAGGTATGATGCTAGGACAACATGTAAAAATAAATTATTATTAGGAAAATAAATTGAATAATAATAATGTAAGATTAGCGGCGTAGCGTGGTTTTTGGGTGCCAGGGGCGGAAGGAAGTTTTGCCGCCCTCGTATTTAAGTATTTCAATTTAATCTATACTATACATTACATACATTAATATAGAGAACTTTTCGGCAAGATCAGTCATCATTATTTTGCATTGTGCAGGTTATATTTTAAATATTTTTTTTTTTAATCCTGTATGAATAGAAATCATTCTCGCTGATTATTAGTCATAAACGGGGAATTCCCATAAGTATAGACGTTGCCAGTCGCTACAAAATATCATTCAAAGAACAGGGATTCCCCGACTTCGCCACAAAATAAGTAATGGAAAATTCCGTGCCCCTTTCAATCGGTCTGAATTTCTATTTGCGATAAAAATAATATAAAATGGTTCAAATACTTACAAAATATTTTTATTATTTAAGTATTGTTCACTTTTGTCGCCCCGTAAAAAGTGCCACACGGGTCGGGCCGCGCCTGCTGCCCCACTACGCTACGCCACTGTGTAAGATGCTATCTAAGATGTATTATGTTAAATATTTTTTTTGTTGTTGTTTTTTTTTTGGACCGGTTCTTACCGTGGGTGGACTCACGTCTGTTTTAGAGATATTAAGATAGTATATCTAAGTTAAGTAATGATGTTCTTGAAAAACGCCTAATTTCATAAATAGCTGGTTTTAAGAATAAAAAGGACATGGGTGTCAAAAGCCCGTGAATGTATTTAAATTAAAAAAAAGTAGTAAAATAAAAACATATCTCATAGGATCTTTCCAATACAATAAACATTTCGAGGCCGTTGTTGACTCTAGCCCTGCCTCTCCCCTCGAGCTCTACCTTAATCAGAAAAGTGTAATGATACTACTTGAGAGAATATATATACCTATAAAACTGGGGACTTCACCAGTCGAGCTGGTCTAAATTTGATCTTCTTCTTCTTGGAATATTTCTGCTAAAAATCTCATAAATGTAAGAGATGGATTAAATATAACAGTAAAGGCCCGAATCAGTGATTACTGATGTCTACGCGTACGAAACCGTATACATTACGAAAATGTTTATTCATATTGTACTTTTAATAACACTCACCATACTACCTTCCTAATTTTCACCGTGTTTAGTTTAATAATGCGTAATAATATATGGAGTACAACGAAAACAATATGCCGTATATCTCCCAGCGTTTATTAGCAAATTTTACAAGACAATTAATCAAAATGATAATAATCGGCGCCTTCACAGTCATAAATTAAACATGTGGAAACTTTATAGTTTATTTTCAAGGCGATATTACGTGATATTTATAACTTTATTAATTTTAATTTGTTTTACAGTGATACATTATGGACGATACATCACGCGTTTACTTTGTAAACTGTAGTGTAGTGAATCATTTTAAAATGTACATGAATGCTGTTTAATTTATTAACGTTGATTTTGTTAAATGAAACTTACGTACTGTTATTAACGCTTAAAATGTGTACACTTTATACACTTTTAAGCAGGAAAAATTTGTAAAGTTTTTATGGAAGATTGTAGTAACTAATTTCTTAAGTTACGGAACTTTTGAAAATTATTCTTCTTACAAAGCTGCTGAATGTATCATAGGTGATAGTTTGTTATGGGTCATCACGTCAACCTATCGTAGTCCACTGCTGGACATAGACCTACAAGTTCATGCCAAAACTGGGGTGAACTCATGTGCGTTGCCCATGGTTACTACGCTGGGCAGGTGGGTTGGTGACCACAGGGCTGTCTTTGTCACACCGAAGACACTACTGCCCGTTTTCGGCCTGTGTATTTCAAACCCAGCAGTTGGATGGTTATCCCGCCATCGGTCGGCTTTTTAAGTTCCATGGTGGTAGTGGAACCTTGTTATCCCTTAGTCGCCTCTTACGACACCCAGGGGAAGGAGAGAGGGGGCGGCTATATTCTTTACTGCCGTAACCACATTACCAAATAATATTTAATAAATACCGTATCATAGGTTACCTTGAATTTAAAACATATTGATATCTAATACTATTAAACGAGCAACTCTTGTGTATATAATCTGAATCTCGGAAACGGCTCCACCTATTTTCATGAAATTTAGTATCCAGGGGGTTTCGGGGGCGATAAATCGATGTTGCTTGTATCTGTTTTTAAACAATAAAAAATGGCTACAATATCGTTAGAATGCGAAGGTAAATTTCGCAATTGTCAATATAGTTATCATAGCTCACGTGGGAAATCGGCCGGTCGGGATCGACGAGAAGACCACGGTTCAAATCTCATATCACCAGATCGATTATTTTTTCTTTTTTTTTTTTCTTATTGCACTAATGATTTTTTATTTAAATAAATAGTTCATATTTTTTATTATTATGTCGGTAAAATGGAAAAATATTATTCATATTTTATCAAAATGTAATTCGTATTTAAATATGATTTTCAAAAAACACGATTTACTAAAAATACCGAGCTAAGCTCGGTCATCCAGGTACTAAGTAATTATTAGTTACTTTCGTTACTTCGTATCATTTGACTCAATGACAATTTGATCGTTTCTACGAAATTATTGTAAATACATTATTTTTTTCATTTTATTTATACAACTCTACAAATTCATGCACATTCAAATATTGAATATGTAATTCAGTATACTCTGTGTAAATATGCATTTAATAGCGATTCTGATAATCAATTTGGTAAAAAAAAAAAGATGGATTATTCGGTTTTGAAGAAATGATACCGTATGCAATATGTATAATTGTATAGAGGAATATAATATATAGGAATAAATATGATAATTGTATATACGTAGAAAGCTACTTACAGCAAATGTCGATTTTTTTTATATTTAAAATGAACGCTCCTAAGCTCTAAAATGACCATGCCCTTTATCATGCATTATAATTATGTATGCACAACAGGTGATTTATTACCTAAAACTACAGATCGACAGACTGCCTAGTAAACCTATGACGTGGTCAGACGTTGACGGTATTTTTCAGTTACAATATCTTAATTTTTTTATATGCACATACACAATCACACAAGCACACACACGTATATATTTATGTAATGTATTTATTTATATTTTTTGCTATACCTACAAGTGACTGTTCTTTTTAAAAATGTTTACCAAATGTACTATCATTTTTCTTATTATACTTTTTTTAAATTATAAACGGAGACAGGAAACTGTTGCGAAAGGGTGGAAGCTATTTTCATCCCTATTGTAATTGTCTTTTGATCCCCCTACAATCTATGTAAACCCTGTGAACCCTGTTGAATCCTTTGTGAGTACATATAACACGTATAGATGTAATGGAGACGTGCTGTAAGAACACTCTTAGAATCTCGTAAGCGACATCCAAGTAGAATACGATGATATAGGGTTATCTGCATAACATCTGATTTATATGATGGTTGGCGAATACAATATAGCCTAGCCTATTTTCAACCAACACGTTCTGGATTTATTTTTAATATTGGTAAAGTAAATAAAAAAATATTTTTTATCGATTAAACGGGGGTGTTTTGACGACGCGTTGGCGCAACGATCACATCACTGGTTTGTGGTGTTGCACTGACGGTCGCGGGTTCAATCCCCGCACATGACAAACATTTATATTGGCACGCTAATCCATCAGTCCTGATTGTTATCATGTACACCTGAAACCGATCGTTACTCATAGTAGGAAATATATCCGCCAACCCGCATTAGATCAGAGTGGTGGATTAAGTTCTGATCGTTCTCCTGCATGGAGAAAGAGGCCTATGCCCAGCAGTGGGATATTAGAAGCTGAAGTGAAATAGAGGGGTGAATTTTGTTTCAAGCTCTGACCTCATACCACATACACATACTGTTCACATAGAAAAAGCAAAATAGAATGACAGACACCAACCTCGTTGTGGTCGGGAAGTGATCAACGACCAGAAACTGATTGAGGCTCATCAGCATTTGTGCAAGCGCCACAATACTGGAGAACATGGCCACCATCGCGATCTTTGAATTTGCCCATCTCAACGCAAGAGTAAAAGATGCACAAATCATACTACACACTATGAACAAATTCTTCTTTCCGACCTTGTTGACTAATACTCCGCCGATTATGTATGGAATACAGCATATGCAACCTAGTACAACGGTGTTTATGTACGTTTCTGTTCCACTGACGTTCTGGAAAAGAAGCAATATATAGCAAAATTAGTTTTTGTATGATAAAAAAGGACAAAATTTTATTAATTACGTTTCAGTATATAACTATTTTCAATGACATATTCCAGTTATTGGGTATCATGTTACCATATAAAAAAAAATAAATAATAAAAATCATTTAACATGTTCTACAAATCAACTAAGGATACATACAGGAATACATATATCGTTTTGAGTGTGATTAAGCTTTTTCATTTTTAGATCCTGTGTATAAGTATCGAGCATCACACATAAATCTTGATTTTCTTCTGTCGCATAGTGTTCCACAATCGTTGATAATTGAGGAAACCATAGCCTGATTACATTGAACCTGAAAAAAATATCGAAGGCACGTTGTCACTTTGAAATATAAAAATATATATAATTGAATAAAAAAAGATAATACATAATCGATGACTAAGTGAACTTAGGTTTCTATATAAAAAGAAAGACTAAAAATAAATTGTAATTTTCCGGTACTCAATGATATAATTTAAACGAACAATTCATAAAACCTGTGAGTTAAAGTAAAAAATTAGATCTTTGAAATTAGGAGAAAAAAATAGTTATTATGATTTCGTTAGTATAAAAAAATGCCTGAGAAACAAAAAGGAAAGCAAAGGGACGTAATTAAACTATCTTTTAGTATCAAAAATAATAGATATAACATATATGGTACTCACAAATTCATGATGAAGAAATTCGTAGTGCAAAATAATAATGCATATAAACCCAAAGGCCTGTGGAATATAGGCTTAATGTTGTGAAGACCAACTGACAGCATGTGACTGAAACTGGTTTGCGATTTACTTGCTGTTGATTCATCAATCTTGATCTTCGTCTTGTCTTTCCATATGTTTACGAACTGTAATATGAAAAAGGACATGTTAAACACAATTATTATACAACCCCTCACACGATGATAATCTTAAATGCACATAAGGCAGAAATGCCTCTTATCACTCTCATTAAGGGAACTCACCCTTGAACGCTACCGTTGATAAAAAATAAGTCAGTAAATTTTATAATCTGATGGATGGTATTGGCTAGGATGACGTCACAGCCATAAATAATTCCAGCCAATGGCAGCCATATTCTAAGAATTTATATCAAGAATTTTCGCGGTATATCTACACGAACAGCGGGAATTTATGTTGCCACCTTAAGGTGCTTACCAAGGTTTACTTTACATATTTTACAATCCATAGAATATGTGATTTATTACTATAAATATAATGTGGCTTAGTGTTGTGTGTTAGATAAGAGGCCTGCAAATTTTTATTGGATAGTACCATAATTAGGAATAAATTATAGATAGCTATATTTTTATATCATTGCTATTAATCTGTTTGCTTTTAGATTTTGTGAATTAATTTTGGATTTAAAAAATGAATTTCTATTCAATATTTAATTAAACTTTTTCGTATTTTATCGCGGTTTATTAAGTTTTTTACATACCCGACGTTTCGGATACTTTACAGCTACCATGGTTACGGGAGTTCTTCCGTATTTCATTATAATGAGTGAAATTCGCGTAAACATTAGAATAATTATATCTGTATATATATAAAAATATCGTATGTGGTAGGTGGCGCTGCTATCGGTATGTAAGCAATCAAATTAGGTAGCTTTTTTCTGGGCAGGACAACGTCGGCCGGGTACGCTAGTATATTATAATTTTTGAGATATGTTTAATTATCATTTGTGACTAATCTTATTTTATAATAAACTACTTATTGCCGCGTTTTCACCCACATTGCTATATAACCTTCTTCGGAAGAAACGAAAATTAAATTAGACTATTCGTTATAAATTTATCAATGTACATAATGTAATTGAAACATTTTCATTCCACTTTAGCAAATAGTTAATTATTTTAGAGCTTTATTGTACAAAAATATGAAATGATAAAATAAAACCAAAGCTTTAATGCACATTTTTAATAAATTCACATTTTAATGATAAAAGCAATGGCAATTTAGTTAATTATTTTGTATTTTTTATTCGACTGCACAAAGCTAATAACAGATAAGGGCTTCGATTTGAATACAATTTACCTATTATTTATTTAATAACGTGACAGTATGAGAATCCCTTTTATTAATTATTTTCACGCGACGTGATAGACGACCGTTTATTAAATTAATTTAAAAATAAACAAAATTATCTTCGGCTCTATTAAGAGCCGTCAAATTTCCAAAACATTTTAATGGAGTGTTTGTGAATGTATAATTAATTTAGCAATCAGGTTTGTGCTTTCATTTTTATTTAATCAATTTCGGATAACATGTGATGACAATATGTGTGTGGTATGGTATAATAAATAATAAATAAACGCCTCACATTCGACGATCTCCACTAGGATTTACTAATGTGTCGTGGGTTCCGAAACACACAATACACAAACACAAACACTCAAACCAAGGCAAACATCTGTATGACCTATGCAAATGTATGGTTTGGAATTTAACCCTCGACTGTCAGTAGGTATAACAGCTATAAGACAGTGGTATGTATGATATGGTTTGGTACAATCAATAACGGATAATTGGTATAAACTGTAACAAGTCCAATTTAAAAATTTGAAAGTATTTTTAGAAAAAAAAAATGTTAGATATCGATATTTGTCTACCTGTATATATTTTATCTGTGCATTATCCCAGAACTATTGAGTATACTGAAATTAAACCGGGGAACATTTGAGTTTATACTATTAGACCAGTGTCGATAATTTTTGAAATAAAAAAAAAAATATAATAGGATAAAACCCGTTGTAAAAGGAATACAATACAATGAAAATGAAAGGATAAATTATGGCTGATCTGAGATCAGGAAGTGGTAGGGAGGGGGGGATAAGGGTAAAACACGGTTTATCTCGATTTCCGGCTAAACTACAAGTCTTATGGATAAAAGTTCAACGTAAAAGTTATAGGTAATAAAAAGATCCATCTTTTGTTTTAGTAATTTTTTCACATAAGCTCAAAATTCGGGGGAAAAATAAAAAACCCATTCCTATTTTTGATTTTTCGTTTTTTTTCCAAATTTAATAAAAACTTGCTTTTTTATGTCTCAAATACAGTGTAATTTTTTTTATTTTTTTTATTTATTTATTTTTTCACCTTATTTTAACAATCGGAAATTCTCACGTCAAAATATCAGCTTTTTTAAAAAAGGTGGTGGGATTTTTGTTTGATGAAAGATTTACTTTCTATTAATGAACTTTATCATTTGTTACAGGTACGTCATAAAGGGAAAAAATCTAGTGGGCGTTTGGTCGGTCTACCAGAAGACTCCTGATTTGCTACCACTCGGCTCTCCTGGATCGTTAATTTTTTTTTCTTTTTTTTTTGTATCACTAGGTCGGCAAACAAGCGTACGGCTCACCAGATGGTAAGCGATTACGCCTTTACATTAAGCTTATACACGCCTGCAACACCAGAAGCATCGCAAGCGTGTTGCCTACCCAATCCCCAATCAGGAGCTCTGGTCACCTTACTCACCAACAGGAACACAATACTGTTTGAAAACAATGTTATTTAGCTGCGATCTTCTGTAAGATCGAGGTACTTCCCCAGTCGGGCTGCTCCATATGCATGCATCCGTTAATTTATACAAATTAGTGACCCAGATAAGCCAGGTGGTAGTGATCTCAACTCTACAAACATTTTTTTACTCTAAAACTTGGTTTTAAAATCAACAAAATAATTAATTTTCATTAGTACTGTACAATATTATTGTATATTTAGTATTACGAAAGATATAAAGATGAATATTAAATATGGCTCTCAACGGTAAAAACAATGTCTTGAATTCTCCTTGAATACTCCAACAAAGATTCTTTTGATATTCCCTTAAAAGAGAATAAATGAATATGAGATAAAGTATTAATTTTATATCATTCCGATTTTGCTGAAATACATTTACAGCCGTCATATAATATAACCATATTTGAAAATGGTACTCGAAAATGAAAAACTAAAAAAATAATAATCTTGCAACGATCTTATTATCAAACTATACACTTAATTGAAGAAATTCGGAAAATATTTTTGTAGATTCTGATACAATTGATTTTATATAAATTATATTATATGTATTATTACCAATATAAATCATTAACAAATAAAAATCAATAAAAGCTTTTATATATCGATCTTTTTTTTCTATTCGAACGTAAGTAGTGTGATTTGGCAAAATAAAAACACATCAATTCTTTGGCGATTGATTTTGATATCCATTAAGGATTTCTTTCATATATCTCTAGAGTAATCAAATCGTGATAATATTTATATATGACTACTAGCTTCTGCGCGCGACTTCGTCCGCGTGGAACAGCGGCGCGCACAATACTTGATTATTATTTTGCTGCTATGTTATTTTAAAACCGCGACATCTCCTGAGGTACTCATTGAAATCGAATTATGTAAAGGCCATTTTGTTTTAAATTAAATACTTGTGATGAATAACGTATTTATTTAGATAAGGATTAAGATCATGTTTATATAAACATCTTCGCAAATAATGTATTATTTTAGAACAAACTTGGTTAGCAAAAAAAAAGTTATAGTGAGCCAACCTTAAAAGATAGATATATGCTGTCGCGGACTTTTTTTAGAACTTTTAAAGAGGATCAATTCTGTCATACATGATTTTTGCGAAACTTTACCTGTTTTGACAACGCACGCAGCGGAAGCTCTTAAAAGGAAAAAAGAACCCCCAATTTTGAAACATTCTTCATTGGTGCTCCGCTCTTATTCGTCTTAGCGTGATGATATATAGCCTATAACCTTCCTCGATAAATGGGCTATCTAACACTAAAAGAATTTTTCAGTTCGGACCAGTAGTTTTTGAGATTAGCGCGTTCAAACAAACAAACAAACTCTTCAACTTTATAATATTAGTATAGATTTAATGTATTATATTTTTAATCGCTTCAACCTGTAATATCCCACTGCTGGATATAGGTCTCTTTCCCCATGTAAGGGAAGGATCAGAACTTAATCCACCACGCTGTTCCAAAGAGGATTGGCGGATATATTCCCTACTATGAGTAACGATCGCTATCAGGTACATATGATAACAACCGGGACCAACGGCTTAACGTACTCTTCGGAGACCCACAAGGACTACACAAACACTCAGACCACGGCAAATGTATGTATGGCCAATACAAATGCCCAACCGCCAGCGCAACAGCCACAAGCCAATGCTGTAACCGTTGCGCCAACGCGTATATAATAAATAAATAAATAAATAAATAAATCAATAAAAATTACAGTATAATCAATCAGCAAATTTAGAAGAATGATATTTAAAAAAGATAGTCTTAAACCATAACCTCTTTTTAAAAGCTTTTTTAAAATAAAATACATTCGAGGAATACAATATGTTAAATACGTATATTTATCTAGACGCCTTTCATCGTCAATCTTGCGGTTCCTAACACTAGTGCAGTCCCTGGCGGACTTCCAATCGCACCTTTGATTGCATAATTGCGAATGCAACTAAAACGAATTTTCCCGACCCATTTGGCTCGTACGTTCCCATGAAAATATTAGAAGGAAATAATTTATTGCTCTAAGAATATATTGCTAGACGTTACTGTTACATTTCTTAGTACGCTGTGAATTCGAGTGACTTTATAGTTAAATTTTATGGTATTAGACATTATTACAAAGGAATTTTTTTTTCTTTCTTTGTAATGGTAGCTAAAACAGACATGACATTTTAGTCTTTTAAATTTTAGAATTTGTATCAGCATACTTTCTTGGTGACATATCAAGGAGACGGCCTTAAAAGCTAAAACCGCAGCGAATATAACTGAATGCGTCACTTATCCTTCGTGATATATTTATTATCTTTTTATTTAAAACATTTATATCTATGATTAACGCGACATTTAATTATTATTATTATATATATATTTTATTTTTATAAAGCATCAAAACCAGAAAATTGATTTTAAAATATAACCGACATGTACTGTCAGTATTCTTGCATCCTTTTATTATTCCATTGCCTGGAATATATATTCAATTTGAACTCACTTTTCGTGTTTGGAGACCAATTTATTAAGTAAAGTTACAAGCGAGAGAAACATAAAGCTGTGACTTTTGTGAGTTAGCGATAACAAAAAAAAATGAACAGTCTGACACTTTCAGTAACTATGTGTAAGTAAAGTCACTTGAAAGAATGTATTTCTTTGATATAATTCTTATACGTCTTCAACGAAGTTGTTAACAAAAAACGCTACCCTTTCGCGTCAAAAACTTTTCTAGTTTATATAGTCTATCGTCAATTAATCAAAAAAAAAAAACCATAATTACCAGATAATACATAGCCTACATAATGAAATAAAAAAAATTTAATCTAGATGCAGAAATGTCAAAAACATTGCAGTTCTTTATTATACAAGCAAAATAATTTAAAAAATACTCTCCAATTAGCAAAATATGAATAAATCTAACTTAATTTGGATCTAACTTTAATTGGAAGAAATCGCTCTTTAGCGATAAGATCGCCTTTGTAGATCTTGTATTGTATATTTCTTTATTTCTGTCTGTATTTCGATGTTAAGAAAAAATAAATAAAAACACATTTTTTTTAAACATTAGCATTCAACGGTGTGACTAAAATCATTGTTGATTTATCCGCACATCGGTATTCGATATCATACGCTCACAATTATCAAAAATAAGTGGAAATTAATTTATGATTTCGTATTGATAATATTTCGCTCTGGGCAGGTTTTTGGAAACCAAATATTAGGAATAAGGTTGACGAACTTGACCAAAAAATATTAAATTTTCAGACCTTTCTCGCAAGTAGACTAAATCATAATATCATATATCACAACCAATCGTTACATACGTTGATTTCGGTGCAGACATTGGATTTGACAAATATCGAACATTTTATCACCATTAAAAATTCCATAATATGTAATTCTTTTAGTTTTAATGAAAGATCAAATAATGGCAATATCACTACATTGTATAAAACAAAGTCGCTTCCCGCTGTATGTATGCTTAGATCTTTAAAACTACGCAACGGATTTTGATGCGGTTTTCTTTAGAGTGATATCAGAGGAAGGTTTATATGTATAATACATACATAACATAGTAGAGGAACACTGATAGTTTTTGCACCCGTGCGAAGCCGGGACGGATCGGTAGTAATTCATAAAATTTTCCCCCGCATTGTTAAAACTATTCCATGAAAATGTACATACCGGGTAAGTGTCAGCTGGTTTTCTCGTATTCTGTACGTATATTTTAATAAGAGTTTCTCTCGCATCGTCATACCGTTTCTGAGTTATACAATACTTTGGACTCTCTGGCAAAAAAGTGTACATGAAGCAGGCGGATATTGACCATAGGGACATGATAAATAGATAGAAGTTCCACGTGTTTAGCACTGAAATAATAAAAAATATACACATATTATCCGATAGATGTTTGAAATAAAGGAAAAAATAATATTGAGTTTGCACTAAAGTTTTACTATTAATTATATAAAGTCAAGACTTTTAGAGTTTGTAACATTAAAGCACATTTGTCAAGATTCTGGTTATGCTTTTTTGAACTCAATAATAAGCAAGCAATCTAACTAAAATAGCTAAATAATAGATAAATATATATCACGATTTTTATAGTCTGTTACATCTACTCTCTCTTAGAAATAGTAATGTAATATTTTATAGTCTGTAATTTTCGTAAAAAAGAGGCTTTATACTTAAAAATATATTTTTTAATCCAACTAACAGCCCCTGAGAATAAATAGCCTCTACAAACAAACTCTAAAATTAATTTAGTATTAATATTAAAAAGTTTAATCAAAATCTTTATTTAATTTTGAAAGTAGATAAAAAAGTCGGCATAGCTTCAAGGCACTTTAAGGTAAAAACAAACAAAAAACCGACTTCGTTTTATTACGTTAATTTATAAAATAAATCAAATTATATAATAAAATGAACAAGAAGTCATAACTAACAATACAGTGATGTAGGCATCACTGTATTGTTACCACTCGGCAATTATGTACAGTATAGGTAGATTTTTTATCGGAGGTTAATATTTGTTATTTCTGACTTTACCTTAATTCCGGTGCTGTGGTAAGTGTACTCATGCTCCATACTGCGACTATCACGCGTTATTTTCGAACAAATTTACGTAAAAATGATCTTTACTGCAAGATCAAAATACGATACGAACTGACCTTTAACGACTGACAAATCGACACTTTTAAACAAAATAACGCGTCAGACATAATCTTCTAATAAAATTAGTAACATTGCGTGCTAGAATATAGGTTTAGAAATTCGAAAAATACCCAAAACCGAATTGGAGCACCCCACTGTCCACGTGGTCTTGGTCTGCCCTACCCCTAGAGTGTTTTTTTTAAGCCGCGGCGGCGCGGAGGGAGGGCAGCGTTACTCTAACCTTAAAGGTTACAGCGGGGTTTAACAAAAATTTAACCTCCGATAAAAAAAATCTACCTATATTGTACATAATAACCCATTAAGAATAATATTAGGATGTTAATCTTACCTAAAGCGCCATTGAAAAAAACACTCATCCAATCATTCGGTAGTATCGCCCATGATATGAGAGCAACGAGTATCTGAGATACCGACGCAAATGACGATTGTAAAAATAGGATACGATCTCGTATGCCATTGTGACAAAACTCCGACGTTAGCGATACGACTGGCGTGAAACATGTGGCGAACCTGCGAACAATATTTTAAATAAATAATGAAAACATATTATTTTTAATATTATAAATAACGTAAATAAATCACTTTTATTTATGTGTTATAGTCTAGCATCATGAATATAATGCGCCATCTTCATAGTAAGATGTATTCAAAATTCTAACTCAAGTCAAATCAATTTCTAATCAATAATCAATATTTAAACACAAAATATGCAATTGCGGAAATATATAATAGAGATTTGTATTAGATGTTTTAATGTAAGTTCAATATTTACATGATTTTGGTTGGGTGATGCAAAATCGTAAATATATTAAAAAGGACCTATGTATTCAATATGAGACTAGTAAAATGGAATCTTAGTTCAGTAGCCACTAGATTTAATTTCGAATATGTAGTATATGTCGGATACGAAATTTTCTAACACTGGCTACTTATATTTGCACTTTTCCGACTTTATGTCATTCTACTAAAATATTGTACGCAAACATTTACAGTATGTAATAATTAATATATTGTTTTAAGCCGATGAGTTGAACCGGAACTATAACAGCTTTTAAATAAACAACGTAGCGCTGGGCAAAGAGCTATGCTTCTTGTAGGGAGAACTTATTGCGCCATCTTGATATGCAGTTCAAATTATCTAAATATATATTGAAACAACTTTTTAGGATTTTATCGCGGTTTATTATTTATTTTTTTTAGATGCCCGACGAGGGCTATGTCAGACTCCTACTGACTAAAAAACCACCACGAGTGAACAGTCCGCCTGGAGGACCACCTCCTGCGACCGTAAACCGCGATAAAATTTGAAAAAGTTGTTTCATTATAATTAGTAAAATTCGTGTAAACACTGGAAATCAATAAGTTAATAAGAAATAATAATACTCTTTACCGTACAACACTCTATATAATATGATTGCGTGTGGTTCTAATTTCGTACGATTACTTTTGTGTCTCCTCTTGAAGTAGACGTTTTAATACTCATAATATCATTCTCATTCACTCAGTTGATGATATAACGATGGTACATATACATAGATACGGCTTTCTTTGAAAAAAATTAAAAAGTATTATTCTCTTAAAATTATTCCAGTACCTCGTAAAATGGAAGCAAAAAAGTGATTTTTAATTTACACAAAAAGGTCAAGCGAACAAAGTAACTAACACCAATGAACTATAAAATATTTATGACATAATAGCTTCAACCTACAACTACGAAAGTGTTCACGTTGAAACTTAACCAAGTTAAACTTGAACTAAAGGACCTTATGGATGATGAAATGCAACTTCGCTACTTCTGTAAATACAGTTAGTAGTTATATTTTAGATTGTGGTGAGTTGTAGTCAATGTCACTTTTCGATGATGCTTTCTAATGATAAAGAAAAAATTTGAAACACTTACTATTAAATACACTACGACATTCCTAAATTACAAATAACTTAACGAAGTAAACACTGGTTACCACTACCAGAAAACGTTTGAGAAAGGAGGTCCGGTATGGACAAAGCCATCAAAACTACCCTCAAATTTCAATCTCGTGACGAAGACATTTGCAGTTAATGTCGCAATATCGAACTCCGCAAAATGAAAATAAAAAACATGGTCAACAAACATATCCCGGTTTTGAATAATTTTAGGAATAAAATTAACCGTGTTAATCTAAAATCTCATAGTCACTCTTATGTTTATTTTCATTTTTTTTTTAATTTATTTAATTTTAAATCTATTACACAGCTTAAAATAAAATATTTCACAAAAGGGGGACTTAAAGCCATACATACAAACTTATCTAACAGTCAATCTTAAGACGTCCTACATAGGAAAGAAGCCTATTTTCTTTCAGAGAAGTATTTAGAAACTATTTCGTTTCAATTTGATCTCACATAAAGAGTGACAACCAAAATTAATATAAATGATTTTAAGTCTTTTTACTTCGAATTTTGTAACAAAATACTAATTTTCAATGAAATTCCAAAATTTTCATAATTATATTTATTTATTTATTTAACAATTTTACAATTATTTTACAAATATTTTTAACAATTATTTTTTTACGTAAAAAGTATATTAAACTAAATACATAATATATTTGTCATGGAGACTCACGTATAAATGGGTGTGCTTATCTCTGTAAGAGACTTCTTCCAACACACCCAAAAAGTAACGATATTTTAGTAATTATATTTAAAATACGAATTCAAATTATCTGAAGGTGTGGATTAAATGGTTCCACACACGAGAAACAATTAGGAGAGATATAAGTTGAGCAAAATTGTATGAGCTGGATTTAATTAATTAATTTAAGGTTTAATACTTTTAATTTAAAATTAAATGTTGAATAATGAATTAAGTTAAAAATTAATTAATGAATATTTGTAATATTTGTACGTTTCGTTTACATATCTATAGATGATTAGTATGTGCTGTGTCACATTATTAGTCTGGAGATGTGTTTTTTTTTCAGACATATTAACATTTTAGTTTAGAAAATTATTACAATCGTTTGCAAAATTTGATAATTACATAATTTCAACGTAATATGGTTACTTCGCTAACACGATTTCCTGTCATGATCAGATAATATTACACAAAGACTAAACTCATTAGCAAATTATCATCTACTGCATACATTGTGACTAGGTACCAAAAATACACAAACAACTAAAAACTGGTTTAAACCAGATACATTAGATAATATGTTGAAAGCCATTCCTCTCAATGAATGAAGGATTGAAAAAAAGTATTCATTAATAACATAAAATAATAAAATGATTGATACTTACAACAATCCTTCGAAAAACTTAGCGATAACCAAAACTATATAGGTTTGACTCGTCCCACTTATTACTGTGAAAACAAACAGGCCGCCATATCCAAGTAATATAAATGGCTTCCTTCCAAAAGTATCGGTAAGAAACCCGGCAATTATGGATACTAATATCATACCTGGAAAAATATATATAGTGCTGGCATAAAATACTATTGCGTAATTATCGTCATTGAAAGTTTAAGGGCCTGTATCACCGCTATTTGACGGACGACAGAAGCAAACAGATAAAAGTTTTTGAAGTATTTTTCTTATTAACCATCGAATCCCAGTTTATTTATGGGATTATTCTATAAGCAATTGTGTATCTAAAAGATTTAGTTTATGAATTGAGGTGCAACAGGTCCTAATAGCCTATTTACCTCCTGTTGTTAAAGTCTATTCGAAATTTATGTCCAGGATAAACTTTATCCACAACTGAGGTAGGGCACATTAGGAAATTTTCTGCTCAAAATATGGATCAGCCCGACCGGGATAGTACCTCGACCTTACAGAAAACACAGCTAAATAATATTGTTTTCAAGCAGTGTTGTGTTTCTGTTGGTGAGTAATGGTTGACCAGAGCTCCTGGGGAAATTGGGAATAAGGTCGGCAACGCACTTGCGATACTTCTGGTGTTGCAGGTGTCTATAAGCTACGGTAATCGCTTACCATCAGGTGAGCCGTACGCTTGTTTGCCGACCAAGTTATATGTATAAGAAAGCCGGTTATACAGGGCTTAAGAATAAGCTTTACTGTGAGTTCTGAGTACCCGCAAAATTAAGCATAAGTAAACTATACAGCAAAGAAATTGAATTATTATTACTTTTTTATTTTATATTGAAAATTATTAAATACAAGTAATGGAACAGGCTTAGAGATGTCTCATAAAAAAGTATTCATACAGGTGTAAGTCATTTTTATACTTGAACAATATAGACCGAGAGCTTAGGAGGGTCAGACTTTCGTCATTTTGTTTTGTCGTCATTCAAAACCGATAGAAGCAATGGCCAAATATGACGTTTAACTCATGGTTACTTTTTTTTTTAATATAAGTAATAATATATATCCACGGGCTTTTGAACCCATGTACTTTTTTATTTCTATCATGCAATTTTTTTTTAAATCAAGGTAGACGTTACTCAGCAACATCAATGTTTAAATTAGACTAACTTAATGTCTCCAACAGAGACGTGAGTCCACCGACCGGTTCTTATTCTTATTCTTATTATTATTTTTTATGGCTGCTGCTGCTATACTGCTGGCTTTGAAATACACAGGCCGAAGACGGGCAGCAGCGTCTTCGGTGCGACAAAACCAGCCCTGTGGTCACCAACCCGCCTGCTCAGCGTGGTGATTATGGGCAAAACGCATGAGTTCACACCATTTTTGGCGTGATTTTGTGGAGGCCTATGTCCAGTAGTGGACTGCGAAAGGCTGCTGTGATGATGTGATTTTTTTTTTTTTTTTTATGGTTACTTTAGTAGATACCAGGTATCAAAGGTGTATAAAAATACTTCGCACTCGCTTCCACGGCCAACCTAAATGTTTTTCTAAGTCGGGATTGGAGCTATCGAAAATCACCGGCTGAAATCCTCTAATAGGAATCCAAGTGACACGTATATAGTTTAGTTTTACACTATGACGTAAGTTTAGTTACAAAAGTTTGTGACTCTGGTTAACGTGATATCTAATATTACTTTAAACAGAATATTAAAAAAATACGCATAAGAAATGGCGTATGTAAGTGAGTTGCCACTTTGTACACCTTTGATACCTGGTATCTGCCAAAGTAACCATGAGCTGAACTTTATATTTGGCCATTGCTTCAACCTGTGTTGGGAGCATGCGCTGAGAAAATTTCAGCTTTTATAAAATGACGAAAGTCTGGCCCTCACGGGCTCTTGGGTTAATATATTCATACAATTATCATTAATTTATTTTTATGTTTTGACTAAGTTAAGGTTGCTTATAACACTGGGTACTTTATCTAAGTTCGTAATGTACATAATGTTAAGATGTAAATTTTTATTTTATTGTTTGATATTTTGCTACCTTAACTTTCTTTTATTATTGTTATTTTTTTTTTTTGACTGTAAGTGGGGGTATCACTTAATGGCAAAATAAATATTTCATTTCATTTCATTTCAATTTTAAGACATACTTTTCATTTTAAAATATAACATCAGAATATACCAGTTAAGGTGAAAATATTCGTGTATTGTAATCATCCAAAAAACGACCACAAAAATAAAACTGAAGAAGTGGCTTTCTCACAGTAAAAATATTTTTTTTCAAGTATTGTGTTGTCCAATTATCTTTTTTCATTATTTTTAACAATAGCGTATGTTTCTTTGTCATGAATAACATTCTCACCAGTATAGGGCATTGCATTTAAAAGTCCTTTTTGTAGTAAGTTCATGTCGAGATCACATTCCGCTATCGGTAATATGTAGGGTGTGGTATTCGTTATTACAATACCAGACACAAGAGCGACAAAGGCACTGCACAGGAGTCGAATGTGGAATAACCCAACTCCACACGCCTTGAGTGCTGCGTCGTATTCCTGCATCGTTGTTTTGAGAGTGTTGTCGAGTCCATTGTGACCTGGGAACAAAAACAGAGAAGAACTATTTTTATTGAAATATTGATCTGGAAACGGAAACAGACATTGAATATTTATATCGAATAGTCAGTATATTACTTGTTTAATTATTATATTATTCTTTTTAACTGACTTCAAAAAAAGAGGAGGTTACTCATTTCGACCGTATATATGTATTTTCGGAGATAACTTCGTCGTTTATAAACCGATTTTAATAATTCTTTATTTGTTGCAAAGGAGATATTCCAAGTGTGATATCATGTTAAGGAAATTAGGATCTGTTAATGGAATCCCAGAAAAATCGAGGGAAACCCTCGAAAATCGCAGTGACGACTAGTGCGTTTGTTAAGTTTTTTCGTCTACTTGCGTTGTAGTACTTGTCGTTATAATTAAAGTCGGTTTTTATTCGTTTGCGAGCAAACACAATTATTTATTGTTAAATAACTTACATATTTGCCTTATAATTAATTGACAAGATACGATTTATATTTTCGAAAAAATAAAAACGTAAAGGTCTCGTCACTAAGTCAATGTACTCTACTAGATAACCTTTGAGTTTGGGACAAGAGATTCAAATAAACAGTAAAGTTTATAAATATAATGAAATAAATAATCTGCGGTCAACAACCCGCCTGCCCAGTGTGGTGACTATGGGCAAAACACATGAGTTCACGCCATTTTTGGCGCCAACTTGTGGAGACCTATGTCCAGCAGTGGACTGTATTAGGATGATATGATGATGAAATAATCTGTATATACGCATATGTGTGTAATACATTGTACATATGCAAAGTATAAATAAGAAAGATAGATTTAGGAAAAAGATTTTTTTTAAGAAATTTAATAGTGTGAAAAAGAACCTGAAATTAAAAAATATATATTTATCAGAAACTTTTATCCATTTAAAAATTGGTGAATTAAGAGTTCTTTGTAATATTTTATTTGTCTTAGCTTAGATATTTTTACCAAATTAATATGACACACAAAGCTTAAAATAAATCACAAATATTTTTTTTCTTAACTGTAATTAAACTTTAATATCTCATAGTAAAATTCGAATCAGAATAATCTCAAGAGTTTTATTCGTATTAATTTATGAGAGTTCTTGAAAATATAGCTTAGAAAAAATGGACTTGCCGTCGCAATCAAGTTGTGCTCCACTAATGAAGCATTCTGAAACATCATCAAATATTATCTAAGTACTTGAAATAGACGATTTTAAGTATTTCTTACGTTATTTCGTTTAACAACTAAATGTAAATTTTTCGTAAGTTTTTTTTTTACGTAATTTTGTGTTATTTCATTCGAAAAAACAAGTTTTTCTACGTTTCAGAAGTATAAAAAAACTCATAATCGAATCGTTTATACTCTATTAGTACAAATATATATATAATATACTATTAGTACAAATGTATACAAGTTACAAATATATTTTAGACGGCTAGCCAATAGTTGCTTCACGTCCTTCACCTACATAGAGAAAGAGGCCTATGCCCAGCAGTGGGATGTTACAGATTCATTTCTGATTTTATTATTGAATGAGATATAATACTTTTTGCTTATCGATAGGAAACAATACAAATTATAATTTTCTTGCCTGTGAACCTGTGAACGCTGATTTTCCGCGACTTAGTCTGAATACAGAATACTTTAATTTCAACGAAAAGTTTCTTGCAGCGCTTTGCAATAAAAACCGCATTACCTTTTTCAGTTATTTTATTATTTTAGTGTAGGTACTATTTTTATTTCATTTTTTACTCAAACAGGCTTCAAAAGTGCTTTTAAGTCATTATTGTATACATTTAAATTATATTAGTTTTAATTAATTAATTGTTGTTAAAAGTAAAGTTACCAACGATTCGGAATTTAGATTCTGCAGTTACGAATCGGCAAGGAACTCCGCAATTGCCCTTTAAAAACATTGTTTTAAAATATGGTATGTATATGTATAAGACAATATTATAAAAAATTAAGATTATAATAAAAAATAACTAAATAAATAAAAGCAAAGCTGCAATAAGCAACGCGAAATAACTCCATTTTGTGAAAGAAGTACAAAAAGAGAAATAAAATTATTTTACAAAATTGTAACCCGCTTTTACAACTTTTGTCCTCTCTCGAGCTAATGATAAATGTATAGTCGAGTCGTCTCTACATTATGATTCAATTTTTTTTTTTCAATTTCTTTAAGCTAAAAAATATTTAGCATAAAGTAATATAAATGATAATGAATCCAGTAAATAACGCTTTGTTATTTTAATACTTAATAGCTCGCTCGCTTCAGCCTGTAATATCCCACTACTGGGCATAGACCTCTTTCCCCATGTAGGAGAAAGATCAGAGCTTAATCCACCACGCAGCTTCAATGCGGGTTGGCGGATATATTCCCTACTGAGTAACGATCGCTATCAGGTGTACATGATAACAACCGGGACTGACGGCTTAACGTGCTCTCCGAGGCACGGTGGAGAGACCCACAAGGATATTTAATAGCATATTTTCTTAATTGTATACTGAAGTAGAAAAGGCGTAATCAAAACATTAATGTAAGCTCAACAATTTGTAGTAGACTCTGACTCATACTTCAAAAATCACGCATAAAAGTACAGAGCAGTGACTCAACTCAAATAACTCCAAATATCTTCAGGCTTCTACAAATGTTTGTATCTACTGCACCAACTGTCAGTGTGCCAACGTGCCTTTTAATACCTGCAGTGTATAATAGTACGCGTTCAAATAGTCTGTTTCTGCTCAGCACAGTTAGCGCAAACAATCACTTGTCAGTTTTTCAACGTTGATCAAAGACTAAGGCGCAGGCTTACCTAGTATTAACGTGCCCCGTTTACTACGCAAAGCTCACGACAAAGTAGGTTATGACAGGCGTGGAGTGAATCACGCTGTCATAGTTCACGTGCTCTGCACGAGAAATCATTCAACTTGTAACATGACAAATTTACGCAAACAGAGCTTATCACATAAATTGTTTCTTAGTAAATAATCAAAATGGTAATGAGTTAAAGATATAGCATTATGTATCGTGACTGTATGGTAGATTGTCCCTAGCCATTACTTCCTCAATAACCATCATTGAGAATTAGAATCGGAAGTCAACACCTCCATTTTACGATCTTTAGAAACTGCTACGTTAAATATTAGGTGTACATTATCACTTCAATAGAGTAATCATTTTTGATCAAAATGCGTAAACGCTTTGACTCAAATCGTAGCTTTCCACTCTGGGGTATAGGCCTCTTTCTCCATACACGAGAAGGATCAGAACTGCATTCACCTCGTCGCTGTAACAGTAACGATCTCCACAATAAACTTATCTAATAAAACAAAAGGAGAAAACAGATGGTATTATTTTTAATTATTCAAACAATGTTGCTATAAGTTTTGAACAAATAAGGAACATAATTTGTTAAATTATGTAATCAAATATTCAGCTCTAACAATAAAGCCACGTCATTTATAATCACCGTTTTTTTTAATGATTTCCTCATTTTAACTTTGTTAACACAACGTGTGAAGGAGGAAGCTAGTTGAAGTTCTGATTTACTGCATTACAATAGCTATCAATGATGAGACAGTGGTACTTCTTTACCGATTTTGATAATTTTTAATTTAATCGAAAGCTGATGTTTATAATGTGGTCACATTTAAATTTTATTGAGATCTGATAACTAGTTTTTGACTAATCTTTGATAACGCGTGATTACTTGACTATTTTTTCCTCGATCCACGTTGTATTACTCGTCGATGTAATTGAAGTCGGTTGTTTTTCGTTTGCGAGCAAACACAATTTTTTTTTTTCGTTTGCGAGCAAATACAATTATAAAATATCTATTCAAATATAACGCAGTTGGACTTTATTTTCTCAATATCATAACAAGGTATAATAGCGTTTGCGTGTCATTTACATGTATTTATTTCACATTTCTATATTATTTGAGATAAGATACCGCGAACACACAGTAGCTATTTCAATATTTGTTAAGGGGATATAGCTGGCGTTTTCATGATTGAAATTATTTAACAATGATTGTATTAAAAGTACAAATTTTGAAATTAAAAATATTTTTTTCGTTGTGTGACAATAGTTATTATGTAGTGTTGCGAAAAGTTCTATTAATAGCGATGATAGTGTGTTCTATACACTTATAGAGCAAATACTTGTTTGTACGAACGTATATTTTAAGTTTAGGTTTGTTCTCCTTTTCGATCGTTGTCCATAGAAAGCTGATTAATTAACTTTGTGGTAGATTATACCTTCTTCTATATAGCTTATAGGCAGCTACAGATGAGTTCAGAACCTAATTAATAGTTATCTAATGACGGTTTATGATAGTATATTGTGTGTAAGATTATATTATAGCTAAGCACAACCAGTAAAAGTAATGTACTAAGATCGTTCAATAAGTCCCGAGACTAACCTGGAAATGGCGCATATATAAAAAACTCTTTTGATTTTTAAAAAGTACTGGCTATCAATACAAGAATATGTGTCAAATTTTTAAAAATGGAACAATAAAATTATTGATTTTGAAACATTTAAGTGACGCTACGGTTGTAATTTCGATACAATGGAAAAAAACGAGTTTCGCGTGTTGATAAAACATTGTTTTTTAATGGGAAAAAATACCGTTGAAGCACAGCAATGGCTTATAAAATGTTATGCAGGATCAGCTCCCTCTAAAGCAACCATTTGTCGGTGGTATGCCAACTTCAAACGCGGTCGCATGGACACCAATGATGGGGAACGCTCAGGTCGTCCAAATGAAGCAGTGACTCAACAAAATATTAACCAAGTCCTCAAAATCGTATTGGAAGATCGGAAGGTAAAAGTGCGAGAGATAGCCGAGATAGTGAAGATTTCAGCTGGTAGTGTTTCCACTATTTTACATAAAAATTTGGCCATGAAAAAGCTTTTTTCTAAGTGGGTGCCGCGTTTGCTTACAACTAATCAAAAGGAACAACGTATCAATGATTCAGAGCGATGTTTGGCGCTGATGAATCATAATAAAAAGGATTTTTTACGTCGGTATGTAACAATGGATGAAACCTGGATATACCATTTCACTCCGGAATCCAATCGGCAGGCAGCGGAGTGGAGAGCGGCTGGTGAAAGCCGCCCGAAGCGTCCAAAGACTCAGAAATCGGCCGGTAAGGTTATGGCGTCTATATTTTGGGATGCGCATGGAATGCTTTTCATCGACTACCTTAAAAAGGGGCAAAATATAAATAGTGACTATTATATGTGCTTATTGGAGCGATTGAAGTACGAAATTGCGGATAAACGGCCTCACATGAACAAAAAGAAAGTGGTGTTTCACCAGGACAACGCGCCTTGTCACAAGTCCGTGAGAACGATGGCCAAAATTAACGAATTGGGCTTCGAATTGCTTCCTCATCCCCCTTATTCGCCAAACTTAGCTCCCAGCGATTACTGGCTGTTTGCAGACCTCAAAAAAATGCTTCAGGGTAAGAAATTTGACTCAAATAGTAAAGTTATCGCAGCAAGGGAGGCTTATTTTGAAGCCAAAGACAAATCGTTCTACACACATGGGATAGAAAAGTTAGAAAAGCGTTGGAGGGACTGTATCGCTCTTAGAGGAGACTATGTTGATGAATAAAAATTAATTTTATAAAAAAGACCTTTTTTTAGTACTTAGTCTCGGGACTTATTGAACCACGTGTTAAATTGATCCATTAGTCTGTTTTTCTTCATTTCGATTTATATGTTTATCATAAAAATTAACTATTTGTACTGATTTTAATCAAAGATTAAATGAGTGGGGTTTTCCCCACGACCGCGAGAGTTAAAGGAGTTTTCGCACATCTACTATAAACTAAAACCATTTATTTTTAGGATTACTTAAGATCACAACACAAAAAACACATAAGCATATAGCAGTACACATCAATAAAAAAAAAAAACAATCGAATAAAACCATTCTGTTACTAAGCTGAGAAATAACATCGTTCTAACAAAGTATACGTAAAAAAAACTACAGAAAAAGAAACAGAGGAATAAAAGGTACATAAACGAGATTTGAATTAACAGAAGTCGAATATCGATTTCTCGAGAATAATAGATCGACTGAGCACACAATGGGATTTTAGACGAAAGAACTGCCTCGATTCCAGACAACAAAACCAAGAGCTTTTCTTTGCTCTATTGCTTATTTTAATGAAGGAAAATAACTTTTCGACTTTTCAAATGAAACGTTTCTCGAACTCAGATTTATAATTCATAGTAATGTTATAAAGATGAGAATTCCTTTGAAATAGTCGTAAGCCATTAGTTTCTATTTACGTAATAAAGTTACGAATCTATTTTTGTCATAAAATGTAGTGATAAGTTTTTATATAGTGTTTCATTAATATATGTATTTCAAATACAGTCTACAACATAAGAAAATTTCAAATTCGTAAATAAATAATTGACGTTTGACGTAATAGGCACTGCATTTCAGATTTGATCTTATTATGTCTGGAACTTGAATTTTGATGTGAGAGCTTCATAAAGACTGATTGATTGGCATTTATTGAACGTTATATTCCATTGCTAATTGAATTTTACTTGGTTTCGTTTCAGGTATACCTAACGTTGGTTTTAAACTGTTTTTATATATATATATATATATATATATATATATATAAATATATAAAAGTAATACACATCCACGGGCTTTTGAACCCATGTCCTTTTTTATTTCTTAAATGTGCATTTTTTTTTAAATCATGGTAGGCGTTACTCATCGACATCATTGTTTAAGTTAGACTAATATGTACGATTTTATTTTTGTGTTACCCACACATTAGGAATTCTAAACATTTTTTGAATATCATATCAAAAATTGACCGACACGGTCAGTCGGAGACGCGGGTTCGAATCCCGCTGGAGCGGTCAATTTTTGATATGATATTCAAAAAAATGTTAAGTTAGACTAACTTAATGTCTCCAACAGAGACGTGAGTCCACCGAACGGTTCTTATTCTAACGTATGATACGATTTTTTTTTGCAATTGTGTATTATGTTTCTAATAAACTATGTGTTTAGAAAGATACAGTTGTGTAGCGACACCCGGATAGAGTCTCCTTGTAGGTATCCCCACTGTGCCTCGGAGAGCACATAAAGTTTTCGGTCCTGGTTGTTATCATAGATGCCTGATAGCGATCGTTACTTATGCAGTGAAGCAACGTGATAGATTAAGGCCTATCCCTTCTCTTAGATTGCGAAATCACAACAGTGCAATGCTACAGACTGAATTAAAAAAAAAAAAAAAACCTGCTAGGCTTTCTGTAGAGCACTCACCAATCTTTATTATAAGTATACCGGCCGCTCAAGTAAAACTTTTGGCTCAGGAATATTTTCTTTTTCTTTTTATTTCTTCCATGAGACATCACAACAAGTACTGCTTTCTTTCAATACAAACGATTATATAAATAATATTAGTTTTAAATTCACTCGTGTTAGGTCATTAAATAACTTATAGTTTTAAACAGTTTTATGCATGAAAAATTTATATGTTGGTCGTCTGTTTAGACTTAAGAATTACAGAATTTAAAATTTTACACTATAACTCGTATGAGTATCCTGTTCTTTCAAGTAATTGTAAGGCGTTTTATTTATAAATTTCTATCAGGATTGAGAAATGTCGTAAAGCAAGCCCTTCAAAGTAGGTCACGGACTGGCTAAATCAATAAAATTTATCATTGCATTGAATACAGCGTTTTTGTCTATATTACGTATATAAATAAAATAGCCTTAGAATAAACGTTTCAATTTCATCAGTAACAAAACTTTAGATCAATGATCAAATAAACCGAAGAATAAGACTGAAGAAGAACCGGTTAGGAAGTAGTGACTGAAGCAGTCGACCTTACAGAAGATCACAGTTAAACAATACTGCTTTAAACCAGTGTCGCTTTCAACCTGTTCCTGTGGTGAGTATGGTGACCTGAGAGGAACCTCCTGGGAGGAATTGGGTAACCCCAATTCGGGTCGGCAACGCACTTGCGATGCTTCTGGTATTGCAGACGTCTGTAAGATACGGTATCCGCTTGCCAACAGGTAAGCTGTACGCTTGTTCGGTGATCTGATCGTATAAAAAAATCAGGACATGATGCATTAAACAAAAAAAAAAAAAAACGATACATTAACGAAAATAACACTTTCGTCACTTCAGCTGACACCCTAAATCAAGCGAGGGTAAAAAAGATTTACTTAAAAAAAATTGCATCGCGTACAAAATTCACCGTCAGCTGATGAGGAATAATTTATACCAACGAGACAACGTGACATTATGACCGATATTTTTTCAACAATGAAGGTATTCTTATATTAAGAACCAACATTCAGCGCCTGAGAAATAAAGTACGTGAAATCGCAAATAAAAATTCCTTATTCACGAAATATAAAATAGTAAATCTATTGAGGCGTACAAATAGGATTCATATTCAAATTTATTCAGGGGATGTTGGGCACTTACGATCAGGAAATTTACAACTAAAGCATGGAAATAATTAAAATAGTATCTTATTAGCTTTCATTAAATCCTCCTTCAAATGGTCTACTGAATAAATCAGTTGAGAAGGCTTTATTATAATTTTATGTTTGTTAAGAAATGGCTCGTTGTTCAGTTTCTTGTATTTCAGTTAAATTTCCTGTAATACGAAGATCGATGAAATTGATTTAGCACTTTAATGGTTTAAAAATTGTGATTAGAATATATATATTTTGTGAATTAATAGCGTTACCAAATTTTCCGACACGAACAACATTAAATGTTAAATCTATACATATAATAAAATGGTAGGAAAGTCAAAACTGCACATTGAATATTTTTTTAAACATAACACGCGTACAACATTTTGTATAGTATTGACATAAAAAGCCCTTATATTCCCAATTATCACACTTATGTAGGTAATAATTCCTATTGTGCTCATTCTTTTTGTTTCTTTTTTTTTCATATTTTGTTTTTTGTATTCGCCTGTAATTGGAAAGACACTTAACGTTTTCTATTATTAATTTTATAACAATCGCGCATTTTTCATATAAACATTTTCATTAGTTGTTTGTTGTTGTACGTTGACTTCACGAATGAGTAACCAATTCATAACACTAGTAAATCTTTGCACGTTAAAAACTAAAATTTTCTTCGTTCTGAAAAATAGCAAAATTGTTTTAATAGTGAATTGGTTCAGTAGCTCAAAAATGTGTGAAAATATTACGAGAATTAAAAATGTAGTGTAATGTAGTTCTGGTGTCAGTTATTTTCTAGTCATGATTTCTTATTTACTTATATTTATTAATCATTATTTGAAAATCGAATTATTATTTTTTCAGATTCAGGAATTCGATACAAATTTATGTTACATATTTATTTTAATAATTATAACAGTTATAATGTATTTACGATAATAATAATGATTGTAAGCACATATTTATAAACAAATAATCTGTATTATCTGTATCTCATCATCATCATCATCATCATCACTTCAGCCTATTGCAGTCCACTGCTGGACATAGACCTCCACAAGTTCGCGTGAACTCATGTGTGTCGCCCATAGTCACCACGCTGGGCAGGCGGGTTGTATCTGTAAATGTTTAAAAAAACTTAAAATTACCTCACAACGACTATTAAGACATGCAAACATCTGCATATATCATAAACAATTATTCTTAAATCATATAATTCATAAATATAGAAAATAAATTTATATTTACACAAAATTAATCAAAAGTTATTAGTTTTAATTTGTTTTGTGGCATAATGTTTAATAGTTTGCTTTTAACTACTAATAATAAAATCATTGATCAATTGAAAGGTTAACTTGGAATAATTTTAACACTAAAATAATGTCAAATTATATAAGCTTCAGAATTTAAATATTTACATGAATAAATCATAATTATAATCACAGCCATCGTGTCCATTTTAATGTTTTGACTGGAGTAATTAATGTCAAGACTCTGTTATCAAATAACTCGCCGTGTACCTTCATAAACTAATTATTAAATATTACGATGTGTACATTTACTTGAATAACAGACAAAAGTGCGTCAAAATATATTAAAATGACAAATATAAGTATACACAAAAATATCTAAAATAAATCAATCAAAGGTTACCCACTTACGTTTTATTAAAATAATTCATATAAATAATTATAAGTAATTTTTTGATATTAAAATTGCAAAAAAAAAGTATAATTAATTGAAAATCATAAATAAATAAATCGCAGTTGAAGCTGATTAATGTTTTATTATATTTATCAATTTCTAAGTTATTAAAAATACATCACGGCCTGTAACATCTCACTGCTGGACATAGGCCTGTTTCTCAATTTAGGAGAAAGATCACAGCTTAATCCAATACGGTGCTAAGCTGCGATTCAGCATTATCATAAATTGTAAGTACTCACTGCTGGACATAGACCTGTTTCTCAATTTAGGAGAAAGATCAGAGTTTAATTCAATACGCTGCTAAGCTGCGATATAGCATTATCATACATTATAAGTAACATTGAATGAGAATATCACTAGTTACAATTCAAGTACATAGCAAAATCTAAATGACTTCTTAATATCAAAATTCTTAATAAATTATACCCTATCATAATTATACTAAATAAATATCAAACTCTACCTACCTCTCTCACCCAAAGCCTGTAAATTAATTTCACTCATATTTAAAATTACTTAATTCACTATAAAATTATATCAATATCCATTATAACACAACCAAACTAAGATTCCGATTTGACTAGACTATTTCATAATAACACTGTTCATATAAATGATATGTGCCATCTAATTATCTCATCAAGGCTGAGCGACCAATTTATTTTGAGCTATGTACGTCTCTAACTCATATACGTTATCTCTAGCATTAATTACGCGAATTGAGAAGTTCAATTAATACTGGATACATTTTGAGATAAAGTTGACGAAATTGTGTGTATTTTAACGTAATTATACAAACATTGCGGCGGAAAAACTAAAAAAAAAAATAGGCATATTGTGTATTTAGTATCTAATTTGCGAAATTGTGGAGAGAGTTTAATTCGTTATAATGTACATAAGTTTTTGATATAGACCTTACTATAATGTGAAAATACTTCCATCTTCCTGTTATCTTTTTACGAAGGACGTTAAGTTTTAACATATTATGGTCCATACAAAATATTGTTAAAGAACTCTTATAATATCGCTGTTCCGTATGTGTTACCACATAACAATGAAGTATTCACCATTTAGCAAGTAAGCATTGCCTTAAAATACTATATTTAAAAATATCAATGTCAAGATTTTTCGATATACTAACGAGATCACCCTGCCTTCAAAAATGATTCGTAACCAAACATTGATAGCCAGAGTATATTTTACTGTTAACAAAAAGACCCTATTCATAATAAAGAAAGGATTCCAGTGCAATAAACCATGCTGCTCTACAATGTACCTTAAAACATACGTCATAATCACTCTAGAGACTCTTTTATAATATACCCATTCTCTTCTAAACATTACATTAGTATTAAATAAAGGCATATAGATTTGCATATGACCACAAAAAATAAAGAGTGATTTTGTAACTTTAAAATACAATTTTAAAATTCGCGAAGAATTGATATAAGTTTTCTACCTAGTTATTTTTTTTTCACTCTAAGGCTGTTATTGATTTTAAGTATTATTTTTAAAATAAACTCTGCGAGTATCCAAATCTTAAAGCTCCACTATATTTATTCATGTGTAACAGGTGTGGTTTTTTTTTTAATCGTTATAAGTGGTACAATTTATAGTGTAAATGTCAAAGTGTGTTTTACTACAGTTTCTATAGCAACGAATAAAAAATAAAGTGATAATTATAAAGTTAGTCTAGGCCGAAGACGGGCAGCAGCGTCTTCGGTGCGACAAAGCCAGTACTGCGGTCACCAACCCGCCTGCCCAGCGTGGTGACTATGGGCAAAACACATGAGTTCACGTTATTTTTGGCGTAAACTTGTGGAGGCCTATGTCCAGCAGTGGACTGTATAGGCTGTAATGATATAAAGTTAGTCATTTTGAAATCCCATTTTTCTACTTTTTTTTGTTTTGTTTTATTATATGTTTATTGACGATGCGTTAGTGCTGCGGTCACATCACAGGCTGTTGCGTTGGCGGTCGCTGGTTCGATCTCCGCTTACTACAAACATTTATATTGGCCATATAGATGTTTGCGTGGTCTGGGCGTTTGTGCTTGTGTATTGTGTGTGTTTCCGGACCCCCGACACAGGAGAAAATCCTACTGGAGGCCGTTAAGTACGAAACGTTTATTATGTAAATTTTAACATGATGTGATTACGTGACATTTGTATAGAATTCACAAAAAACAGAAATAAAAGTTTGTAAAGAAGGTTAAGACACTTAATTATTAAATTCATTATTAAACTATGATTATAAAATTTAAAAAAATCAAGTTATGTTATAGAGTAAAATAGACCAAAAGGATTCCTGGCTTCTTCATTGTTTCTGAAGTAGAGCGAGGTAATGTGGGATTTTTACCACCTTAATACAATAATGATCAGGGTCGTATGAAGAAGTAAGAATTATCATTACATAATTATAACGATAAAAGTCACATTCGAATTCTAGCATGTAAAACGTATAAAACATAGAATATCGTACTAAATTAAGAAGATAATTTTTATTTAGTTGTTTGTATATTAGTCGCGTTTTAAGACGAAGAAATTTTAAATGAGTCGGATTATATCTCTTTGTTTTCTTGAAAAGGGTCTTAAAGAGCTATCTTTGAACAAGCTTGCTCGTTGAATTGGGATCATTTTAGTTAATGTTCTGTTAATGATACAAAGAATACTAGAACAGAAATGTTGCGAGTTGTACAGGATATTTTAAAAGGAAGTGGTGAATTTTTCTTATCTCTGAAACATTTGGTCTTCGGAAATTTTCCAGTAATCAACAAATACTTAAATGTCGACGTGACGTGAATGTTATGAATACTCGTTTGCGAGTATGTTTGTGGGCAACTGCTTATTTATCTTATAACAATCATCCAATCTTATTTATTACATTACTAGCTGTGCATGCGACTTCGTCCGCGTGGAATTTAACAAAATAATTATCTTTCAGTTCGCAAAGTTATAAAAAAAAATCTAAAATAAAAGTAGCCTAAGTTACTCCTTATTACGTCAGCTATCTGCCAGTGATGGTCCCGTTAAAATCGATGCGTAACTATATAACCAAATGTAACTTTATTACGCCTGGGCACAGTCCGTATGATATAAGGCCCTATCGGCCCTAAATATGGGAGAAATGATGGTCTATAATAATAATAGTTTATTTTAAGAATATGTTGTCTGAAAGTAGAGGTAGTGACAAAAATTGAGAAAGGTCGAGAGAATGAGTGAAGAACGATCGGCGAAAAAAGTGTATAAGGCGAGTGTGGATGGAAGGGTTGGAAGGGGTAGACCTAGGCGGACGTCCCACGACCAAATAAGGGACGTCTTGAAAAAAGGCCAGGTCAAGAGTACCCTAAACTGAAGAGCGTGTATGAAGGGAATAATGAAAGTGGACGAAGCGAAAGAAGTATGTAAGGATCGTAGCAAGTGGAAAGAAGTGGTCTCTGCCTACCCCTACGGGAAAGAGGCGTGATTATATGTATGTATGTATGTATGTTGTTGAAGTTGTACAAGGTTAACATTAGTATAATTCAAACATATGCTACCTTACGTATTATACTATGACTAACGATCACACAAACGACACGACACCTTAACATACTCTCCGATGCACGGACACACAAGGACAGACATCTAAACTGGAAACAAATATTTGTTCAAAAATCCGAGCGGGAATCGAACCCGCAAACCGCTGGTATTTAGACGCGTAAAATCGTTTATCATATATTTTTAGGCTTTTATTTATACTACTTAAACCTTATTGACAAAAATGAACATAAGGGTTGGAAAAAAAATCAAAACTAGCGACAAGAGTAAAACAGTATAATATGTCTCTTTTATTATTTGATTCATACGAAAATATTCGCAGTAGCAGTAACCTTAATTAATTAATTTTATACGTAACGAGTATCGCGAACTATCAAATACATAATATTAATATGAGTTAATGGAAGTTAAATTCAATTAGTACATTTGTTGATATAGAGACTAGCTGACTCGGCAAACGTTATCTTGCCGCTAAACGCTATTTAAACATAGGTGCTGGTGACAGACGGTTGAAAATTCAGGGTTGTATGTATTTTTCAACGCCAAATCATAATAAAATAAATAATTTATCTAAAAATTAAAAATAAAATTGAGGGGTGGACTACCCTTAACATTTAGGGAGATGAAAAATAGATGTTGTTCGATTCTTAGACCTACCCAATATGCACACAAAATTTCATGAGAATCGGTCAAGCCGTTTCGGAGGAGTTTAACTACAAACACCGCGACACGAGAATTTTATATATTAGATTAGGAGACTATTTACATTTCAAAGTTATTTAAAAGGTACGCGTATATTACGTACGTACTAGCTGTGCCTGTGACTTCGTCCGCGTTTTGGGTATTTAAATGTTCAACGTAATACTTTAAATTGACATAACTTTTAATTTATGAACCGATTGACATGAAACAAGCTCTAAATTTTGAGTGAAGCTTACCAAAATATATTTATGAAACCCGAATCTAAATCGGATAGCGGTTTCTGAGATTAGCGTGCACAAACGCACTGACAAACAGACGAATATTCTAACAATCATTGTTTTGGGTGCTATTTGCGTTTATAAAGGTCCCAATAATATTTTTTCTCATATATCTTCTATGTATAGACAGCGATCCGTTACATTTTTATTATATGTAGATATTGATGATGCTACGCCGCAAAGATATGCGAAGCGTTATAACTTATTGCTGTGTGGTTACGGCATTAAGGATATAGCCACCCCCTCTCTTCCCGTGGGTGTCGTAAGAGGCGACTAAGGGATAACTCAGTTCTACAATCACCTTGGAACTTAAAAAGCCGACCGATAGTGGGATAACCATCTAACTGCTGGATTTGAAATACACATGCCGAAGACGGGTAGCAGCGTCTTCGGTACGACAAAGCCAGCCCAGCGGTAATCAACCCGCCTGCCCAGCGTGGTGACTATGGGCAAAACACATGAGTTCACTCCATTTTTGGCGCGAACTTGTGGAGGCCTATGTCCAGCAGTGGACTGTATTGGGCTGAAGTGATATAACTTATTGAGTGGTTATTTCACTATAACTTATTTTGCAATACTAAGTCTCTGGAAGAATTGACTAGGACTCTTAACCTCTGCTCGTCATAAGCCGGTTTATTTCTTGCTCAGATAATCAATTGGAATACTATCAATATCTATCACAGTAAACATAACGAAAGTCAAACGTCTACAAAAATTGAAAAAGAAAATAACTTTGAGTAAAAAAAAAACCTTGTTACGAATTCTCAACTACTATAGTTTATAGAGTAATAACTCTGTCTAGACAGTTTATCAAGATGAAATCTAGACCAGATATTAAGTTAGACGTTTAACAGCTATAAAAACCACATACAATTTCTCAAAACAAAATTTGAAAGATTTAAGAACAAAGTTATAGAAAAACAGCAAAAATTCTTAAAAATAAGTATATAAATAATGAGACAAGGTATAAGAAGTTACATGTTGTACGCAAATAATTGCGGTTCTTTTATACTAATGGAATGTCAATCTGTGTACAGTCTGGATCGAGCATAAATATACACTCGCCGGTAAATAAACGGTACGCGACTTGAATAGATGAACAAGAGATATATATATCGATCAAGAGATATATCATCCACAACTCACCAGGCTCAGCAGGAACGGAAGACGGAGTGGTTCTTGATAATATCGTTGCGACTCATAGGATAAATGCCGGTCGGCCACGTTTTATGTATGAATAGTCCACTAATCACGCCACACAATAAACTTTACTCAAGAGGGAATTTAAAACAGTCTGGTTTAATTTTCGGTTTCAACGGCCGCAATAGCGACGCGTGCCGTTAGATGGTAGCTGTTGGCCGCCGTGGGCGCTGCTTTCTTCTTGAGGTTCGATTGCGCATGCGCGTCGGAGATTCGGGCGCTCTTATTGTCCAAATTCACAAGCGTGCACCATTTGTGACGACATTTTGACATTGCATTGGTTTAATTAATAAGCGCGCGGAAAACGGAACACATGTATTACTTTCTGATGTTTTCACTCTGCATCGCATTACTTAGCAATATTGGATAGCTGTTTACGTGGGACAAGAGATTAAAGCATTCTCTTATGGATACAACAGTAATAAAAGATAATATAAAGACATACATACTTGTCTCAATATAAGCCGGCGTTTTTGAAAGATGGTATTCTCGACATTTATTTAATATTCAATTTCTATACATTGAAATATACATTTTAATGTACGAAAAGATTTATAATGCGTTCGATTGGCAGATTCAAAGCCTACGCGTTAATATTAATTATAGCGGGACAAAATATCCACAGTCGAATTAATTAATCTATACTAATATTATAAAAAGGTAAAGTTTCTAACTTTGTTTGTTTGTAGGGGGTAATCTTCGCAAATGATCGACCATGAAAATTCTTTACTAACAGAAATCTACACTATTCAGGAGTGATAAAGGCTATATTTTATTGTTATAGAACATGTATGGTAAAACCGGGACAGATGCCGCAGTGGGATAGATGCCTCATGTTCTAAAAACCTAATATCCCGAACTCACAAATAAAAATTAATCGCATAAGTAGGAGTCAAAGCCACCCCGTATTTCAGATACCTACAGATATTCGTATGGCAAGGACGCGTTTGGCTCGTATGTGTAATTGTCTCCGTGGCAAAATTTACAAACACGTCAAAGTTTTAAAGGTTAGTATTTAAGGTTGTATAATTTTATAAATAGTAATAAATTGCGTTATATTTTTATCACGTCAATATACTGGGTCATTGAATCAGCATATAGTTGTAAATAGATGCTATTTTGTTTATAATTTATTTAAAAAATACGTGGGCATGTATCCCAATCACAAAGTATAGTTACCCTGATTTTTTGAGGTAGAGGTGCCCTTAGTATCTATCCCTTCATTCACCATATACAGAGTAAGTTTATATGTTTAAATTTTTTTTTGTCTGTTATATATTTTATGTATTTACGTATATTTATGTTTGGATGTTTTACTGATTCTAGCAGAACTATGCCACGAAAATATAAAAGAAAGGAAGGAATGCGAGGTCGAGTATGTTCTTGGACTACCTATAGAAAACCTACAGTCAGCTTTTGATGAGAAAGTATGATTGTGCAATGTGCATGTTGACACTTGATATGAATATTTTAGACCAAAAATTAAGAATTTATACTTTTGTTGAATAAAACTTGTAAAATTTAATTTAATTTATATATATATATATATATATATATATAGGAGTATATAGGAGTAGAACTACCTAACATTTGGTTTGGGTTTTTCGTTTACACGGTTAAAAGGCCATCTATCCTACTCACTATTTTCATGGTGGGGTAACTATCCATATAGGTAGGCATCTATCCTCAAAAAAAAAGGGTTCATGAAAAGCTAATTTCTGCTTAATCTGCATTGGGTGGGTTAAAAAAAATAGTAATAATTCAACATAAAGGATTGAGGTAGCTACATTAATAAAAATTATTCGTTTAAAAATCATATTTTTAAAATTAGGTGGCTATTTCAAAAAGTGAGGCATCTATCCCGGTTTTCCCCTAAATCAAGTCGGAGAAATACGAGCAAAATGGAAACAACTATATATTTGCTTCACAAAAATAATTGACGCCCAACTAAGTGGCCACGGATCGGCTAGTTTGCTTATAAAGTGCAGTAAAGACAAGTACCTACACAAATAAATAAAATTGGAGTGTCTGTTTGTAATATTAAAATAACAATTTTTCACTAAATGGACGCTTTTCACTATAAAATTTTGTCTGTCTGTCTGTCTGTTTGTTCTGAAACGGCTTGACCGATCTAGATAGGACTTTCACTGGCAGATAGCTGATGTAGTAAGGAGTAGAGTAGTAATGGAGTAAAGTAGCCTAAGTTAGGCTACTTTTATTTTAGAAATTCGTTTATTTTATAATTCTGTGAACTGAAACGTTTTTGTTAAATTCTACGCGGACGAAGTCGCAGGCTAGCCTGTAAATAATATTAAAAAGTTCTGATATGGGCAATTTTGTATGTGTTACAATAGAATATAAATTTAAAGCAATGTAAAGTAGAATGCATTTTTGTTTGAACACAAAAAAACGCAAACTAAGAACATTAAACATATTTGAAACTTAGACTTAGACCTCAGGTGCGAGATGAGGTAACAATCTAAATATAAATAGAATTCGGAGACTAGAACAGAACTAAGCACTTGAGATTAATCATTTGTTAATGGAGAACGCGTAACAACCACCTCGGGTGCACCTGAGGCGGAGTTGGAATCGAGGTGCGACTCGTGGGACCATTTTCATTTTGAATTAAGGAAAATTTCTAATATAACTCTTAATATATATACGTTGTCCAACTTTAGATGGATATTAGTTGCTTATTTTGTTTATTACCTGCTAGTGCTTTGCGGGTCAACTTACGCTAATTATCATACTTGCCAATTTTGTCAGAGCTAAATTATAATAACATCTGCTATGATTTTGTACAAATTTTTTAAAATATTCTAAAAAACACGTCTAAAAGTGGACAAATTGGAAAAGATTAACAAAGTAATTGAAATAGAAATCTTTCTATCAATACGGGAAGCAAAAACTTTGTACCCCTTTTTACGAAAATTGCGCGGGCGGAAGAGTATGAAATTTTGTACACTTATAATTTATATAGAGAAAGAGTGCATAATGCTCATATTTTTCTTTAGTTACGCATAAAAATAAATTAAATTATTAAAAAAAAAACCATACACGCACTACCATGTATTTGACACACACACGCATATTATACTATTTTTTTCATTTTCAAAGTATGTAGTCAAATTGAAAATTAAAAAAAAGGTTCTTTATTTTCGTTATTATTATTTTTTTAATTTAAACTTTTAATTATGGTCGAATTTCGACCGCTGGGCGACCACTAGTAGGATATAGATATACGTTGATTACACTCGCAAATTATTATTTACGTTTAATTTCTAAATATGATCGTATCTTACGCGTAAGTTGATAATACCGATCAAAACTATGTAAAAAATACCAGGTAAATTAAAATAGTGTGTAAAGTAGTAATAATACTGTTTTACATATTTACCAAAGTATTCATGGATCTAAAACTACAAAAACGTATACTTGAATTAGCGTTATCAAATATAAATAATCAAAATGTTTGAAAAAAGTTATGCGTAAATAAATAAACCTTTACGGTTTACTCATTTGTAAAAAAAAAAGTTAAACGGAATCAAAAGCGATTCATCAAAATCTGTGGGCTTTCTGTTTTATAGCTCCAGAATAATATTGTTAGAATAAATAGAGCAAATATAAATTGGCGCGCTTTGTTTCTACGATAAACTTTTGCGTATCTGTAAAAACAATTTAAAACAATAAAAAAATCATTTTATCGGTTCGATTCACAATACCTCTCTTTATGCTTTATCGTTTTCAGTTATGTAGACTATATACCATTCAATACTATAAAATATAAATGAAAATCAAAGGAATTTGAATGCATTCGAATGTATTTTAACAGCATCTTATCTTTTCATCTCAGTCAATAACATTTTACTTAATTAAAAAAAAAAATTGGTCCTCTGTAAAGTTGATTTACAGTCGATAGTTTGACGAGACAACGTCATAACAAAACATCCCCTCGGACGCATAGGCCAATCGAGTAGAAGAAAGGTAGATGCGGCGCAAGCGTACAATGAGCGTAACGGGACAATGAGTCCTCCTTTTTCGTGCATGCAGCCGGCATTCATCGATTAGACGACGATTATTAGACGTTGTCACGTGAAAATAACATTATATTGAAATACTGAAATTAAGGTTATGGTATTACTTACTTTCGCCGTCTTACTGCTGCTATCCACTTTTCTCTTTGATTTATTTTTCATTTCGCAGTTGAAAATTTATAAAATTTACACTCACTTTTTCTGCTAATATTTTTACACACACGACACAGCAACTCCAGTTACTCATTTTATTAAAATATTATTATTGATAAAAAATTAAAATGTTTACGTGTAATATATTGAAATATACTACACTATTTTTACCGTTAAATCTAACAGCCATACTTCGTTTCATAAACTAAATAAATGAAAATCTCTACATATAATAAAATGGTAGGAAAGTCAAAACTGTACATTAAATATTTTTTTTAAAGAATCTACAATCGATACTGAAGCCAAAAATAAAGTTTTTAGAATTTTTGCCTATTTGTCTGTATGTATATCCGGGATAAACTCAAAAAGTACTGCATGGATTTACTTCAAATTTGGCACGAATATTATTAAGAAGTCGGGTAAACAAATAGGCTACATATTATCGCGCTATCATCTACGGAGAACGAGCAGTGAACCTTTATTTCTTCAACGAATTCTGTAAGAACGTGTAATCTAACGACACATATTTGAATGTTGTTGTTATTATGTTAATAACCATGCTATAAGCTAGCTTCACACTATAAATAAAGACATTCTGTAGTATATTTAGTATCAGCATTGAACCTCTGCGAAGCCGGGGCGGGTCGCTAGTAGAATAATAAAATACGATAGATATTTAACAAATATATCACTGAATTTAGCTGACTATATAGAAAGTCAATGACTACAAAAGTAATGTTAATGCTAAAACTTTGCCTAAAATTATGCCAATAATAAATTTGTTTTTATCTTCGTCCGTACATTTCAGTACTCATTTACAATATTGCTTTCCACACACGTACCTATAAACTAAGATATTTCAACGGAAAAACACATAAAAGATATAATTTATGGAATGACATAAATGTTAAGATAAAATTTTTGTATTGGTGGCATTATTTAAATTAAGTTGTATAGTATCTACTAGCAAACGCGAAAATAAAAATGGTTTGATTTGCTGATTAAAAATACTGAAAGCAAATACACTTAATGGTATGTAATAATTGTGTTTGCTGGCAAAAGAAAAAAACCGACTTCAATTACATCGACAAGTAATACAATGTAGGTAGACGAAAAAATAGTCAAGTAAATACGCATTATCAAAGGTTACTCCAAAAGTTGTAATCAAATCTCGATGAAATTTAAATGTGACCACATGATAAACATCGGCTTACAAATAATTAAAAATCATCAAAATCGGTGCACCCAGTAAAAACTTATGCGGGTTTTTGAGGAATTCCCTCGATTTCTCTGTGATTCCATCATCAGATCCTGGTTTCCTTATCATTGTTCTACACTTAGGATATCTCCTTTCTAACAAAAATAGATTTATCAAAATCGGTTTCAAACCAAAAAGTTATCCCCGAACATACATTAAAAAATATTTATATATATTACGGTCGAATTGAGTAACTTCCTCCTGTTTCGAAGTCGGTTAAAAAACTAGATCAAAATAATCCTAACTCATTTGCACTTGATTATACATATACTCGTACACTTTACTCCTTTTTGAGGACGGACTTTAGCTAACAACAAAGCTTTTACTGTAGTGAATCCTAAGTACGGTCAATGATACAAAGTACGTAATAATATACCTCTTGACTTTGTTGATGTAACATTTCATATGCTTTTGGATTAGCAGACAAATTAGAGCTTCAAAAACCTAAGTCAAAATAAAAGAAAATCGACCAAACAAGTTTGTACTGTAACAAATTGCTTTATTTAGCCCTTTTTTTATTTAGCCGTTTTATAAAATTAACTATTGTACATGCCATTACATTTCCAACGTACGTACATTTCCAACGTTTTTTCCAACGTTTTGGACTCGATCGCTGCTCATGGCATACATTTGTGTAGGCCATACAGATTTTTGCTATGGTCTGGATTTTTGCCCATCATTTCCAGACCTCCAATAAGGTAACCCTACTAAGGACCTTTAGTTTGAAAACATTATGATTATAATTTTCCCTTAAGATTTTAAAAAATCGTTTATTTATTTCCATACAAAGGAGTACAAACAGTAGTACATTTTAAACACATTATGCTTGTATGAGGCGAGAAATAACACATGATATATAAATCTATGTGAATAAGGGAATCCTCGGCAATCAAGAATAATAAAAGCCCTACTCTAAGAACATCGTAAATTACACAAACATGTGGTACAACTTCTTCAACATTTGTGAGAAATGTGTTATATTTTCTTAAATGTTTCTAAAAGTCCTGAACTTTAGAGCTGATGCAACTACCGCTTATTAACGTTTGCTTTTGTGCCACGGAGAGCACTCCAAGCTGTCGGGCCAATTTGTTATTACAGACACCAGAAGGCGATCATTACTCGTGATACGGAAATAATCCCCCGACACTAAGCGGAGGACTGCGGTTGATTGAGCTGCAATTCTAGGAGCCATATTTGCCCAGTTGTGGGAAATTTATAGGCCAATTTATTTGAGTTAAATTCTGATTGTTTTTTTTTTTAAGTTTCTCTCGCGTTGACTTATCACTTTCGATTTGATTCTATTTGTCTGTTTATTTTTCTGACTCCACTCATCGTGATTTTCAGTTTTCATCATAATGAAAATTTAATAGCAAAAATCATTTATCATGTTTCTGTAAATTGTGAAATGTGAAGAGATGTGTTTTGTTGTTTTGTGATGCTTTTTCTATTATATTGATGAATAAATTTTTATGAGTACCGATTTCAACCAATAGTGAAATGGTTATAGGTATAGTAAAGATGACATTATGAAATGATTTGATGTGATTCTTAAACTTTATTTGACACTAGATGTGCACCGCGGTTTCACGCAAGTGAAAAGAAAAAAAAAGGTACAAAAATATAATATAGCCTATCTCGATAAATGGGCTAGCTACACTGGAAAAAATTTCAAATCGGATTAGTAGTTCCTGAGATTAGCGCGTTCAAGCAAACAAATAAACAAACGAACAAACAAAATCTGTACCTTTATAACATTAGTATAGATTAATTGATTTTTACTTTGTTCCTACCTGGTGTCCCATGACATCACATTTTTTTTTTCGATTAAAAATATTACGTGCGTTCTTTTCTTTGATTTATACATTGTTCTTTTTGATAAAGTTTTAATTTACTTTGTTGTTTTTACTAAGTGCAATTGTAATTTTTGCATCTTGTATTAGTCTACAATTGGTTATTGTATTCGTATTTCTCAATCTTAAATATTTATGAATCAATGTAAGCAACTATTGGCTAACTTTAATAGACATCATCATTTCATCACATTATCATCACTTCAGCCTATCGCAGGCCACTGCTGGACATATGCCTTCACAAGTTCGCGCCAATAATGGCGTGAACTCGTGTGTGTTGCCCATAGTCACCACGCTGAGCAGGCGGGTTGGTGACCGCAAGGCTGACTTTGTCGCACCGAAGACACTTCTGCCCGTATAGATAGACACTTATTATTGGCTTATCTTTTGAAGTATAGCCAGTAAGCTTAGTTCAAATCTATTATGTAAAAAAATAATTTATGATATTTCCTTTGTAGTATTCTGCGAATGATATCGCTGCTAGTAAAAGACAGTATTTTGAAACGAAACTGTATCCTGTATTTGGTTTGTTTGTCAGAAACAATTCGTAAATTTCGCACAGTTTTGTTTATGCATTTTTCCGAAACGGAGTGTAAACTACAGCATTGCGGGTACGATTTCTTCTCTACTATAGTTACTATTTTGTTTTATTTTAACTAGATGGGGGTAGTTGTTTTCCTAGTGTCCTAAAAGTCAATCAATAAATTATATATACACTCTAAAGTAACTTCTACATAAAAACAAGAAATACAAAAATTTAAATTAAGATCTCCCAATGATATTATACTTTATAAACCACGCACTAACTATGGGAAGAGAAGTGTAGTGTTCGAAGGTACCCAACTGTACAATAAACTGCCAAAGGACGTTAAGGAAGCTAAATCGCTTTTTACTTTCAAGAAACTAGTCAAAAGCTATGTAAAAAATCGAATAATGTAGTCATAATAAACTAAGAATTAATTATTCAAATTTCACCAAAATATCTAATTAAAAATTAAACTACATGAATGTCATTAAATTAAAACTAAACTACGGGTAATGGAATTGGGCAAGGAAAAAAGGATAATTTAACTGAGCAGAAAATTCCTGCTGTCTGCCCTACACACAGCAGGAATTTCCTGCTCAAAATATGGAGCAGCCCGACTGGGGTAGTACCTCGACCTTACAGAAGATCACAGCAAAATAATACTGTTTTCAAGCAGTATTGTATTCCTGTTGGTGAGTAAGGTGACCAGAGCTCCTGAGATTGGGGATTGGGTCGGTAACGCGCTTCCGATGTTTCTGGTGTTGCAGGCGTCTATAAGCTACGGTAATCGCTTACCATCAGGTGAGCCGTACGCTTGTTTGCCGACCTATAAAAAATGACTAAAATTATATACATATAATAAAGCAAAACAATTGATAAGTTTTCACTTTAAAAAAATATTTTAAAAAAATAAATAAATACACAAAAATGAATAGTGTATTAATTTTTGTTATATAATGAAATATAAAAATAACTCCTTAGCTATGACACTTCCAGTTGCGCATATTTCTGTTAACTTGTATATATATATTTTAATACTACCCTAAACATTGTTAATTTTTTGTCTCTGCTATAAATTGTGTATATATTGTATTGCGATGTACCCAACATATGAATTTTTGTTTAATTTTAGTGTTTGTAAGTTCTCGTGTTAGTGTATTGTATTATTTTAAGAAATAAAATAATAATCTTTAACCTTATACATTTTTTTTTTTTTTCTTTTATTGATTTTAGGGACTTTTGTCCTACAAGGATATGCCAGTCCCATTATAACTTTTACAAAATAATCGGAACACGCACAAAAAACTTAAACAAAAATACCTCAATTACTAAAATCTAGTTACATAAATCAAACAAAGGATAATTTATAAAAATCAAAAATCATTCTAGCAGATTCTGATAAGGGATCCGCTAGAATACTTTGCACTGCCCCAACATCGAACGAACAAAGTTTTAAGTTCCTAAAAAATACTTGTCTCTGAGTCTGCAATTTGATACATTCCATCAACAAGTGATATAAATCTTCTTTAGTTCCACATGTATCACAATTAGGAGAGCCAATTTTTTTCATAAGGAATCCAAAACTTTTTGATGGAATATGTCCCGACCTAAGACGATGAGCTATTATAATATAAGATCTATTTATTTTGTAATGGTTAAACCAGGGCACGGGAGGAGGCTGACTTTGAATCGTGCGATACCAAATTCCTTTAATTTTGGATATTTCATCGAAATGTTCTTTCCAAATACCATAAATATCTTTTTTGTATTTAACTAGAACTTCTGAATGATCTGGTAGTATATTAATTTCTTTTCCTGACTTTATCCCTTCCTTAGCTAATCGGTCAGCCTCCTCATTTCCACTGATGCCGATATGGGACGGCACCCATTGTAAAATTACATTGACATTAATATATTGAAATTGGTACAATTTGCTTATTATATTATAGGCTATAGGTAAACCTCTTTTCCCTAAACTACACCCTTTAAGATGTTGCAATGCACTTCTACTGTCTGTCAATATAACAACATTTTGAAAGTCCAAGTTCTGAACATAAGTTAGAGCTTCTGAAATAGCAATCAGTTCTATTGACATCGTAGACAAATAATCCGTTTTTATTTTTATTTTTTCTTTAAAATTTGTTATTGGAACATAAAATGCAGCCCCGGACCCGCTATCACATTTCGATCCATCAGTGAAAATTCTAATAAAATCTTTATATAATACATTTATCTCTTCTAGAACATTACATTTAATCGTGTTTACTTCATAAGACTTTTTCGACTTAATTACACTAAGAAGATTACATCTAATACAAATTTGCGTATTTATTCTAGAAATCCACGTATCCAATGAAAACATTTTAAGAGGGTTACTACTAGCCATATTGTTCTCTTTTGTTTCTAAATAAGTGGAAGCTAACAACGATTTTCTTTTGTTATGCCAATAACTATTAGAACTTAATATACTTAGTTCATTTAAAAGATCTATTGTAAAATTGTTTGAGTAAGATTGTAGTTTTAAACAATGCTTTTTAGCCAAAAATTGCCTCCTAATAAATAATGGAGGAATACTTAATTCACTCTCCATAACATGTATGGGGGTACTTTTAATAAAGCCACCTATTATTCTGAGACATTGGTTTTGCACTTTATCAAGCTTTAACAAATTTGTTTTAGCACTATTATCGTAAATATAACTGCCATAGTCTATTCTAGAACGTATTTGACATATGTATATTTTACGTAAGTGATTAGGGTGCATGCCCCAACCCGAGCCAGCTAAAACTTTCATAATATTAAGAAATTTAGACACTCTATTAACAATTTCACTTATGTGTTTTGTCCATCGAAGTGATCTGTCCAACCAAAAGCCCAAATATTTTAAATTTTTTACTCGTTGTAACTGAATTCCTTGTACTTTTAATGATAAAATTTGTCGCTTATGACCTCTGCTAAAAAGACATATTTTTGATTTTAATGGAGAGATTTCTAATCCTAGCTCATTTAAAATACACATAACTGAATTTAACATATTTTGCATATTATCTTGACAGGTTAATAAATTATTAGAACTCATGTACAAAACAAAATCATCCGCGTATTGAGAAAGAGCGATATTATTAGTAACTAAAGATAACTGACTAATTTTATATGTGACAATATTAAATACAAGAGGTGATATCGGATCACCTTGCGCTAGCCCTTTACTTGTCCACCTTACTAATTCCTTATTTCCTGATTCCATTTGAATCTTTAGTTTTCTTTTGCTTAAAAATAACCACAGATATTTACATATTTTAGCCCCGATCTCTAATTCGTTCAAAATATTAACTGATTCATATACTGACACATTATTATACGCATTTTCAATGTCGATAAAGCAAGCTAATGTAGGAATACTTTTTGAAAAACCGATTTGGATATGAGACACCAACTTAGTCAAGCAATCTAAACACGACTGACCTCGTCGAAAACCATAAGTAAAAGGTGATAAAATTTTATTTTTTTCTACAAACCACTCTAATCGTTTTGCAATCATAATATGGAATACTTTACAAACACATGACATGAGCGAAATAGGTCTAAATTTTGGTTCTACATAAGTAGAATCTCCCTTAGGGATTGGTAAAATTTCGATATTTCGCCATTGGTCTGGAATAATACCAGAAGAAAAGATAGAATTAAAAATAACTAACAAAAATTCTTTACCGATATCTGGAAGATTGTAAATCATTGAAAATGAAATATTATCTTCACCCGGGGTGGTATCTTTTTTCTTAAGGCAATTATTTAACTCATGAATAGTAAAATCAGATTCCAAGCAATGGTTGGTTGAACTAAAATTGGGAGACAATTGCAAAGCTGAGTCAGGGGCAAGAGAACACAGTAACTCTTCTTTTTTTTCATCGGAAGAATGAAAACTTTTTTGATATTTTAAGCCTTTAACCCAACACATACGTTGCCACATATTTGTTACAGTTACTTTTTCATCTATGTCACTACAAAATTTTTGCCAGTTAAGTCTTTTAGCTTTTTTTATTAACGTTTGACTCTCATTAACCTTATTTTTAACTATAATCAGATTGTCTGGGGTAGGATTTCTTCTAAATTGGCTTAAAGCCAATCTGCGCTCTGCTACTGCTTTTGACAAAGAAACGTTCCAATATGGCCTAGGAGTAAATTTTTTTAAAGGACCAGTACAAATCTTTGACTTAGGAATATATTTATCAGCAGCCTTGTTCATTTCAGTTTCAAAGAAATTATACATAGCTTGGACGTCATTACCTATAAATGTATGTAAGCAATTATTAAATTTTTGCTTAAGGTTTAACCTATATGAGTTCCAATCAGCTAACTTAAATCTTCTTTTCTGAACAAAATGCAAAGAATCGCTATAGTTTATATTAAAATTAATTATTAAATGGTCACTACCTAAATTTTCACTGCTTACATCCCAATTAAAATGTATTGCAATATCAGTAGACACAAAGGTGATATCTGGAGAGGATTGTTGAAAAAAACCATTAACCAATTTAATTCGTGTCGGTTTTCCATTATTAATTGCTATAAAACTATTATCTAATGAAGAGTCAAAAAGTTGTGTTCCTCTTCTGTCGCTTCTATTAGACCAATTGCTATGATGGCCATTAAAGTCTCCTGCTATAATAGATCTACCATTAAATTTAGAAAAAATAGTATCCCAGTCGTTTTGCGTAGTCTGTACGCTCGATGGACAATACACAGAACATACATTCCGTAACATCTTACAATTTAAAACCTTTAAATTAATTAATTCTATACCCGTATTATTTACCCTCAAATGTTCAGGTAGAACTCGAATAGTTTTATGTACAACAATTGCTACTCCTCCATATGAGTCTAACCTGTCATTTCGATAAATATTATAATCTCTAATTGATAAAGTCGAAGCTTTGTTAAGCCACGTTTCACTAATTATAGCTATGTGAATTTTATTTTGAATTAACAAAGTGTCAAAACTAGCTCTCTTAGGGCAAAGACTTTGTGCATTCCATTGCATAAAATTAATTCTTAAACTTACCAAACTATTATCCATTAATAAGATCTAGTAACCTACTGAAAATACCCTCACTTTGAAAGAAATTAATTACTATTTTTTTAAACTCTGAAATCAAAATTTTTACACAAACATAAACCTTTTCTTCCCATTTTTGTTCAGAACTAAAAATTACATTTTTAATCTTACGCCAAATTTGTTTAAACTTTACATCTTTAAATAATTTTCTTATATCTAATTTATTTTCTTCTTCTTCATGTGTCTTCTCTGAGCAACTGTCGTTATGTATTTCATTTTCTGTCACGCGTTGAATATCCAATAAGCACCTATGTGAATCTTGTTTTGTATTTTTCTTCTTTTTCTTCGTTTTTTGTGTACTTGATTTTTTTTCTACATAGTCTTCTTTTTCATTATCACTTTCACGTGAAGAACAATCTATTTCTATCAAAGCCTCACTCGCAACTTTTGAACTGTACAGATTTTTATTGTATATTTCTGTTTGACTGTTAAGCACATTTATCTTTTCTTTTGGACTATACTTAGGATCCGGTACTTGAGTATTTGAATGATTTTCTTGCAAATATATCTCCAATACTTTTCTGTATGTTACATTTCTTTCACTCATGATTACTCTAATTTTTTTTTCCTTGACAAACATAGGACAATTTTTGTCTAGCACAAAATGTGGACCTTTACAATTAAGACATTTCAATTCTTTCGTTTCACAGTTGTCATGATTCCCTCCACATTTTGGACAAAGAATCTTTCTAGTAGGACAAAATCTTAAGAAATGACCGAATTTCCAACAGCCTGAGCATTGACTAACCGGGAACAAAAACGGTTCGACCTTGAATCTAACACCATATCCTTTTACATATGTAGGTAGTGTATTTCCTTTAAAAGAAATGCGGCAAGCTTCACTATTTATCCATTTCCCGTCATAATCTACGCGCTTAAGTCTTTTAATAGCGATGATTTCATATTCTGAAGTTAAATTCTCCAATATCTTTTTGTCGTCAAGTTCTAGATCAACCCCCTTTACTACACCGTAAGTATATCTATTTTCCATAGTCATCATACACTTAAACCCTAAATCTACCATTTTTGTACATTTTAGAAGTTTATCAGCACTATCAGCTGAATTAAACTGAATTAATACTTTATATGGGCCATTATACTTAATTTTAACAATATTTTGAATATCTTCATCCCTCAGTAGCTTCGCCATCGCAAATTGCTTGGGTAACATTTTTAAAGATGTCATAGATACTTCATGTTTATCATGTATTATTTCGTAATCAATTTGTGAATTTTCATTTTGAGTAGACATTGAATCACTTACTATGCGATATTTTACTTTCCTCCTCGTTACAGTAATAAACTCGTTGTCGTTGTTAATATTTTCATCGCTGCTTTCATGTGGTCTCTTTTCCACCCGTTGTTCACAGTTCAAAATATTTTTTGTACCTTCCTCTGACAAATTTAATATCTCACTATTGTTCTCAAATAACATATCGTCATCTTTTTCCTCTTCATCACAATTAAATTCACTCATCGTAACGTGTTATAAAATTTATGTGGGTAGATTGACAATAATTGGTCAAAGCGTAAGCGGCACGTCCGATCACCGTGGTGACGCAGTCACGACCAACCTTATACATGTATTATATATTTATATGTTAAATACTATTTATATGTTCTTAGAATGTTAGATACGCTATAAGAATATATAAAATATTTAATTTTTATTCTATTCTTATTATAGAATTATCACCCTAACTAAAACTTGCGGAAAAAAAATTAGGCAATGAGTTAAAAGATAAGTAAATACAGATGATTAGAATTATATAGGCGACCAACAAGACTGAAGAAAAAGTTAGCGTATTAAATATCACGCTACAATGTAGAAGCGAAGCCTGTCAGCCACGTTACAAAGTTTGACAGTTATCGAAACCGCGAGGCGTCTCGTGGAAAATATCTTGATCTGGAAAGTCTATTTTTTGTCTTTGTCACACATATTATCTTAATAGATACAAGTGTGATAGAGACAAAAGTTTTGTGCGTGTTTAAATTATTTGTAACTGATCTCGATTAATAGTTATTGTGCAGGTAAATTGACAACTGTTCTTGCATTGTGATTGAGTATAAGCTTAACACTGGCGGTCGCAGCTTCGATTACACCTCAAGACAGATTTTGTATTTATACAAATATCTGTTTTTTGATCTAAGTGTATGATGTTGTGGGTCACCTTAATATTCCTCGGAGAGAAAGGCCTCGATCGAGGGATAATCTGACAACCCGCGAGGAAACGGCCAAAATAAATTAAGTATTAATCAGTGTGGCATTAATTGACTAATTCATAAAAGTAAATACTTTTAAAAAACAGCATTTGTATTTCATTAACTACTATGAAATTATATATTATATTTATATTAATTGTATTATTTATCGTACCAATGGGTGGTGCAATTGTCATTTAGAAATAAACGTTAAGTTTATTTATTACTAACATTTCAGCTTACCCAATATATTCACAAGTCAGTAGAAATATTATATCGCATTTCGAACCATGTTTTTGACCTTTACGCTTCTGCCTGTAATATCCCACTACTGGGCATAGGCCTCTTTCCTCATGTAGGAGAAGGATCAGAGCTTAATCCACCACGCTGCACCAATGCGGGTTGGCGAATATATTCCCTACTATGAGTAACGATCGCTATCAGGTGCACATGATAACAACCGGGACCGACGGCTTAACGTGCTCTCCGAGGCATGGTGGGGAGATCCACAAAGACTGCACAAACACCCAGACCACGGCAAACACCTGTATGGCCAATACAAATGTTGGTCATGTGCGGGAATCGAACCCGCAACCGTCAGCGCAACAAGTACAATCCATGGCTGTAACCGTTGCGCCAACGCGGCGTCAGCAACGTCGGCGTTTTTGACCTTTACTTACCTATTAACCTATTATTAGTGTAAACCACAAGGTGTAGGTGTTTACCATAATTGATTTATTAGTTATAGCTAATTAAAATATTCAATAAGAAACACAGTCTTACATCATCATAAAAAAAATCTATTGAGAACACGAAACATTCATATAATCGTACCTTACTATCAAAATACATTACAATATAAAAAAGGATTTTTTACGTCGTTCGGGGATAAAAAACGTCTACTATCTGTATCATTTACAAGACCCTATCCAAATAGAGTCATATATACACACGTATCATTAACCCGTAAGGAGCGAGATTGATATCGCGAATTCAAACCCATCCCTTCGAAAAAAAGGGAAATTGAGATATAAAGTGGAGAGATAAAACGACGGCTAAATAAGTACCTGATTCGTGCGGAGTTTTTTTTTTTTTTTTGATGATACTTCAAAGAATTTCAAAGATCGTTTAACTGGTATCTTTGTGGGAGTCTCTAATTACTATGTCAGAAATAATAATGGGGCTGGAGTGATGGGTTAGTGGATAAAATCGTAGTCGATTGTGAAAACACCTGGCGTTTCATCTTATGATTAATAATATAAGACATATTGTGTAAAAATCTGTAATGTTTAGGGAATTTCATACATTGTACAACACGACTGAAAACGTATGAAAATGTATCGTCTGTCTGTCTGTCCAATTATACATAGCTGCGAATCATTAACCTTGTGTAACCACATTTCAATTGTTTGTTCCTTGCGGGTAGGATCAAACTCTGGTATATTGTTGTGGGAAGAAAATAAATGACCTTAAGGCGTCAACAAAATTAGATAAGTCTTTGTCGAAGAGTGTCCTAGGCGACACAGTGTCTGTCTTGCACTTTCTAAATCGTCTGCAATAGACGGACGAGGCCAATGAATAAATGAATGAATGCTATGGGTATGAAAATAACAGACACTTTTAAAAGAGTTAATCTTTATTATTTGCACATCCTGCCCATTGTACAACTGATTATATGCAGTTTTGACTATAAACTTCATGATTACGATAGTTCGTGTTAGGTGATTTGACAGCTTAGATAATGTCAAGTAGAATATAAGCTTGATCAAATCGTCGGGACCAACCACTTTTTTTTTTAAACGTGTGGAAATGCGTTACGCATGCCCAGCTTCCGAGCGAGTGACCAGGGTATGTGGGTCTTCTGGACTCCAGTCTACCCACTAAAACCACACGATGTCCATCTTCTTCGCCTGTGCCGGAATCCAAAGTCTTCTTCTTCCGGCGGAGGCCCAACCACTTATGGTAATTTTTTTCTAACTAGTTTCAAGTCTCTGGTAGCACTGGGCCGCCTCGAAATGACGCAAACACATTGCGCCAAGCATTATTCGTTTTCACTGTCTAAAAAAGATGAAGGTAAAAAATCCAAATCGATGACTCATTAAGAGTTGATTGCAGAAAAAGTAGCTTTTCCCAAGTTAAATTACAAGCTTTTCCGCGATTCGTGTAGGTGTATGTATGTAGGTGTATGTATGTAGGTGTATGTATGTAGGGTATATGTATGTTAGGTTGTAGTGGTTAAGGCGGGTATTATAGAAGCATCTGGGTGTCTTGCTCTGTTTGATGACTATACAATGCAAATTATACAATGCGATTTTTATTTTATATGATTTTAATGCAATTGTGTAATTATTGTAGATATGTGTGTGTGTGTATATTGTAAGCCGGTGAATGCGTGACGAGAGCGTTACGAAAATTGTGATCGGGCGAGGCGAACAGAAATTGAAAGGGATATATAAGTTAGTGAAGATAGAAAGAGGGACATTTCGTAAGTTTTGGTAAGTTTTGGTAAGTTTTTCAGTCGTGTGGTCTAAAGCACACTAGTTTATTTTTTTATTTCAAATTATTGACTTGAACACAAGCATTTCCAAAACTCTGGTTTAATTCAGTTTGTATTTTCCACTAGCTAACTTTATTTGAAATACAGCAATAATATAAATATTCTAAAAATGCTAATAAACCATTTATAGAACACGATATATTACAAGACTCAAATCAAATAGTATAATACAGTTCCGTTAAATATCATCATCATCATTATCACATCAGCCTTTCGCAGTCCACTATTGGACATAGGCCTCCACGTGTTAATAATAATAATAATAATATATTCTTTATTGCACACCAAAATATGAACAACAGTAGTAACTAAAAAAAAAAGATGTACAAAGGCTGTCTTATCGCTGAAGAGCGATTTCTTCCAGATAACCTGCACAGCCAGCACACGACACGATATAGTAGTGGTGGATAGGAAGAGTACAATATTATTAAGGATGAAAAAAAATAGTGTATGATAGATTCAATAATACATACGCATACACATATACAAATATCCATACATAAATAATCATAAATACATACAAGTATCCATACAGTATAATATACGTGTATAAATGTAAAATATATATTGATATAAAATATGTATGTTTAAATTCTGAAAATTATTATATGTTAAGGGACATATAATACTTCTTTAGACGTTGCTTAAAACAGGCTGGAGTAAAAGCACGTCTTATTGAAAGCGGAAGAGAATTCCAAAGGCGGATAGCTTTAGCAGTGAAGGAATTAGAATAGAAGGAGGATGTATGAGAAGGAACTTTTAGAAGTAAATTGGAGTCAGATCTAAGGGAACGTTCATGGAAATTGCACGCTATCCACGGTTAAATATACTAAGGATCATTATGGTATAAGTAATGATATTAATTGAAAGTTACTAGGTCCAAGTTAAAGTTATACTCTAAAATTGTTCTCTAAAATCTTTTATCCGAGAATACATAAATTAAAGACACTAAAACAGAGTAAAGTAAAACAGACTACAAAAATCTATTTGTATAAAAAAGTAATTTGTAATTCAACAGAATAATCGAAAGAGCTCTGTTCAGCTTAGGCTACTCTCAACATGGCCCCATGTGTGGCCCTTTGAATTCAGTCTAAGTTACTCATCATTACAATGTCAGTGATCAATCACTGATACGGTACTTCAATATTGCAGTGAATAGCTTCTATTTCAAGTCATAAATAGCTAAGTTGCGCTACGCTGTCATCAGATACAAAAAAAATTAGTAATAACCTACAGAATGTATTGTTCTAGGCCTTGGTCCAGTTACTGATATTGGATCCAACATTTCATTTTAACCGTCTAAGTCTAAACTAATTACGTTAACATAGTTGAGAAAATTATCATCTGTTACAGAAGCAATTATGCACTAAAAGATAAGCTATATTCAGACTAGCTAATTAAATTATCTCGGTCAATTTCAATTAATAACTTTTTACACTCGCATCCAGTTTCATCTTATATTTCTATGACTTATGTTAAGTTTGTACCCAGTACTTATTATACCAAAAAAAAACGATGAAAAATTAGTAAGTAGATTTGTAGGGTAAAATATACTTTTATTAGATACATTTGGCGAAAAGACATTTGACGTTTAACCAACCAGCGTCGCGTACAATTGAATTTTGACAGTTGAAAATTTAAATTTTTTGTATTACCGGTTAACGTTTTACAATGGACAACATGCAACCTATCAGAAATAGAAGAAAATAGTTTGTCACATAGGATGTCGATAAGATCGCCACTATTATGTAGCTACCGGTTTGACTTTTTTTTTCTTTCATCTACCAAGATTTTTGACAAGAGTCAAAGTGATTCTACTTTTGATAGGTCACAAAAAAATAATGCGTATTTTTCTTGTCATATTTTGTATTTTATGTTGTTACGAGTAATAGTATTTTGTAAACATTAATAGGTGATTGTTAGAGTCATAAAATGTATGTAACCGTGATCCAAATGTTTAAATTAAAACATTATACATTTATTGTACTATTTCTTCATCAATTAAATAAATAAATAAAAATAGTTTGTGAAATTCTAAATATTTGGAAGTTTACCATTTTTAACAGTTTATCTCTAATGATGCAATAGTAATAGCCCTCAGGAAATGTTAAAAATAACATTTCATAGTAACGTCTTTATTTTAATTTTTGAACTGATGCAAATATGAAGATTCTCTACGTGACGCTATAATATTTATACTATTATATTTATAATATTTTTCACTACTATTTACTAGTGGTCACTCAGAGATGGAAATTCGACCATAATTAAAAATTTAAATTAAAGAAAACTATAAAATTATGAATTATGGAAATGAAGCTTTTTTTAATTTTTTCAATTTGACTTCAGACTTTGACAATCAACAAAAGAAGTATAATAGTTATGCGTGTGTGTGTCAAATACATGGTGGTGTGTATAATGTTCTTTTTTACTGATTTAATATATTTTATGCATAATTTAAAAAAATAGTAGCTTTCTGCACTCTTTCTCTATATAAAGTATAAATGTGAAAATTTTCATACTCCTCCGCCCGCGGAAGTTTCGTAAAAATGGGTACAAAGTGTTTGCTCCACGCATTATCTTTAAAATTTTCGTGTCACAAATAGTCACAATGTTAGTTAAAATACTCCTCCGAAACCGGTGGACAGATTTTTATGAAATTTTGTGTTTATATCGAGTAGTTCTGAAAATCGGCCAACATCTATTTTTAACACCCCTAAGTTATAAGGTGGGGGGGAAGATTAAGGGGGATAATGACATATATGGCAAAACAACGCTTGCGGGGTCAGCTAGTAATATATAGGTTTTTCATTTCAATCAAACATAAAACTTTGGTTTATAATTAGACCTGCTTAAAAGGTATATTTTAACATGTATTTTTTGGTTAGATTATTTATAATAAACGAAAACGACTCTAACTAAGCTAAACTTGAATTAGGCATAATTTTGAAGTAATTTGTAAATCAAAGCCACATTATTAGTATTTCCTAGTTAAATCCTTATAATTCATCAAACTGTGGTGGCAATTTCAAATACAAAATGCCTCTTTATGGTAATATTTTGTGGCATGATAGGTCTGGCAAACGAAAGCTGTCTCTGAGTGACATTGAAACGTTAATGTGTTAATATTAGAATAATATAATAGAGGTCACGAAGGTAGATTAGTAGTGGGTTCAGATACACAAACAGTTTTAGTGACATTAGCTACACTAGCCAAAAGCATGATTACATACTATAGTTTAGTCTGATTTATAGCCAGGTGATAAGCTGCAGTTGTTTAAACATTGTCGAAATAAGATATAACGCATAATATAAACTCTGCTGTATGGTTACGGTAGTGCCACAGGTATAGCCACCCCCTCTCTTCCCATGGATGTCGTAAGAGGCGACTAAGGGATAACACAGTTCCGCTACCACCTTGGAACTTCAAAAGACGACAACCGATGGCGGGATAACCATCCAACTGCTGGCTTTGAAATATACAGACTGAAGACGGTCAGCAGCGTCTTCGGTGCGACAAAGCCAGCACTGCGGTCACCAATCCGCCTGCCCAGCGTGGTGAGTATGGCAAAAAGAAATGAGTTTACGCCATTTTTTGGCGCTAACTTGTGGAGGCCTATGTCCAGCAATGGACTGTATTAGGCTAAAGTGATGAGTGATTTATAAACTACGAAAATCTACGTAACATTGGTGTAATCAACTACTATATTTGCACTAGTGAAAGCCATTAATTGCAAATAATTTTTAATTAATATTTAAACTACAAATTTTCACAAATTTATTATTTCTGCCACAGTCACATAAGTACCTACTCTTAGAGACAATTATCTTTATTTTTTAACAGCCTTCAAAAAAGGAGGAGGTTAGTCTGTTCGACTCATATATATATTAAATGTATGTTCGGGGATAATTTCGTCGTTTATGAACCGATTTTGATAATTATTTTTTTTTGAAAAGGAGATATCCTTGGTATGGGGTACCACGATAAGAAAACCAGGATCTGATGATGGGATCCCAGATAAATCGAGGAAAACTTGAAAATCCGCATAACTTTTTACTGTACCGATTTTGAAGATTTTTAATTTAGTCGAAAGCCGATATTTATCATGTAGTCACATTTAAATTTCATTGAGATCTGATTACAACTTTTGGAGTAATCTTTGATAATACGTATTTACTTGAATAATTTTTTGTCTATCTACGTTGTATTACTTGTCGATATAATTGAAGTTGGTTTTTTTCGTTTGCCTGGAAACACAATTATTAAACAGAATATTCAGTTATAGTAACCTACTACCTTACTGCAATTTTATTTTATACGCATGAACTACGAAACTAATTTTTATTATAAAAAACTGGTTTTAAAAACTAAGACATCCAAGAGTAGTCGACGTATATCTTTCAAAACATTTTAAGTTAACGAAAGAACATCGGCGTGACTTCGAAGTATTAGACAAAAGTTATAACTTTTGTCAGATTTCCAGATTGTTCTTTTGTGAACGTTTAAACTTGAACCGAGAATGCATTAGCAGAGACACGCTAGATTTGTTTTGAAACAATACTTTGTATTCTTTTCAATAAAAATAAAAGTTAATAGTTTTGAGTATCATCAGGAAAAAAGTTACTAAAATTGGAGATTTAATTTTACAGGATTTTCTATTCTTTCTATTATTTGTTAACCTTATCATACATTCTATTATTTTTTAATATTATTTTGTATTCATAAAGTTTTAAAGGGCACACCTCGCGTGAAATTTAAAAAAAAATCGATTTTTTTAATGTTCATATTTCGATAGGTTGTAACTTTAAAAATAACAAACTAAAATTTGAAATCGATATCTCAAATAGTTGAGTTACAACCATTTAGTAAGTACGAGAGTTATACGTCCGCAGAGAAATAATTACAGAATAATGACGTTGACGTCTCATGGATATTGTATTTTACAGTTTGTCCCAGTTTTTAGTGCAATTAGCATTTTAGTGGTGAAAACAAAACTTGTCAAAAAGATATTACTTTTAATCACTTTGGAATTAAATCGTTTTGGACTTGTATTTACAGCTCTTCTATTTGTTGTAGTAAGTATTTATAAGTGTTTTATTTGATCAGTTAAACCATTTCTTTTATATTACTAGTTCGGCAAACAAGCGTACGGCTCACCCGATGGTAAGAGATTACAGTAGCTTATAGACGCCTGCAACACCAGAAGCATCGCAAGCGCGTTGCCGACCCTATACCCAACCCCCCCCCCCCCAGGAGCTACGGTCACCTTACTCACCAACAGGAACACAATACTGCTTGAAAACAGTATTATTTAGCTGTGGTCTTCTGTAAGGTCGAGGTACTACCGCAGTCGGGCTGCTCCAGATTCTGAGCAGGAAATTCCTGCTGTTATAATTAAATAATTTTACAAAAAGTATAAGTAAGGGAAAATATTCTGAAACTTAAGCTTCAAAATGCATCAAGTTCCACCAATAGCGTATCTTTTAGTCTACAATGAATCTGTAAAGTCAAGCTTATCATGGTCCTTAACTGAAAAAAGCTTTTGTTACGTTGTTGTACATTTACGCTTATCTATCTTTTACATTTTGTAACATACATTTACTATAGTGAGAAAATCTAAAACATGAATTAAAATTGATGACAGAAAAAAACATAAATACAATAGTTACAATTTATATTACTGTATTCAAATAAATATCATTTTATCTATTTATTGTCTAAACCGACAGAATTCACAAGTCTATTATTTCAGAATTTTTTGTGACACCTTTTGCAAGACGTCGTTAACGTAGTTCGATTCAGTCTGTAGGTCATAGGCCTCTTTCTTCATGTAGGAGAAGGATCAAAGCTTCGTCCACCACGCTGCTACACTACAGGTTTCAGATACATTCCTTACCATGAGTATTAATTGCTATCAGGTGTATATGATAACAACAACCGGGAGCGACAGCTTAGCGTGTTCTCCGAGGAATCTCGATAATTTTCTCGATCCAAACCGGAAACAAATATTTTTTCCAAATTCAAATAATCATCCAGAGCAGGAATCAAACCCGCAAAACACCCGTGTTTATGGCACACGTACCACTACACCATAGCAGTTGTTAACTTAAAGTTAACATAGTAACCATTACAAAAAGCAGGAGATGCTTCTTTGCATTTTCGGTTTTTGCATTCCATGCATTCTAGGTACATGGTACTAGGGAACATTGACAGAAATATAGTAAAAATTTCTAGTTTCTTAGTTTTCACTTAGGCCAGATGCTTGTTTATTGTTCTTTTAAAGTCGAACATAAGTAACGAAAGTTAAACAAACGAAAGTATCAGTCAGGTTTTTTATTGTTGCGAGCAAACATTATATTTATTATAAACATGAATATAATAATATTTATTTTATATTTTTATACTATCCTCCAAACAGAGTATACTGTTAAACTGTGCATAGTTTTTGTTTCACTGTTTATCACATTAATTGTATAATTATTTTAATAAATAAATAAAAAACAATAAAAATACTATTAAGTTATAGAATAATAATAATATAAATACTTCCATGACTTTAAATATTGTAAGTCATACTGCTTAAAAATATTTGAAATTTATAATATTTGAAAATATCAAGGTCATGGTTAAATCATTATATGAATATATATTTTAAATTTCGTAACAAATAAGAGACGATTAAATAGAATTATTTATTTTTATTTGACCTGCTATTGAGGCTAATTCTAGCGTATACAAGTATATTCTTCATTATAGGCAATCAGGAAGGAAGGGTAGCTTCATCCATCATGCTGCATACTGCGGAGCAATGACCTCTTGAGTATCAATTGAGACTCTCGAATTTCTCTTGAGACATTTTAATATCCATATAACTATGTTTTGTATCTACAAGTCTCTCGTTTAAAATTAATGTATTCTCTCTTATAAGGTTATTTTGTCTAATATTTGCTATTGAAATGATTTTTTTTACGTTTTAATGGTAAGCAGATTAAACTATGCATCTATGTATATTTTATATCCATCATAATAATGCAAAAAAAAACATTCGTATTTTTGCTAGATATAAGATAGAACGCCCGTTCTATAAGCTTTTGTACCACTTATAGCTTGGGAACCCTTAGTTTAAATTTTAACTCCGCCGTTGCCGGTCCCAAGCCCGGATGTGAAAGGAGGAGGGTTCGTGAGAAGAACCACTCACTGGTAAAAACCAGCGGTTTAGGCTACCAGAAGCCTTAGGTCTCCCTAAAAAGACTGGCCCTGTGAGCACGGTTGCAAAGATGGCAGCCCCGTCACCGTGATCGGGATGCTGTGGGCTAATCACCTGCACATTCTTAAAGTAACAGATTGTGAAACCCTCAAAGAGAAAGAAAGACCGATCCCCCTTATTACCGATGACCTTTTGCGCGAAATTACGGACACGGATTGGATGTTGGAATGTCAGAACCATGACTCAACCTGAAAGGCTTCCGCAGGTAGCCAAAATCATGCGGAACTACAGCATTCATATCCTAGGATTAAGCGAAACGAGATGGAACGGATTTGGTGAAATAACATCTGATTTTGACTCGACCCTTCTGTACAGTGGAAAAGAGGATGAGAACGCAACTCGGGAGTACGGCGTGGGGCTGCTCCTGAGCCGTAGCGCGAAGAACAGCCTTCTGTCCTGGAATCCGATATCGGAACGAATCATCACAGCTCGGTTCTCATCTAGAGTCAGAAAAATCACTGTGATCCAATGTTACGCCCCAACTAACTCGGCATTGCCGGATGAAAAGGAGAGTTTTTACGAGCAGCTGGAGTCGACCTTGAAGAGCACAAAGAAGCAGGATATAGTAATCCTGATGGGAGACCTGAATGCCAAGATGGGCTCAGACAACGAGGACCGAGAGCATTACATGGGACGCGAAGGGGCCGCCGGAGTAATAAACGAAAACGGAGAACTCTTCGGCGACCTGTGCTCTGCACACGATCTGGTGATCGGAGGAACCCTGTTCAAGCACAAGGAGTGCCACAAAATCACCTGGATTTCCCCTGATGGTGTAACCCGAAACCAGATCGATCATATTGCGATAAGCAGAGCATGGAGAACATCGCTACTCGATGTTAGGAACCGTCGCGGCGCGGATGCGGATAGCGATCACCATCTTATTGTTGCTGATGTACGTCTCAGGATGGCAGCAGATCGACCTAAGGTTGAGAAGGCATCCAAAAAGTTCAATTTGCAGATCCTGAGGAGCGAAGAGGGAAGAAAGGAGTTTAGTATTTGCCTTCGCAACCAATTTGAACTTTTGAAAGACCTGGAAGACGAGGACATGGACGAAGCTTGGGAGCGTATGCGTACTGCCTTCACTAAAGCCAGCGAAAAAGCCCTAGGCTATAAACACTCCAAACAAGAACCTTGGATGTCACAGGAGCTGTGGTCTGCAATAGAGAAAAGGCAGAGTGTAAAGCTAGACCTGCTGGCCGCTAATAACTTTACCACCAAAAAGACCCTCGATGAAGAATACGCAGCCATACGTCTCCAAATTCGTAAATTGGCTAGACGCGACATACGACGCGCCGCCGACGAGCTAGCCGACCGGGCCAACGCAGCAGCCAAGGTATCAAACATGAGGGAGTTGTACGACGTCACTAAGCGTTTGTGCAACAAGTCACGTCCCTCCAAAAAGCCGCTCAAGGACGCCACGGGACAGCTGCTTTGTACTACAGAGGAGCAACTTAAACGATGGACCGAGCACTTCTCCAAGCTATTGACCCAATGCCAAACTCAACCGATGACTGTTCCGAACAGCCCAGGACCACTCCTGAATCTGCCAACGACTCCACCTACATACGCAGAAGTAGTCGCTGCCATCAAACAGCTCAAGGCAGGAAAGGCGCCAGGAGTGGACAACATCAACGTGGAGCTCTTTAAGGCGGACCCGGCTAGGTCAGCCGAGATACTCTGTCCCCTCTTGCAGCGCGTTTGGGAGACGGAGCGTGTCCCCTGTGAATGGAAGCAAGGTTTGCTCGTGAAGGTACCGAAGAAAGGTGACTTGTCAGTCAGCGATAACTGGAGAGGCATAACGCTCTTACCAACTGCTACTAAAGTACTGGCAAAAGTACTTCTCAACCGTATGGCCCCAGAGATTGTGAAAACACTTCGGGAGGAGCAGGCCGGGTTCCGTTCTGGGCGTTCATGCACTGACCATACGAACACCTTGCGCGTACTCATCGAGTCGTGCGTGGAGTGGCGAGCCGAACTTTTCCTGGCTTTCGTCGACTTCGAAAAAGCCTTCGACTCCGTGAAGTGGAGCGCACTGTGGTCCAGCCTCAGGCGAAGAGGAATACCGAGCAAGTATATAGGTATAATCCAGTCCCTATATAATGGCAGTACTTGCAGAGTAGTGCACGACCAAGCCCTAGGGGAACCAATTTCGATGACTGCAGGAGTCAAACAGGGCTGCCTCCTGTCGCCGCTGCTCTTCGTCATCCTGCTCGACGACGTCATGCGGAAGGTAACCGAGACACCTAGAGGCATCGCATGGAGCGATGGCTCGCACCTGGAGGACCTCGAGTACGCGGACGACATAGTGTTGATCTCGTCTTCACTGCCCGATCTACAAATGAAGCTGAACTCATTACGAGAGGTAGCTCAAGATAAGGGGCTACGAATCAATACTGGGAAGACCGTCGAAATGCGTGTTCAGTCATGCGACAATCGCTCCATCACACTCAACGGTGCACCACTGGAAACTGTCACGAAATTTGTATATCTCGGCAGCACCGTGACCAACAGCGGGGGCTCTGATGACGACGTCGACGCGCGAATCAAAAAAGCGAAAGCCACCTTTGCCCAATTAAAACCGGTTTGGGATTCGAACGTGCTCACCCGGCGGATCAAGATTTCCCTTTTCGATTCCTTAGTGAAGTCTGTCTTGCTCTTCGGCTGCGAGACATGGAAAGAGACAAAGGGTCTGACGCACAAGCTACAAGTGTTCGTCAACAAATGCCTTAGGTTCATCCTGCGCAGATTCTGGCCGAACACTATCAGCAACGAGGATCTTTGGAATCGATGCCACCAAATCCCGATCAAGCAAGAAATTGCTCAGCGGAAGTGGAAGTGGATAGGACACACCCTCCGAAGACCAGAGGACAGCGCCGCCAGGGTCGCGTTCACGTGGAGGCCGCGCGGGAGTAGGAGACGGGGCCGGCCGGCGCACACGTGGCAGCGGACTATCGACGCCGAGCTGCGAGCGGCCGGGCTTAGTTGGAGGGACGTGGAGCGAGAGGCACAGGACAGGAGCGGATGGAGACGTCTCACGAGGGCCCTTTGTACCACTGGGGTACCTTAGGACAGCAACAACAACACAATTTTTGTTTATGACAATTTTGACAAGTTTTTTTGATTAATTCAAAGAGTTATTATTGTAATTTCTCCACATTAGAGACAAAAGATTTGCTATTCATTTATGTCAAGAAAATTTTGTGTAATGGCGAGACAATTGGATTATATTTAGTATATTTCAGTCTTTTTGTACAATAGTCTATTTTTTTGTATAATATCTGATATTCAAAAGAGTTAATATAAAAACTTTTTCACCCAAAATCTTACCCAATTTCCGGTATATCTCAAAACTAAATCGTAAAAGTTAAATTTTACCAATTTACCCAAATTAATGACTTATATATGAACAAAATCATTCCGAAAAAAATTTTGATCAAACATGGCAGAAATTTGTTTATTTATTAGATTTACAATGGATGAAAAGCGGGACAAACGGGATCGCTGGACAACACATTTATACTCAACGAGGCTTTGGTCCACACTTTCTTATTTCACTGCGAATAACATTTGCGATGCTATCTATATATTTAAAAAAAATATACTTATTTAAAAAGACGGAATAAAAATGTACAGTACATATTATAATTCTCGTAGTAAATTTTTTTAAAATCATCATTCATCATCATTACAGCCTATACAGTCCACTGCTGGACAAAGGCCTCCACAAGTTTACGCCAGAAATAACGTGAGCTCATGTGTTTTGCCCATAGTCACCACGCTGGGCAGACAGGTTGGTGACCGCAAGGCTGGCTTTGTCGCACCGAAGACGCTGCTGCCCGTCTTCGGCCTGTGTATTTCAAAGCCAGCAGTAGGATGGTTATCCCGCTACTGGTCGACTTTTTTTAAATAATATATAGAAATATAATGTACATATTACTATACACTATTTTAAAATATTAACATCAATATTACATCACAATGTAAAAGTTTATTTTTCCAGTACCTAAATATAATATATTTCAGATATACCGTTTTTGCAAATAAAAAAAATATATTAGAATTTCATCTTATAAACACTGATTTTATAGTCCATTTAAACGAATCAATGCTTTTACGGGAGTAATGAAAACTAGTTACGACAATTCACGATCAATTATGCCTTGGTCAAATAGCGTGTACACTTTACGGGCCAAAGCACACCGGTGTCGCGTAGTGACGCATAGCGCAATACCCAAACACTAGAAATGAATTTTAACGTTTTCGTGCAAGATAAAAAAACACATTCTAATTGAAGAAGATATAATTTTAAACCACAATAATTATATGTTTAATTTGATGCAAAACATATAACATAAAATATTAATATTAAAATTTTGAAATATTATTTTAGACCAACTTAGACTCATTTTAATAATTAAAATTTTCATATTCATTCTTGTAAAATAATTATAATAAAACTGGTTTATTTAGATAGGCTTCGTATCACAAATATTATTACTACCACGAAGGTTGTATATCCGAAAATTAAATATGCTATGTTAACAAGAAAAAATCGGCCAAGTGCGAGTCGATCTCGCGCATTTATTGATTTCGAGCAAAAATAGACAAAAAACGGCTTTTTTATGGGAGGCCCCCTTAAATATTCATTTTATTTTTATTCTATTATTTATTACTAAAGTAAAAATACAACTGAGTATTTTGTGAATATTTCAAGTGTTGCTTTTATTGATATCGAGCAAAAAAGGGCAAAAAATCGCGTTTGTTGTATATGAGCCCCCCTTAAATATTTATTTTATTTTGTTTTTAGTATTTGTAGTATGTGTATGTTGTTATAGCGGCGACAGAAACACATAATTTGTGAAAATTTCAACTGTCTAGGCTACCGCCGTTCTTGAGTACAGCCTGGTGACAGGCTGTACTCAAGTGTCGTAGAGTAATATGGTTCCGTTTTTACCCTTTGGGTCCGATATCCAAGAAGGATCAGAGCTTAATCCACCACGCTGCTTTAATGCGGGTTGGCGGGTATATTTTTATCGTATGAGTAAAAATCGCTATCAAAGTTTACATGATAAAAATTTACACCAGCACAGCTTAACGTGCTCTCCGATGCACGGTGGGGATACCCACAACTACTAACAACCAGACCGGAAATAAATATTTGTATAAACACAAATAACAACTCCGAGCGGGAATCGATCTCGCGACTTTCGGTGTTAAGGCGCCGCCGCAGTGAGCACACGCACTATTACACCAGAGCGGTCATCACGTATATAAACTATTATTGTCGTAATACTAAATTAAAATTTATCAGCATTTTATGCTAAATATTTTTAATATCATATCAAAAATTGACCATTCCAGCGAGGATCGAACCTGCATCTCTGACTGACCGTGTCGGTGGTCTAGCCAATTAAGCTATAGAACGATGTATCCGCTAGATCGAAATTTCTGATATGATGATTTTATATTTGGTCTAAGCGACCGTGGTGCCGTCTATAGTGAGTTCTTTACAAAAACCCGTAACTATTCAAAGTTTCATATTACAATGAAGATCTTTGACAGGAAGACGACACCATGCTATTTTTTTAATTAGTACGTTTTTATTTTTGTGTTACCTACACATTAGGAAATTCTAAACATTTTTTAATATCATATCACAAAATCGTCCGTTCCAGCGGGGATCGAACCTGCATCTCCGACTGACCGTGTCGGTGCTCTAGCCATTTAAGCTATGGAACGATGTATCCACTAGATGGAAATTTCTGATATGATGATTTTATATTCGATCTAAGCGACCGTGGTGCCGTCATAGTATTTTATGCTATTTTAACATGAAATAAAAAAATACATCCACATGGACATGAAAATTGTTCGTATTTCGAGAAAATTATTACTAATTCGAAAACTTCACAGCATCAATCAAAATAGCTTACTGAACAAACAATTCACGGGGAAAAGGTTGAAGAAAATGTTAAACCTCTACTATAATTTATATTGAGAGATGTTTAAAGGGTATCTCGATGGGAATACGAAGTGAAATCACAAAGAAATATTCGAGAGTCCAATTTCGAAGCACGCTTCAAATAACGAGTCCTTTCGATTTGAACATCAAAGTCACTTGAAACCTGGAGCTTATCAATTACGAGGGTTGTTAATCAAATCAACGTGGTATTTAATAATTAACACCCGTTTAAAATGTCTGAAGATATTGGTTGTTTTTTTTTCTTTTCATTCACGAAAAGAAAAACGAACAATTTTGTAATTAAAATGCTATAAGCATACCCACATACAACACATATATGTTCACGCCATTTTTGACGCGAACTTGTGGAGGTCTATGTCCAAGAGTAAACTACGATAGGCTGAAGTGGTGATGATGATGATGATATTACACCCAAAGGGTGCTAATGTCATCATAAATAGGTTTATATAGTTTTATTTTAGGCTATCTTTGGAATACTATCAAAAATCGTTATAGAAGTTTTAAAATCTAAAAGGTATAGCCTAAACAACCGACGATGGGTAGAGCAGGAAATATCCTACTCAAAATCTGGAGCAGCCCGACTGGGGAAGTACCTTGACAGCATGATCACAGCCCAATAATACTGCTTTTAAGCAGTGTTGTGTTCCAGTGGTAAATAATATAACCAGAGCTCCTGGAGAAGGCCAGGGGCAGGGTCAGCCATGCGCTTGCGATACTTCTGATGTTGCATGCGTCTGTAGGCTACGGTAAACGCTTATTTATAATTTATTTTTCTATTTACACTTTTTTGCACACCAACACAAAAAGTAAAACAAATTTAATTAAGTTAACAAAAATAATAAAGTTGCATTAGTTGCAACAGGCGACCTTATCACTAAAGCAGCGATTTCTTCCAGGCAACCTTTGGGCAGAGGACTAGAATTGATTGTTAGTATACATATATAGGGGCGCAAAATATGCACTATCAGACCTTTAATATATCGCTTACCATCAGATGTGCCGTACGCTTGTTTGCCGACCAAGTAATATAAAAAAAATGGATTAGCATATCCCTATTTTACAAGAAAAGCAAGTATTGTCCAATAAAAACTTAAAAAAGGTAAGGTAACAATCAAAACAACTGTAACTGTAGAAACTAAGTATACAAGAGATCACAGTAGCCTACGGAAGCATTCAATGCCAAACTGACGCGACTCTTTCCAGAAGCTCTGGCCACTTGGCACTCATCACATGAACACAACTACTTGATATCGATATAATTCCCCAGTGATCTTCTGTAAGATTATGGGCAAAATATTTTGAACTGCACCATACGTCAAAAAATTATTATATGAAATATTAGTTATCATTTTTTAAATAATATATTTAAGTAAAACTGTATTAAAATACGTATCCCTCAATAAGCTTGTAAACATCAAGAAAACTAAATTGCTTCAGCCTGTAATACCCCACTGCTGGGCATAGGCCTCTTTCTCCATGTAGGAGAAGGATCAGAGCTTAATCCACCACGCTGCTCCAATGTGTTTTGGCGGATATAATGCCAACTATGAGTAACGATCGCTATCATGTCATGTGTCCATGATAACAACCGGGACCGATGGCTAAACGTGCTCTCCGAGGCACAGTAGGGAGATCCACAAAGGAACTGCACAAAAACCTAGAACATGGCGAACATCTGTATGACCAATACAAATGTTTGTCGTGTGCAGGAATCAAACCCGCAACTGCCAGCGCAACAGCCACAAACCAGTGCTGTGACCGTTGTGAAACTACAATATTAATAATGATATTATAAACTCCTTTGTTTACTTTTATACTACAGGATAACTTTAATTTAAACAAAAAAAGAATAATATAAACATCCAATATTTTTACATTTTTTATCTCGACGCCACTAACAAACAAAAGGGATCCGGTCAACGCTGAACCAAATTGCTGTGTCCAGCTACGGAGTAAACTAGAACAATTTACTAGTGTCGTAAGCAGAAGACAGTTTTAGTACGACTGCGTATTCTAAGGCAGACGTTCATTTACGAGATAATAAGGAATATTGTGGCAGAAACCTTCGATACTTTCGGTCTGAGGCTCATGACATATTGAAAGCACTAGCTATGCAAAAAAAGGTCCTTATATTTAATTAATGAATTAAAATGAAAAAAAAAACCTGTATAATCATTAAGTGTTGTATACTATAAATTTATTTCAAATTAAACTGAACACAAATCACTTGCGATTTGATACTTGAATAAGATTTATATTTTTATAATATAATATTTGACCCCGCAAACTTTGTTTGGGGGGTCAAATATTATACTTATAGTATATATAAGTTAGGGGTATGGAAAATAGATGTTTCACACAAAATTACATAACGATCGGTCCAGCCGTATTGGAGGAGTATTTTAACATACATTGTGACACGAGAATTTTATATATAAGATGTATATCTTATCTCAAACGTTTCAATTAATGCAGAGTAAGCTAACTTCTTACAGTATGTGAAGTTTAGATCAAAAAGTAATTTAAACGGACTTAAAATATCTTATGATATACGTTGAGGTCTAAAATCTTCAGAGAATTTCTACTATTCTACTGAATTATAAAATTCTAGATCAAGTTATAAATTTAAATAACTATAGAGCTCATGAGATTCATCTTTAATTATGATTTGCTTGAACTAATTTATTCCAATTTATTTTTAGCGTTTTTACGTCTGAAGAAAATCTATTTAGATGGGGATCACTGTTTGGGGTCTTATAAATCCAATGAATATTTGATATTTTAATTATGATAAATATTAACTTTTTAATGCATAAAGAAACGCCTAGTATTAAATCTTCAATGAAAGATATCAAACGTAAACGTTTATTTATTTAATGAAAGTTCTTTTAAAATTAAACAGCTGAATGCTGCTTGAATTGCAACTGCAATATTTAACTTAATTTTCAAGAATTCCAAAGCATGGTAGTTACGTGCCCTTTGAAGATAGCTACAGTATTATATTCAAAGTCAATGTGAAGTTTATTTTCAGTTCGAAGCCCATTGAAGCTGCTCAATAAGCCATGACACTACGAGAACGATAAGGGCTCCAAAAAGGTTTATATAAAAGAGCTTGAATATAAAACCACTTTCTTATAAATAACGTCTTATACAAAAACATGAAAATCGATGCGTACATCGTTTAATGGTAAAGATGAATGTAGCAAATATTAATGGTTTTTACACAAATACGTCAAGCGATTTTTTTTTGGAACGAAGTTCCTTACGGCAGGCTTGATATTTGGCTGGGCGAGCGAACTGAAAAAAAAATGTGGTACTAAAACCGTAAGAAAAATAAATAACGGAAGTGACGTAATATCAGTCACACGACTGTATAATATGATGTTTGTAAAACTAAAACTTTTTTAAATTATTACTATAAAACTATATATATTACTAGTAAACTTTTTTTAAATTATTTATGTAATTTTATACTGTCGACAAAAATAAATAAAGCCATATGTTTTTTTTTATTTCACTTAATAGTTTGAATTATTATTATTATTATTATTTTGTTTAATTTATTTTATTTTACGGTATTTATTATTTTCTAAAATACTAAATTTTCTAAATACTTGAGCAGGTAAGTCTAGATGCGGCATGATTACCGCAGGACATAACTATTTGCTGCACTACAAGAACCACAAATACAATCCTGGACGAATGGAAAATTTAAATACGTTATTAGCTAAAAATTGACAAAAATTAAAAGCTTCCTAATTATGAAAATGAAAAAAAAAACTTTTTTCATTCTCATTAACATTGATTATTTAACTTATTTTCTTAAGGTACCAAATGCAGTGGTATCAGCGATTCCTAGTCAAATTACTGTTGATGTAGCCTCGTATATTTTTAAACTATCAATAATTGAACATTTTATATATATATATATATATATATATATATATATATATATATATTTCACAATGTTATCAACTCTAAAAAACCAAATGCAAGGCGCTATTTTGGAGGTGATTAATGAGTATTTGTAACAGCTAACCCATTGCTACTATTTTCATTTACTCATTTATATTGTGCATATTATTATTATAGCATGTACGTATAATAAATAACAACAAAACCTATTGAATCATTAATAAATCAAGATAAAGCGATGATAATTTTGTCGTACGATTTTCAAAACAAAAGAAGTACGTACGTAAAGTGCAAATCACAGAAGTATAAAATGTAACTTTTAGGTTTCATTTGAGATCTAAAATACTTTGCTTTTGAGAATATCACACATATAGCTCTGCTCTCGAGGGATTAGTTTCATTCGAGTTCTCAGAATATGAAAAGAATACTAACTTTTTCCTTCCTTGCACGAAGTAAGGTTTTATTGAAATCGTGAAAACGCAAGCACATCTATGTCTGTGTTGAGTATATTTTTTCTGATTTTAAGCTTAAATATGTATACTCTATCTGTAGGTAACCCCAATTATAAACGAACTAGATATTTTGCGCGATTTCAAACGTGTCAATTTGAATAATAAATAGCCTAGCCTTCCTCAGTAAATGGGTTATCCAACGTATAAAAATTTTGCTCAATTCGAAGAAACAAATAAATTTTTAGCTTTATAATATTAGTAAAGGTTTGAAAATCTTTTCGACAAGCTCGTTGGCGCAGTTTGTAGTGACCCTGCTTTCTGGTCCGCGAGTTGCGGGTTCGATCCTGCTTGAGTCTGGGTATAATATTTATATGAATATATTTATATATGTGTGTAATATTTCTATGTATATTTATAAAAAAAAGTATTTAGCTATATCAGCTGGCTGTTACCTGTAACACAAGCATTAAGATGCTTACCATAAGAACAGACGACCGTGTGTGTATATTATAAGATGTTTATAACTTATTTAGATATTTTTGAGAAGATTTTAACCATATAATACTCACGATACAAGGATATAACAGCTGAAAATGTAGCGTCTTCCAGTTTAAGTTAGATTTTTTAAAAGTATGGTTTATAATCGCTTGACCAGCTATATAACTCTTTTCAGCTTTATGATATTAAAATAGATGAAAATTCAATATAAATTGTAAGGTGAAATTTGCTGAGTGTCGTTCCATTAGAGAGTCTTAAGTTCAACAGTGGACAAAAATTGGATTATAATAATGAAAAACTATTAACAATAACAGCTTTTTCAAATGTCGATTTATCCAGCAATTTAAGTAGCAATAATTTATTTATTTTTATATCTATACAACTTGGTCGACAAACAGGTTATATAGGCTGCAACACTAGAAGCTTCGCAAGCGCGTTGCCAACCCACCTCCAATCTCCCCGCAGGAGCTGGTCACCTTACTAATCACAGGAACACAACACTGTTTGAAAGCAGTATTATTTAGTTGTGATCTTCTGTAAGGTCGCGATACTTCCCCAGTCGGGCTGAAAATAATTTACGACCACGTAGTAATATGACGGTTACGGAAATACTCATAAGGTTTCCCAATAAGGAAGGCGAAGAACGATGGATAATGGTCAAGAAACACAAAACAACACCACAAAATTCATCCACACTATAATCAATATCTGTATGATATTTACAAACAAAAGGTTGCCTGGAAGAGATCGCTGTATTAGCGATAAGGCCGCCTGTTGCAGCTGATGCAAATTTTATTTTTATATTTCATTTGTTATGACTGTTAAAACCTTGTATTAGTGTGCGAAAGTGTAAATAATAAATAAACATTTGACATGAGAGAAGATCGAACCCGTAATTAGCGCAATCTCAACAGAAAGAAGTTAACAAATTCACATACATAAAGTATCGTGGTATATTTTATTATATAATTTCTATAGTTTCTGCCAAACATAACATAGCATGACTTCTCATATATGCATAGTTTTATATTCAGGTCATTTGTAAAAACTAGTTTTCCTTAATTGACGTACTTGCCTTTTTATTACAGGTAAGCAATCTAAGGGTGTTTTATTTCTGTAGAAAGCTGTGAAAATGAGTAAATGAATGCTGAACCAGCAATTTCTAATATTAAAAATATGGTGCTAACGAATTTAATTTGTTATTTTTATTGTTCTTTTTCATATTTTATTGTTCCTTTAACGGTAGGGCTAATAACCTTTCCAATGAAGCAAAAAAATAATAATAATAAGAATTTAAATAGTGATAATTGACAATATATATTAGTACAATAAAATTCCTTTGACAGAAAACAATTTATTTTAATTATTAGATTCGACTCAAATCCTACTGGAAGTAGACTGGTAAATTCTTTTCCCGAAGAATTCAAATTGCGTTTCAAACGATTTATCATGGAAAATTTTGTCAGGATTCTTACTAATATTCATCTATTCCTCAAGAAAATTATTTAAGCCGCAATCATCGGTTTAAACATTGACCTTTTGAGTTTTGCATCGTAAATAAAAAGAAATTGGCCATTAAAAAAATTTATTTGCTCTTTTGCTTCAAGATAGTGTGCAAAAATATCAAGTACTTACTTTATACTTATAACGACTTACTCTATCGCATGAATTCATGTGCAGCAATAGGTAATGCGGTGCGAGTACCTTTTGTGTAATAAATGTTTGTAAACGAAAAAAAAAACTTCGATTACATCAACAAATAATACAACATAAGTATATAAAAATAGTCACTGGCAGGTGTTCATAAGCTACAGTAACCGCTTACCGTCGGACTCAACCTATTGATGAAATGAGAAATACAAAAATACGTTATAATTTGCATAAGTCTTTAAAATATAAATATGGTTTGTATGTTATAATATTTCCTAGATAAACATTATCGTTAAAACTCTATGTAAAGCTGTTTCGTCTCCAGTCCATCGTCCTTGCAATCCCGCAGCGCAAGTACTTTGATATAAGTGTGTAATCAATCACCGGTGTGACAAACTTTGTGATTCGACTCAAAGGCTCGGGCGATTTACATGAGAAATATGTTTTACGTCTTATCTTCTCTTGAGATTAACTTTTCGATCTGTTAGCGAGTTATATTATTTGTTAAGTGAGATTTTCACTTCTAATAAAGTTTTTTGAAGTAAAACCTCTTTACGTACGCTTGACTTGGGGAGTAAGCTGGTGAATGAGTGACGAGAGCGTTAGGAAAAGTGTGATCAGGCGAGGCAGGCGGGAGTTGAGAGGGAGATATAAGTTAGTGAAGATAGAAAGAGACAGAGTTACATTTCGGAAGGTTCACTTCAGTCGTGTGGTCTAAAGTACACTCGTTTTTTTTTTAATATTAGATGCGAGTAAAAAATCGACACCAACAATTTATACTACGCCAACTCGAATTTTCGATAAGTTGGTTTTTTTAATGCAACTTGAATAAATGTGTATTTTTTTTTTTTGTAATAATAAAAATTGTGAAAATGCAATGAATAAATTAAATATTAAAGATACCAAATTACAAATAAGTTTCTTAATTAATATAAAAGGTATTACGTTTTTCCCTCTCTTTTCCAGTCTCTTTTGTGAAGTTCACTTTTATGAGTTAGCTTAGTATAAATTGCTGGTGTCGAAATATAGTGGTCCATAATTATAAATAGAAAATTGGATAGTTAAGTTTGTATAGTTTGATGGTGAGGCGTTAAAACATATTATAGTCGTTACGGTAAAGAATGATATCTGTTCGACTTCATGAATTACATAGAGCATTAAAATTATATCAAACTAGCTGTACCCCGCGGTTTCACAGCCGTAATTTGAAAAAAAAATAGCCTATAGTCTTCATCGATAAATGGGCTACCTAAAACTGAAAGAATTTTTCAAATCGGACCGATTGTTCCTAAGATTAGCGCGTTCAAAACAAACAAAAAAAAACTCTTCAGCTTTATAATATTAGTATAGATATAAAAAATACTCACCTTAAAAAAGAACCAACTACTAAACGACTGTGAATAGGATTTCTAAGAATGATTTTATTTATAAATATTTTTACAAACAACAAGAATAAAATAATTTGGTACATATGTACAAAGTCACAAAATCATTAAAATATTTTGTTGTAAGATTTTAATACGAGACATCAATTCTTTAACAAAAAAACTAATACATATATAATATAATCTAATAGGTATATAAAATTCTCGTGTCGCGGTGTTTGTCGTTAAACTTCTCCGAAACGGCTTGACCGATTCTCATGAAATTTTGTGTGCATATCGGATAGGTCTGAGAATCGAACAACATCTATTTTTCACACCCCTAAGTTATGGGGTGGGGTTAAGAGGGTTAATATAATATTATGAAATTTTGTGTGCATATCGGGTTGGTCTGAGAATCAGCCAACATCTATTTTTCATTCACCTAAGTTATAGTGGGGGGGGGGATTGAGAAGGTTAATAAAATATATAGCAAAACAACGTTTGCGGGGTCAGATACTATTTTATATATATTTTTAATAAGACAGCTAAAATATGGCACAATCAAATGCTGGAATATAATTCAAATATTATTATTTTTGACGTTATGCTAATGTAACTGATGTGTATGTTAACTGAAGTAGGGCAGAGCAGGAAATGTCCTGCTCAAAATCTAGAGCAGCCCGACCGAGGAAGTACCTTACAGAAAATTACAGCTAAATAATACTACAACTAATAAATACTGTCGTGACTAAGGTACTAGGACTCCTGGGTATGATTGGGGGTAGGGTCAGCAACGCGCTTCTATGCTTCTGGTATTGCAAGCGTGTTTAAGCTACGGTAATCGCTTACCATCAGGTACACGCTTGTTTGCCGACCTATTTGTATAAAATAATGTACATGCCGATACGTAATTCTTTCAAAGTTTCTTAGTATATTCTATACATTTTAAAGCTTATAAAAACAAGATTATCCTACAAAATTTGAAAAATCTTCTACAAATTTAGACTCCCAATAGTCTACCTTTCATTGCATACATCATTAACTTACAAATACCAAACAGATGTTGAGTTTCAAAAGCATTTACTGAAATCGTGTGCCTGTGGAGGGAAGTGCTTATTAATAAATGGGCCAAACAAAACTGTACGAATTGATATTCAGTCAAAACTGTTGCGTGTTTAATATTTGTAATAATTAAAAATAATTGATCATTTGATGTAATAAAAAGTCATATATTAACCATATTTTGTTATAAATCCATAATTAAACATATTTAAGTAACTATGCTGTCGCAAACGAAAAAAAAACTATTTCAATTACATCGACAGGTAATACGACGTAGTCGATAAAACAGTCGCTTAAATAATATGTCACTCAGTTATTACTCAAAAAGTACTCGTCAAATCTCAATCAAACTTAAATGGGGTCACATGACAAGCACCAGTATTCGGAAAAAAGAATCATCAAAATGTGTTTATCCAGTAAAAAATCTGAGGTAACACACATAAAAAATACAATGGAATTGAGAACCTCCTCCTTTTTTGAAGTTGGTTAAATAGAAGTTATGTATGTATTAAATACGCATATTATGCTAGTTTACATCTATTACGATATACATGCATATTACGAGACTACGACATATTAACATCGAACATGAGGTGTAAAATCTACTGAACGAATGACCTCGTTACGTTTTTGTGCGCCACCCTATTTGGGTTCCGATAGATGGCGTTATGCCGTTATTTGATTCGTTTATTTTCCATTTGATATGGTATTAATCTTTTTCTTAGACTAGTAGGCCTTTTTGTGTCTATTTAGACAGTCGATCTGAAGAGTAAACTCTAGTCGTGCGTCAGAGCTGATACACACACTTTTTTATAATTATTTATTTAATAAGTAATTATTTTAAAGTGAAATTGCTTCAGCCTGTAATATTCCACTACTGGGCATAGGGCTCTTGCCTCATGTAGGAGAAGGATCAGAGCTTAATCCACCACGCTGCTCCAATGCGGATAAGCGGATATATTGTGAAAACAAAAATAAAATGACTAAGTAAAAATAAACATTGACATTTAAATGAAATGAATATATTATACTGTATATACATTTCTCTACATTCCTGAAATATAAAGAATGCGTAATAAAAATCTCTATATTTGAAAATAACGAGAACAATGTCAAGGGTACAAAAGCTCAGCCTGACAAAAATATATGACTTTGCTCGAGCACATTCTAATAAAAATATTTGCATAAATAAAACAAAACGTGGCCATGAAAGAAGTAATATAACAGCGTATGTTTTTATATGAAATAGGTTAGTGGGGTTGTTAGTAGAGGCTGCTCACTATATTTTTATTAACGGCTGTCAAATTATGTATTCAAGGACTTTGGGAAACCGATATTTTACGCAACACCTTTGAAACTGAAAGCCCTGAAAAACTATAAAATAATTTGTTATTGAAGTTTTATTTCATTCTTTATAAGAACAAAAAAGTTGAACATGATTATGATGACATAGAAAATATATCACAACCTAGTAAATATAGTAACTCAAATATTATCTCTTCTGAATGGAATATTACAAAGATGAAGATTTTTAGAATAATTTCTTTGTATTTACTCTGAGACAATTTTGAATTCAATATCATTTTTAAGGCCTATGCCAATCTATCTTAATGATTATTTCATCAATATAAATAATCGGAAAGATACATCCTACATAAGTAACATTCTTTTTTTAATTCTTGGTTTAATTTCTTTGTTACAGGTAAGCAGGCGATTGTGCTTCGATGAAAAATGGTTAATACAGTATTATCAAACTATTTATCTACAAAAAGTAACAATTTTGTCTTCCACATGACTACAACAGCGAACCACTAAATAGTTCTTTAAAAACTATTATACCAGTATTTGTTATTATTATAGTGACACATAAATACAAAACACTTCCGCCATTTTTTGAAATAACACATTCATCAATTTCGAAAGAATTTATCAATTCTTCAACAACTTTACAAACAAAACCATCCCGAAAAACTTAGATTCTCAGTGGAACCCTAAAAAACTTAATATAACAACTGGAAATGATACGCTAGAAAAAATACAAGAAAAACTTCGTACAGCAAAAGTCTTATGAGCGGAGATCAAAAGGAAGGTCCAATGTCCATCGTCAAACTTCGTCAAGGATAAAGTTAGAGGAATTTAGTTTACGGACAATATACACGATGTTTTTTGAACGTAAGGTCGGAAAATATTTTAGTTCTATCGATAAAAAAAATTAAGTGTTGAAAAAAATGCAGAAATATTATAAGCAAGCAAGCATTATGTTTCATTTAAGATTTAGTAGTCACCAACACCTTAATGAGAACAGTAGAATTGCTTTTTATAGACAGTCGTAAAGTAATACAACAATTTATTGTTATACTAACTGACGTAATTCAGATTCGCATATAAACAGGTCGTGTATACATAATTGGAAAAAATGCCTACCCAAAAGAAAATTCAGATATGTTCATAATAACTAAAACGTTCGTAAATTTCGAACGCATTTGCTCGGCCCTTTTCTTTTGAAAGTCGAAAATTTTTCCTCAAAGTTTTAGAGTGTACATTCGTCTACTTAGCCAAGTCCATTGAGTCATCTAAATTCAATTCTGCCAACGCCTGCCACGGACTACTTTCCTGGTACCGACGTTGATGGAATCCGTAATAGCCTTCTTTACACTGTACCAAATAGGTTTAAGAAATATCGGAAAAGTATTAGCTGAACAAGAAATAAAAGTACCATAAATAATTTTACGTCAACACATTATTTTTAAAAATCATTTTTCGAATTATTATCGTAAGTTTTCGTAAATTTTGTTCGAATTATAACACTCAAATTAATATATATATATATATATTTTTAATGTATTTATTTACTTTGGTTTTCTAGTATAGATCACTAGTTAGGGTTAATACCGCCTATTGCACATTTTCTTTCTATTCTATTATTGCTAAATTGTAAACTTCTTTTATTGACACGGTACAAATAAATTATTAGTTTTTATTTTAATTAGTAATTAATAGTTTTACTCTAATTCTAGTAGAATATTAAGAACTGTTTGAAGTTTTGCAACATTTTATAAATTAAATCGACTAATTCTCTCGGGTCACGTAAACATCGCGGTACCAGATTTTCACCAAGTCGCAGTTTATAGCTTTGATATAGAACAACATGATCCCCTGAGTTCTGCGGTCTAGTTGGATTTATTTGAAATGTCCACAGCAATAAATGTCGTTACAATACTAGTCATTGAGCGATTTTACCGACGTTATACAGGCGCAATAACTAAACAATAAGCAACATTTTAAAACAACTACTTTTCTCCAATTTGAAATGTAGTTTACCAATTCAGAAAAACACCTTAAACCATCTGTTGATACTTTCAAGTGCTATGATATTATGCTGTCTCTTTAGGGCTACATTAAGAGAGGTCAGTGGTACATTAAGATAGATTATTGGGCCTGAAAAATTTATCCCTTTGTACTAACATAGTAAAACTGAAAACAGGTAGGATGTGTTATGTGCTGATTATTTATTTATTTATTATATACTTTATTGCACTAAAAATAATGTACATAAATTTACACATAAAGTTGATGGCAAAGGTGGACTTATCTCTAGAAGAGATCTCTTCCAGTCAACCAATGGTCATGAGAGAGAGTGTCATATAGCGGGGGACACAGTGCAAAAAATAGCAACGTAAAGAAAATAGCTAAATAGCTGCTAATAACATAGTTACAAGTATAGATACATACACTTACATAGACACATATACAATCATATACATATACACACACATAAATACAAGTACATGATATAATATTATAGGTAATTATATACTTACATATTCACTAAGTAGATGATTGTAAATTGACTTGAGAAATAAAGTGTTCCTTTATTTTACGTTTGAAGGAAACAAGGGAAGGACTTTTTTGAACGCTTTCTGGAAGTTTGTTCCACAGTAAAGAGAATAATTTTTGTTTGAATTTTATGTATTTACGTTATCAAGACGTAAAACATTCACTATAAATGATACAAAATCTGGCAAGTATTAAATAAGTGTAGATCGTTTACGAGCTCACCTTTAGTAAATATATCCAAAAATACATAGTAACTAAATCTAAAAAATAAATTGAATTAAATAATATTTACATAGAGACGTGCTTAAGTTCATAGTTGTCGTTGTCAAACTATACATTTTCGGTTGAACACTATGTAATTGTTACTCTACCCTCGCATTAATTATTGTTATTTGTTAACATGTTATTACAAATAGTGTACTTGTCACGAACACGCAATGTAAATTTTTGTTTCAAATATGTAACGAAAGAGACTGACATAAGATACAGGCAATGCCTAGTTTAGATTTCATGATCAAAAATAAAGAAATGTAATGTAAATGTATTAGGCTATATAATAAATAAATAAATAAATACACACACAAAAATAATTTAAATATAAAGTAAAATTAAATTTAGGAAGAATTCTTGCAATTCTAAATCGTTCATAACAACAGTTTAGGTGAACCAACATGATCGTACTATCACTTCATTGCTCAACCTCTACACAAAGCAAGATAGTGATCCCTTGTGTAACGTGGTCCAGTTGGATTCATTTCAAATGTCCGAAGTAATAAACGTCGTCGTAAAGACCACACTAAAACACCCTAAGCTTACAAGATTTTATCAAGGTACCAAGCTTGAACACTAAATTGGTGGTTGAATTAATGTTAGGATTAGACGTTTTGATAATGTACAGTCTAAATATCTTATTACTGTGTGATAAAAACGTGATTTAAATACACGGAGAACATAGGGTATGTGCCTCTATGTTAAATCTTTGCTCTCAAAATTATTATTATGAAGAATATATTGGATGATATACCAGCCGGCCTTAACCCCAACCTATCAACAATATCGAGAAAGATGCAACTATCAAGACATAAAGTTTAGAATATAGATGATCATTGATACCTCAAGGTGCTAACTATACTTGTTATTACCACATACGATTTAGTTAACGAGTAGACGACCATATAAAGTAGACAAAGTCCTTTAAAGTTGGTCGTGGAATTTCCATGCAAATCTATGACCAGTAAGAGTATATTAAAATGGTGTAATTAAATAAATAAATTTGTCAATACCATCTATAAATGATATGAATCTTTTGAATATTTTTCACTATTAGATACTCGTATACATAATCTTTATATTTATATATTATATGCTCATCCATAACTCGTAATACTCACAAACCGATTAGTTCTATGAATCAGGTGAGTGTTTGTGGGCATAATACTATTTTTTTTTTTCGTTAATGTTGATAGTTTTTATTTAAGTCAACAAAATTTAATAACAATTTTAAACATTCTTAATTTGGTTTAGAATAAGGAGTGTTATTTACTATTTTACAACTACTTCATTAAAAGAGTTAAAAAAATACCATCGTTATCACAAATTGCTGACGCTACTACCAAAAATAACTTTAGTATAAGCGTTTTAGTCAATTTTTTTTTTTTCTTATAGTAAAACAATAAGATATTTTATCTAACGTTCATATCATAACGTTCTGAAATCAGATTAGAAAAATTTGGAATTCACCAAAAGCGTTTGCTTGAAACCTATTGCAGATATAATTATAATATTCAAGCTGAAGACGACTGATCAGGGGACTTATTTGAAAGTTCCTATCATTTTACATTCCCTCAGGAATGGAATTCTCGGCTTATCTCCGGAAATTTAAAAACCGTTTCTAGGTCTAATTAAAGATCGCAAGTTTGAAAGATATCTTTAAAGATTACTCAAACGTGAAGGTCCTTTCATGTAATTAAATATATTCAAAAATAGAAGAACAGGTAAATTATACGGTATTAACGGGTAATCACCGTCAAACTTGCCTTGACATATTTTTTTGACACTTCCAAAGATATTTTTTTTAATTATAATTTAAACGTAAACTTAGATAAATTGAAATTAAAAACTACGCAAAACCCTCAAGCTATCGATATATAATATAAGACGACCATTCTGGTGTAATGTTGTGTGTGCTCGCTTAAAATATCGTTGGTTGTGCTTTGGATTCCCGCTTGAAGCAAATAATCATAGTTATAAACTGAGGTACGGCGCGGCAGAAAATATTCTTATCAAAATCTGGAACATCCTGACTGGGGATCATCACAGCTAAATAAATATTACTACTTTCAAGCAGTGTCGTTTCCTTGCGGTAACGTGACCAGAGCTCCTAGGGGGATTAAGGGGCAGCGTCAGCAACGCGCTTGCGCGCTTCTGGTGTTGGAGGTGTCTATAAGCTACGGTAATTGCTTAGCATCAGGAGAGCCGTTGGCTTGTTTCTCGATCTAATTGTATATTTAAAAAAAATCTGTTCTGAATGTATTTCCTCGTAGAACAGTGTGTCTCGAAGAGAACGACTGTGACGGTGCCGCTTGTTATCGCAAACACATTGTGACAATCGCTACTCATGTTAGAGAAATTATCGGCCAAACTGCAGAAGATTGAGCGTGGTACATTAAAAATCGACCCTTCTTCTGTGTAGAAGACGAGATTGTCCCATTTATGGGTCATTGCAAGCTGAATAAATTATCAATCAATACCATTCATAAACTTAAATACAAAACCACGTCCGACCTTTAGTAATAAATAATCTATAAAGTCACACTGTTTTACGACGACCGTATTTATTTATGTAATATCAATATAAATTATCGACGGCCAATAAAACGCAATAGATTTATACAAATCGTTTTTTCATTGTTCGTTCGTTTGATTTTTTTCATAATGATAGTAAGCTTTCCGTTCTGTAATGGACATTTTTATTTGAAGAGCACCACGTTATTTCCCCTACTGTGTTTAATCGTCTACAGTAGTTTCAACTGCAAATGCATTTATTTCGAGTGTTAAAAATGCAACTTGAAACATTGTAAATTTGAAATTCAGTATTTGTATTACCGTTTCTGCTTTAGCGTTAATTTTGGTTTTAGTTCATTAAATTTGATATTATATCCTAATCTAGGTAATTTATGTTTATAATAATTATTTACAGCCAATACTATAATTGGCTGAAATAGAAATATAGGTCGTAGTTATGTATATACTTTTCCATGATTCCAGTCTATTTCATCTGATTTAGATGAACAGTTTTAATGACATTTCAAATGGATTTTGAATTAATAGCGACTAGAATATCATTAAAATTGGACTTTGAATTACCAAATTAGAAAATTACCTTCGTAAAAATAAATTTGATATTTGTTGGACAGATAATGGAAGACGAATAAGATACTTTAGAAATGATTGATGACTTATATTTTTACCAGAAAAACAAAGTATATTAATTTAAGTAATGACTGCTGTAAAAATTGAATGATTTTGGCTATGTCAGTCCATACTTTATACATGTGAAAGTAACGCTATCTGCCTGTTACGCTTTCACACCTAAACCTCTAATCAGATTTTGATGAAATTTTAAGAAACGAAACATACTTTAAAAAAGGAATATGATACGTATTACTACAAAAAATATACAGTTAGGTCGGTAATAAATATTGATTTTTAGATTGACATTGACAGATAGAAAAAAAATCGGTTTGAGACCTGAATAAAATATCTACAAATACGTTACATGTATTAAGTATTTTATTTGCAAATTAAGTATTCTAAATCATTAAAGTTATTGTTCAATTTAACTTTTCTTAACGAAGTCACAGGCAAAAAAAAGCTGGTACAAATTAATGCTATTATAATGTGATATTTTTATATCTTCAAAAGACCTTAACAAAGGAAGAATTATAGTGTTAAATTTTCATTTAGTTAAATTAGAGGATATCGTATAGATAAATAAAATTCTCTAACACGATTGTAACTACATTGTTTGGGCACACTGCCAAAGGAAGTCGGAACAAGTTTATGCTGTATTTTGAAGGCAAACTGTGAACGCTGGTGTAACCACTATTTCGCTAAATTTTAGTTTTTAGATATCAATAATGCATTTTTTTCGAAAAAAAGACACCATTGACAATAAAATTAAAATGTTGTTAATGTCAGTAAATCAAATACGCATTATTAGGTATAGTTCAGTTTAAATTATAGCAAGCAACCACTTTTGAATAAAAAAAGAATCCCAAAAATCGATATACACAGTATAGTAACTTTATGAGATAACACACATCAAAAAATGGAATCGAATAGGGAAACTTTTTTAAGTCGGTTAAAATATTTAAGCTCTCAAGATTTCTCAATATTTGGTCGTTGCTTAAAGAGTTCTTTAACTTCTGCACGCCCTTTAGAAACGTATCATGTTATCTCGTTTGATCTTATGAGTTAAATTTTACAAATTAATTTTCTTGATATTACAGCTGCGTTGAACTTAATGTCAGATCGACGAAATTAATTCGTCTGCATCTGACACCACATCAAATTTCAATTAACAAAAACAACTAAGATTCGCTACCTCTGAAAATTGAAACCTCGCAAATTAATTCTCTCAAAGTTTCTAATCTGAAATGGCGAATGTTGAAATCTCGGGAATTATACCCGGACTTGAGGCCATTATTGGAATTTTACGTTGAAACAAAATGTAAGTTAGGTGGGTAAAGTTACCAAAGGTAAGGGGATGGTTTCATTAGCTTCGGTCCAGCGGTTTGCGGTTGGCGAAACGAAACGAGAAATCAGGCAAATGGCGCTAAAATTGTAAAGTACACTGTTTATTTTTAAGAAATTTAGTAAGAAAAAAATTTCAATTGTTTTTGTATTATTTCAACTAAAAAAAGAACACGCGTTTCAAATTTGACGTAACTCAATTTAAAATATTTTACATCGATCTACGTTTTAAAATTCACTATTTATAATATTTAAGGCTTATATTAATATTCAACAGAGTGTTGAAAACCTACCAATTTTTTTAACTGTATTAAGTAAGGTTCTTTTTGTCATTTAGTGTGTCATCTGAAATATCTGATTAATTGATTTCGTCTAGTATGTTAAATAAATTTTATGTTGTTTTCTTAATATCAGCTTACCCAACTTAGAACATTATCAAATATAACATTATCAAAGTCTACCAAATTTATTTTAAACCTGGCAAAAGGTATAATAGAGTATAAAAATAATATTACAAAAATTTAAATTTTAACGCTATGCTGTCTAAATGTTTTAGATTCTCCACAAAATTTGGAATTCGATTATTGTTTCCATCTCCAAGTTTTGGACTTTAGCCAAATATAATTTAAAAAAATCATTGCTTATTATCCATTATCGACGACGGTATCTATTTCTCGAATCAATTTTAGCAAATTAATTTACAGAAGATTTTGACATATTCATCCTGTTTTTAATAAAATGTTTAATATCGGATTTATCTAACTAGGAAAAAGTTAAGACATTTTTGTTTGGCGTTTAATATTAATTTCACTGTAAACCTTATTTTTTTTTTTTTTTTTTTTTTGATTTCAATATTTAAGTCAGAATTTAATAAAACGTAGGATGTTTACGATATAATTTCATAAGCACATTAGTTTTTCAAACACAAAACTCATTTATAACGTTAAAAATCCAACTTCAAAAGTGGAATTAAGTTGTACCAATGCATTTGTCTTATTGCATTATTCATTAAATTTGATATTAAAAATAAAAACAAAAAATATAAAAATCTAGTTAACTGAGAGTCGTAATGCTTATGCATACATATATTTAACCCAACTTTTAAAAATCTGTAAATATTTGGTAACGACTAAAGAAAATTTTATGAAACGTATTTATTTAGGAACTCCAAGCAAGTAAAATCATTATGCGTTACCATTATTGTATGTAGAAGCTTTATTAATTTTCCAGACATTAATTTCGGACCGTGTTGAAAAAACAAACGTTATCACTTATTCCCAAAACGGTCTTATGCTAGAAATTTGCTTTCATATCAAGAAACCCATGAAATTACTTATTTTCTGAGAACTGACTCGTGAACAGATAGAATAATTTAACCATTGTTAGTAATTCCCAGACCGCTGAATCGTTTAGCAAATCTATTTCTGTAACTAGAACTTTTGAAGCACAAATCGATAGGAGAATGTCTAACGTCGCAGTTTCCAATGATAATGGACATTTGATATTGAGAAGAAACGATAATACAGTCTCAGCTTAATGGAAGTGAAATGTCTCGTTATAGGAACCTTACTTTAGGACGAAACACTGAATCGACCTGTGTTGAATAGAATAACGTTTAAAACGCTTTAATGTTAGCTATTTTGAATAAATTTGATTTCATCATATAATTTGAGGTCGTTAGTGATCATAAACGATTCTACATACATGAAAAATCTTCATATATTTGACTCTTGTGTTCAAGTAATCTTAATACTCGTATATTATTTGTATAGACATATAAATAAAATTGAAGTGTCTGTTTGTAACATTAAAATAAACGCTTTTTACTAAATGCATATGGGTGTATACACTGTGTATATACTAAAATAACATTTTTTTTTTTAATTTTTGTCTGTCTTTCTGTCTGTTTGTTCCGGCTAATCTCTGAAACGGATGGACTGATTTTGACATGACTTTCACTGGCAGATAGGTGATATAATAAGAAGTAACTTAGCCTACTTTTATTTTAGAAATTTATTTATTTTACAACTATTTGAACTGAACAATAACTTTTTTGTTAAATTCCACGAGGACGAAGTGGCGGGCATGGCTAGTGTGTATAAATATATTTATCTACACTAATGTTGTAACATTCTACTTATGTTTCCAATACTTGACTTATAATTACTACTGTTATAGCGCAGACAACAAAACACTCAATTTAAGCAATTTCACATGATGGTATAATATCCACATCGATATCGTAAAATCTCATTATAACATCGCGCGCATGCGCGCAGCTGCGCTCTCATTGGTTAGATTTTAATGGCGGCAAAATCACTGTGACAATACACGTACGCGTGAATTTAATTTAATATTTTATTTGTATTCCGCGTTTCTTATGTCAAAATAGATTAATTATAAATACGAAGTCGTCATAGCAACCATACAAACAAATGCTTTTTTAATTAAACTATAAAGCACGGCTTTGATCACTTTTAGACTATTATTAAAAATCTAGTTTTAATTAATAAAGAAAACTTTAATATGTCAATTTTCTGGTCGTGTTGGGGTTTATAATTTAATTAAAAAAAAGCGTTTATTTCTATAGTTGCGTTTCCGACTTGGTATTTATATTTAATATGTTTTGACAGCACAAACCCGGAATACAAATAAAATATATTTTTAATTAAAGTATAAACTACGGATTTAATCAATTTTAGAATATTATTAAAAATATATTTTCAATTAATAAAGGATACTTAAATATATGAATTGTCTGAACACGTCAAAGCACGTACCGGAGCACGGCTTCATAAAAAATGGGCATTGTCCTTTGAACAATTATTATAAATAAACTATTGTCAGCTTTTACTCTTGTTGTTTGATTAATTGCATTAGTGCAGATAAAGTAGTGTATGCAACTGCATATAACACGGGTATTAAAACACTCGTTACTATTATGAAACTCGCTGCGCTCGTTTCGTAAACTCACACTCGTGTTTTAATACCCTTCATTATATGACAGTTGCATAAACTACTATTATAGATATGTATTGATTTCTGCTTTTATAAGTACGTACTGTATATTCAAATCTTACCTTCCACAAAAGTGCATTTTTATTCCGCAGTTTTTCAGCAAAGCACTGAATCACTGACTTCTCCAGCTAAGTAAAAGCAATCCCAGGAAATAAAATATACGGCAGCAAATATTTCATAAGTTTTAAATCAAGTTGAAGGCACTTGTACGTGAATATGGCGAGAACGTGAATACGTATGTATTGTACACCTCGACTTGTGATTCTCTAATATTCGTACATTTCAAACGTGAATTTCATAAACGAATATTTGTGAATTTCTTACAGAACCGACTGCCAATTTTGCTTGCATCCAAATTTAGATATCGCTTTCAAAAATTCAAACGTTGAAAATCTACAAAGGCTCAAAACCTATAAATGCTCGGCACCTATACCATTGACAAGCTTAGATATATCACCAATACGAAAATCTATTATAATATTGACATCCTACTTTTACTGAATTGTAGTTTAATATTACTGATTCTATGTCATTATTATAATAACGTTAAATTGCAAGTTTGTTGTACATAGTATTTGAATTAATAAATAAAAGCACTTGCATTTTTTTCACATATTCATTAATTACATTACATTAAATTATTAAATATTTACAATTCACAACTTCAAAACTAAATATTTACAGGTGGTATAAACCATGGCCGCGTGGAATGCTGTAAAAGTAAAATACTGGCAGCATTTTCCGTTTATATCGATTGGGCAAAAAATGCACCAGCCCTTTCGTCACCAGTGGAATATGATGAGGGATTGTTATTAATTATTAAATAAGAAATATAATTTGTAAAGTGATCCTCTAATGTTTTTGGATAGTCAAAATCGACACTAGATGAAAAAAATATGCGAGGATTGCTTTATAATACCTTTTTTTCATATTACCTGATTTTACAATCAATATTCTTGTACAAAATATTCATATAAAACACAAAATTTTCTTTATTTAATCTTAAAGCGTTTTCCACAAAATTATCTGACTAAAATATGACTATTTCCTGTTCTAGTTTTATCAATACAAGTTTTTATTTTCACGGAAGCAACACGCAACATGAAAGTTAATAGTTTTCCTCAACATCATTCATTACCTACAGTCTACGTTGTTTGAACAGTATTTATGAAACAAGTAATTACTTGTCAAAAGTTGGAAATACGGGAATTATTATTTCCGTTTGATACGATATTTTAGACCGCAGCATTAACCCGGATATTTGTAATCTGACTATCTTTCACCAGTTTTCGTTGCTCCGATTTTTTTGTAGTTTTCTGGTTTGGATGAGTAAACGGCAAGTTACTGAGATAACCCACCACAAAACGGTCACGTGGTGGTAAACGTTTAAGACAATAACAACCTAAAAAATTGTAAAATAAAGACCTGCTGAAAAAAGCTATTATTAATATAAATAAATAATTAAAGGTTTGTGACTTTAAATACATTTGAAAAATTGTCGCAAGAGTTTTTCATACTAGGAACCAGCTGAAGAAATTCAATAAAAAAGCATTTAAGAAAATGTAGTTCAAGACTAACAAAATTAAACATCGCATTAAGTTATTCCATCGCACATATTTTGGATCCACTTAAAACTATCGTGTATTTTTCTTGTATTAGTATGACTGCATTGTTGGCATTTGGACATATCTTCCGGTATTACTTTTTCAGTACTATAATATCGAAAATTAATCTCATTTGAATGCTAAGTAGACACTAAACGTATTTTATTATGTATGTAGACGCTTATATGTATAAGTATATGCTAAGAACACAATACATTTTTTGATGATCAGACGCAAAATTTTATGATTAAAGCAATTGAATTAAAATTGGTTTGTCGTCGTCTTTTCCACGATTTTTTTTTTTGTTTTTTTTTTTTTTTGTTATAAATGCAAAATGTATGTATATAAAATGCTACGCTTGCTTAATCTAAACAAACAAATTTAAGGCCATATTATCATACGTAAAATGTTTTTGTCTACATGGAACGGGAGGTGAAGTTTTGGAAATATCGTCGTGATCACGATTCCGCTGATTATGCTTGGCAGTCGCAGTCTGCAGTCGCTTTGCTCGCTCCAGAAAGTTAAAGTAGGAAGGCACGTGTATATACACCTATTGTAACTGAGTTACTGTCATAGTGCGTATGTATTAAAAATTCCCGTCAGTGCTTACTAACCACCTTCCATCCCCGTCCCATCAACGTTCTAACGCCGTCCCATGCACGTTACGTACGCAGCGGCCTTTATATTACAAACTTATATTTATAAAATAACTGAAACTTTAGTATCACATGTAATATCGAAATAAATGTTTTTTCTTAAACGCACATGAAAACATGCAAAATAAATCATAGGACCAAATTTTAAAAAATCCATCACATGTACAGGACACGTTCACTGTTAATATTTGAATTTCAATGTTAATATTTGAGTTCAGTTCAATATTTCAACATTGATTTAAATAAAAAACAAACAATTAAATAATTTTTAATGAAATGTATTTGTTGATTGTCGTTTGTTTGTCGCAGATCGTTGGCGTTTCGTTTCACGCAAATTAAACATTCACTAGTTTATCTCCGGCCCGAACAAACTGTACGTTTGATAATGACTGTAATGAAATGTACGTTTTATTTTGTAATTAAATTTTATGAATTTATACTGCCAAAAAATATGTGATTTAATTTAATCTGTTAATAATTTTGAACGATTTAAATTTAATCGCGTGATTTAACAAATTTCATTTTTTTTTTGTATCTCTAGGATTCTCTAGTCTAGTATTTTTATTAAACGAACCTTTGAACTTTGACAAAATTTAATTTATCTGCATTTTATTCCTAAAAAAACCAAATAGAATTAAGTATATAAATAGTAAAAAAATCTATATATTTTTTTGTTTTCCTGTGACCCTAATATGAGTATGCTAATATTTATATTCTCATTTTGTGTTCCTATTAACTTATAAAGGCTTTAGCAGCAGGTTTTTAAAAATAAATAAAATATTTATTGTATTATATAAAAATGATCTTTGTATGTCTTCATATTTTATTTAAAAGTAATTATTATAGTTATCATAGAATTTAATTTCTTTGTAAAATATTACCATTATATTCGCGACTAGCTGTCCTCCGCGGTTCCACACGCGTTAATTTCAGGAAAAAATAGCCTATACCATCCACGGTAAATGAAATCCAAAAGAAAAATATTATTTCAATTAGAAAAATAAAACAAACTTCTCAGCTCTATAATAATAATTTAGATTCATTTTATCAACGACATTAATAAGAAATATTATAAAGCTGAAGAGTTTGTTTGTTTGTTTGTTTGAACGCGCCCGATAGCCCATTTATCGAGGAAGGTTATAGGCTATGTATCATTACACCAAGACCAAAAAGAGCGGAGCACCAATGAAGAATGTTTCAAAATCGGGGGTTTCTTTTTCTTTTTGAGAGCTTCCGCTGCGTGCTCTGTGAAAACAGTTAAAGTTTCGCAAAAATCATGTATGACAGAATTGATCCTCTTTAAAAGTTCTAAAAAAAAGTCCGCGACAGCATATATCTATCTTTTAAGGTTGGATCACTATAACCTTTTTAATGCTAACCAAGTTTGTTCTAAAATAATGCCTTATTTGCGAAGATGTTTTTATAAGCATGATATTAATCCTTATCTAAATAAATACGTTATTCATCACTAGTATTTAATTTGAAACAAAATAGCCTTTTACATCATTCAATTTAAATGAGTATCTCAGGAGATATTGAGTTTTAACATAACATCGCAGCAAAATAATGATCAAGTATTGCGCGCGCCTCTGTTCCACGCGGACGAAGGCGCGCGCAGAAGCTAGTAAGAAATATGCTTATAAATGAAAGACAAATAATTCATAGCTCATGTTATCCTCTATCTAACTCACAGTATTTAGGTCCTACTTGTCATTTTTTTCCACATTTCTAGACTGAGTTATTCAGGTTTCATATTTGGGTATACATTGTATCAAGGGAATTACAGCGGTCTCGTGTTTTTGGATGATTGATGGTACTTTATATTTTGCGACGTGTATACGTTCTTGCATGTTACTTTTGTTGTAAAAGACATGTCAAGGAAGTAATACTTAAATAGATTCAAATTTTAGTCTTGAAACTATAATATAATATAAATATAAAAATTATTTTTCATTATAAGATAAATTTATTAAAATATATAAATATTAAATATATATACACACACACACACATATATATATATATATATATATATATATATATATATATATATATATATATATATATATATATAGTCAAAAGTAAATCGAATTGAATCGAAAATATCTACGTGTCATCACTTCAGCCTATCGCAGTCTACTGCTGGACTGGACATAGGCCTACACAAGTTCTCGTTAAAAATGACGTGAACTCATATGTATTGCCCATATTCGCACCGAAGACGCTAAATTTGAGTAGACTTTAAATTACTTTTGTATCATCACTTTACAAAGTTTTTTAAAAAGATTTTTTCAGACTACCTAAAACGTGCTTTTTTAAACAACTAGGTCAGTAAACAAACTTACAGCTCACTTAATTGTTAGAGATTACTGTAACTTATAGACGCCTGGAATATCAGAAACATAGCAAGCTCGTTGCCAACCCTACCCCCAATACTCCTGAAGTTCTGGTCACCTTACATCCCACAGGAACACAACACTACTTGGGAGCAGTATTATTTAGCTGTGATCTTCTGTAAGGTTGGGGTACTTCTTTAGCTGGGCGTCTCCAGATTTTGAGGCAGACATATCCTCTTGTGGCCCACCTCAAAAAAAAATTATCAATAGTTGAATTTATACAGTTATCGAAATATTCACTAGTATCCTTTTGTAATGTTTACGCGAATTTCTATCTTTATAAGGAAACAACTTTTTCGGATTTTATCGAATCCTCTCGTGACTATGGTTGCCGTAAACTATCAGAAATGTCGGGTATGTAAAAAATCTAATAAACCGCGCTAAAATCCGAAAAATTTGTTTCATTATTCACTAATAAATAATAAATATGAAGCTAAATAAAATAATGCCTCAATAATTAAATGAATGTTCGCTTTACGCGTGACATATTTTACGGGCTAAATAGCCCAACAAACATTTACTTTGCAATGTTGACACACTCACTTAAAATATGCTGAACGAATCTCGGCCTATAGGAATTCCACCAATCGCATTTACGTCAAATAAAATATATTTTCTTTCCGACGGTATAAAAATGGTTAGAACAAAAAAGAAATAACAAACAGGTTTTTATGTGGACAATTAATTTGTATTTATTTGTTTTCAAACAGTGTGGTGTTCCTGTTGGTTCCGGTGGGTTCCGGTTGGGCTAGGGTCAACAACATAGGTGGCGAATGCTAGCGCTACCCCATCTCGCCCCACCCAGGCGGACGACTGCTCACACGTGCTGGTTTTTTTGTCAGTAGGATTCTGACATAATCCTCTGGCGCCTCGCTGGAGGGTATCCATGGTGGATTTTCACCACGTAAAAAAAATAAAAAAAAGGGTCAACAGCACGCTTTTTTTCACACAGTTCACCTTATGGGAAGCGATTACCGTAGCCTATAGACGACTACCACACCAGAAGCATCGCAAGCGCGTTGCCGACCCAATTCCCCCCAGGAGCTTACCTTACTCACCAACAGGAACACAACACTGCTTAGAAACAATATTATTTAGCTATGATCTTCTGTAAGGTACTACCCCAGTCGGGCTGCTCCATATTTTGAGCAGAAAATTTCCAGCTGTGCTAGGCCTCAGCTAAAACGCTTGCGATGCTTCTGAAAAAAAAATAGGAGCTGATGATATTCCTGCACACATCGCTAGGAGAAATAGTGACGTCAATTTAATATTCATTGACTTCGTTTATTTGTTCTTTTAGCATTCCAAATTGCATTGTTGTTGAAATCAATCAGTTATTGTGATTGAAGTTAATGTTTAGCCCTATAGCTAGGTGACACTCAGTCTAATCTAGACATAACATATCTATATTTATTTTTATATATTTTTAAACATATTTCATCTTTAGCAAAATTAATTACGCTAGTAATATTTGTCTAGTCTTTATACACCTTCAATTCGAATCATCTAAACGGATAAACGAACTACATAGAGTAATTACAACAAGCTCGTATGCTTTGTTACGCTTCTCATATAACCTGAAGGGAAAATGAGAATTTTGTTTCATTTAATGAGTTTCGCAAATGCGATTTTAATATGCGTTGCTGCAAATAGATTAAAATCTTTTTATCTAAATGATATGGAATACGTTTGTATGAACAAAATTATAATTTGCATTTTTTTTTTATTGAAGCGTTGGCGCAACGGTCACAGCACTGGTTTGTGGCTATTGCGCTGACGGTTGCGAGTTCCATCCCTGCATATGACAAACGTTTGTATTGGCCATACAGATGTTTGTCGTGATCTGGATGTTTGTGTAGTCCTTGTGGGTCTCCCCACTATTTCTCGCAGAGAACGTTAAGCCGTCGATCCTGGTTGTTATCATGTACACCTTTATTTTCACTATCAAATTTCTGGTAATTGTACCCTTCTTATTCCATTTATTTCTGAGGTGAAATTTCAATGTTATTATCCTTAACTTTGAAAATGGAGTACTAATTAGTTTCAAAATTTATGCGGCTTGGAGGCCCTGCTTGAGAATTAGTTTGTAATTTAAAGGTCTTTTGACATCAGCTGACTCAAAGGCAGACCAAAGTTATTAAAACCGGCCACTTGACATATAATAAATATTTACTCATTTCACAATATAAGTTTTCTCAATCTATAAGCTTTAAGAAATAATAATTTAATTGATTTCTGTAGAAATAATTAAAACCCATTATACAATATAGACGACCGCTCTTGTGTAATGGTGCGTGTGCCATGTCGGCGGCACCAAAGTACCGACGGTCAAGGGTTCGATTTCTGCTCGGAGTTGATATCTGTATTTATTTCCGGTTTGGTTGTTAGCCTACCCATTGTACCTCGGAGAGCACGTTTAGCTGTCAAACCCGGTTGTTATCATGTACGCCTGATAGCAATCGCTACACATAGTAGGGAATATATCCGCCAATCCGTATTGGAGCAGCGTATGGTGAATTAAGCTCTGATCTTTCTCCTACATAAGGAATGAGGCCTATGCCCGACAGTGGGATATTACAGGCTGAAGTGAGCTAAAATATGTTATTTACTAACTGTTTTTTAACACGACTGACTATAATTTTAACCTTATTAAAAATCAAAGTTAGTATTATTTATTTATACTAGTAATACGCGTGCGAATAATTCGCACTAAAAAATTTACCGTCATATATATATTTTTTAATTATTAATTAAGTTACAAAAAAAGCAATCATATTTTTTTATTTGTGGATGCCGGTAGAGCAAGCAATTATCTGTAAAAAGATATATTAAATTTATGTGGAGTAATTGTGAGATTTTTTTTTTCGAAACATACAGGCAAACATCCTAACCTTAGCATATTAATATATATGATCATTTAAAATGATCCATAAAAAACAGACTATTTTTCATCCGGAAATAGCCACAAGATATGTACATTTGCAAATAAAACCAAAAGATAGTATAGATAGTAATTTAAAAAAATGGTAGTCTTAAATAAAAAAATGTGTTTATTGCTTATATATATATTCCTATAAATCTAATTTTTTATCAGGCTAGTTAGAAATTATCATTGGTGCCATTTGTAATCTAGATTCTGTTGTATACATATTATTATAGTAATGACGTTTAAAAAAGAATAACACTAACCCAGCTAATACAAAAAACGTTATTAACAACAAAAAACATATCATTACTACAGTGAAAAGAGAACTAGAACTGTCCTCTTTGCTATTATCAACGATTGGCTTATTAGTAGAAAAATCAGAAGTACTGTTGATGACATCACCACATTTTATACCATACACATTATCTTCATGGTAAATCTTTTCTATTGATGTAACTTCTAAAGGATGAAAAGGTAATGTACGATTGATATTCCTTATACTAAGGACGATTTCTTTGCAAGCTAACGGGTTGCCTCCTACGCTTACCAACCTCAATTTCGGTAATATAATGATAAATTTTTCAATATCCAAAACTTTTATTTTATTGTAGTCGATAATTAGTTTCTTTAATTCCAAGCATTCGTGTAATATGCTTACGTCTAATTCTGCGATTTCATTCTTCGATAGATCTAGTACTTCGGTTCTGTGTAAGCCTTTGAAACTACCGAATCTCAATTGGGATATGTGATTTGATGAAATGTTTAAAAGTTTCAAAATTTTAATATTTTGAAATGTTCCTGGTGGAATCTTTGTTATGTTATTGCCACTGATGTCAAGAGATTGCAAAGCGTCGAGACCGTCCAAAAATGAACTATTTATAAAACTAATACTATTTCTGCTGACGTCTAAGCTTATTAGTTCTTTAAAGTAGCTCAAATTAATTGAAGCTATTTCATTATTAGACAACCCTAAATCTGTTAATTTTGACAATGAATTCGCGTAAAGATTTTTGATTGATTTTAAATTATTATGTGACAAATGTAGTGCTTTAAGGTTATTCATGTCTTTGAACATATCTCCAGATAAATTTTTCAAGTCATTGTGAGATAAATCTAAATATAACAATCCATTCATAGTTACATTTGGAAGGATCGTTAAATTATTTTTGTTCAGATAAAATGCTTTAATATTTGGTAATGGTTCTGTCAACTCTAATTTTTTTAATCTATTATGTGATAAGTCTAAAGAGTAGACGTTATCGATATTTTTAAAGCTATTCGGAGCGATTTCGTCTATAATGTTATTTGACAGATTAAGCCGCACCAAGCGGGACATGTTTACAAATGCATTACTTTCGATTTTTGAAATGTTAAAGTTACTCAAATCTAAGTATCTCAGATAATGTGCGGGACTAAATGTGTCTGAAGTTATGGTGCCAGTCAGTGAGTTCCCAGCCAGTTTTAAATATTGTAAATTATTCAGTGGCATAAAGTATTTACTAATAATTTTAATATTGTTCATCGTTAGATCTAATATTTTCAGCTGAGTCTGGTTTTTGAAATCGTATGATGCTATTTCCGTTAGTAAATTATTGTTTAAGTACAATTCAGTTATATTTGTCAAGACCATGTTAATAAAATCAAGTCTAGCTATTTTGTTATAGGATAAATCTAAAATTTCCATATTACCTGATTCCTGAAATGATTTTTTTTCTATTATTTCTATATAATTTCGACTTAAATTTAAATTTTTTAAGGAATTCATATCAATGAAAGCACCTTCTTCAATAGTTGTGATACTTTGATTACAGAGGCTAAGTGCAGGCACATTTTTTAAACCAATAAATGTGAATTTTGTAATGACACCTGTAATATTGTTACTTTCAAAATTAATATTACTTATTATATTATGTTTAAATGCATTATCTTGAATTTTAGTAATACGGTTTTGTCCTAAATTTAAGTAACTTAATTTAACATTATTTATAAAAATGACATTATCAATCACTTGTGTAATTTTATTATTTCTGAGATCAAGACTTTCTAAATTAAAAGCTTGGTTGAAGCAATTTGATTCTATTGTCTCAATTGCATTATTTGAAAAATTAACAGCTATCAAAGCCGTCAAACGGTTAAGTTCGTAACCGAAAACGTGTGTAAGATTATTGTAAGACGCGTCTAAATATTTCAAAGATTTTAAATTTATTAAAGTCATATTAAATGCAGCCAATAAATTATTTTGTAAATATAAGATCGTTAACGATTTCAAATTTCTAAAGATGTCATCAGATAATACAGTTAGTTTATTATTTTGTAAATACAATTCACTTAAATTACTCGAATACTGAAATATATCAAAGGGCATTCTTTCGAGTTCGTTGTATGAAAGGTCTAAGCTAGTAACTGCCGAATCTTTATTATCAAATGTAACCAGTGACATCGATTGAAGATCATTAATCGAATTTTTCGACAAATTTAGTGATTGAAGTGATTGTAAGCCTTTAAAAGCTAAATTATTTATGCTCTTTATTTGATTATTTGATAGATCCATTATCTGAGTCTTAGTATAATATCTAAATGCTAGCTCTGAAATTTTAGTCCATTTATTATCAGTCGCTCTGATTTCTTTAACTCGAACATCAAAGTTTGTCGGTCCAAAAAATCCAGCACTAAGTATTTCAACTGTAGATTTTCTCATTGTGAAAGTAACGTATGCTTCAGAGCTGCAACTTGGGTTTGATGCGCCTCCAGCAAATTTTTCACATATAACTTCATATACACAATTTGAAATTTCATTTGTTATGGTGCACGTGTTAGTACAATTAACTACTAGCAGTGATGTTGCAATGATGATGAAATCTGAAACATGAAGAAATGTTTTTTGATTTAAATCGTTAAAGTTGGATTTATTTGGAACGTACAAAATAGGAACAGAGACGAATATACAATTAAAAATAACTGTGTTTATACTCAGACAAAAAAAAAATACGATTTCAATTTACAGGCATAGTACAATATCAGGGATGACTCGAAGACTACTCGTCAGAGCTCGCTCAAAATAAATGGAATCACACGACGAGCACCAGCTTTTGAATAAAAAAATATCAAAATCGGTACACATCAAAATAGGTAGAGTCGAATTGAGTACCTACTATAGAATTGTCATATAGCATAGTATATGGTTTAATTCGGATAATTCCAACAATATCACATACATGTAGCTCAAACTCATAACCTCCTTTTTTAATATTAGATTTTGTGCAACTGTCAAATACAAGCAGTTTAAATGATCGTTACTTTTTCTAAAATTTTACAATTTCCGAGCTACCGAGATACTTATCTTAATTTTTTTATATCGTAAGAATATTATACAAAATATTAAAAAAAAAATAACAAAATGGATCGCATCACTTCACTTCAGCCTATCGCACTCCACCGCTGGAGATAGGCCATATGGCGTGAGCTCATGAGTTTTTCCCATTCGTTACCACGCTGGGCAGGCGGGTTGGTGACCGCAAGACTGGCTTTGTCGCACCGAAGACGCTGTTGCCCGTCTTCGAAATTTGAAAGTCAAATTTGAAAGCCAGCAGTAGGATGGTTATCCCAGCATTGGTCGGCTTTATAAGTTCCAAGGTAGTGGAGCTATATTATCCCTAATCACCTCTTACGACACTCACGGGAAGAGTAGGACCAAATTGGTCTAACCTATTCATAAGTTTTGCGCTTTACAGATTACTTGCTAACAACACATTCAGAGATATTATTTATAAATTATGCGTCACGTTGTTTGTCCGCGATGGACTCTTAAACTACTTAATCGATTATAATCAAATTTGCACACCGTGTGCACTTTGATCCAACTTGAAAGATAGGCTATATTTTACTTCGATCTAAATAATTTTATATTCACAAAAAAACGAACTCTTAAATATTACGAAAAACTTACTAACTAGTGCTACAAATCGTGCTAGGACTCACAGAGTCATAGGCTAATTACATAATTGTTGTTCTTTGGTAAAAGGTAGTTATTGTTTTTCACTGCTTTTGTTAAATATTGACGCCATTACGTTTCATTTGTGATGAAATTTGTAAAAAATATAATTAAAGTTTATGATATATTATTTTAATATATTTTCAAATCCGAGAAATCCAAAACTTTGAACTCAATTTTCTTTGATTTCGAGAAACATAATTTGCTGCCTTTGACCTAAACAGGGCAACATAAATATGCGCGTAACAAAACTTATAATTACTGATTACTATACAAGGAACAAAGCATTTAGTAATAATAGTCAATAAATAGTTTACTTACGTAAAAGTGTTTTGGTAATCATTTTAAATCACATTATCATAACCACTATCACTTTTGAAATTTTTCTGTATAACTTAAGTATACTAAAAAGTATTGTGATGCTTCGTTGTTGAAAGTTTAGCAATAAATGCTGTTCTGTACTTGCTTACCTAATGTTTTAGAGTTCCGCAAAATTATGATAACACGCTGTGATTTTATTTTTATGCAGGATAACAGCAAACAAACGTATCTATATTTATTCTTCTTATCGATAGCTAATCTATACATATAATAAAATGGTAGAAAGTCAAAACTGTACATTGAATATTTTTTTTAAAGAATACTTGGGGTGTGATCTACAATCGATACCAAAGCCAAAAATATAGTTTTTAGAATTTTTGTCTGTTTGTCTGTATGTATGTCCGGGATAAACTCAAAAAGTACTGCATGGATTTACTTCAAATTTGGCACGAATATTATTAAGAAGTCAGGTCAACATATAGGCTACAAATTATCACGCTATCACCTACGGGGAACGAGCAGTGAACCTTTATTTCTTCAACGCATTCTGTAACTACGTGTAATCTAACGACGCATATTTGAATGTTGTATTTGTATGTTAATAACCATGTTATAAGCTAGCTTCATACTATAAATAAAGACATTCTGTAGTATATTTAGTGTCAGCATTGCACCCGTGCGAAGCCGGGGCGGGTCGCTAGTAATAAATAAATTAAAAGAATATTTTGAAAATACAGCATTTTAAAATAAAAATTTGGAATTGATTTTATAAAAGGTTTTTTTTTATAACTTAGTGCCTATTTCATCAGTTGCTGATAAAGGTATCTAACGTATAAACGTATCCAAGAGATGACGATGTTTTTGCATATATTTTAAAGATCCTTAGCATCTTTTTTGCCAGCTAATAACGCTAATCAGTAACTTACGTACAAACTATTTTTTCAAACAGTCATGAAACTTATATTTTACTTCGGTTATTAAACAGTAGACGGAACCATTTCAACATCGTAACGTTTCATACTTAGCGTTATTGTTTGTTATTTGTAGTGATAAAACGAATGAATAGACATTATCGCTTTTGCATTTTGTAAAAAATATTCCATTTTATTTCGAGTGTGTGCATATGATTATTAATTTTTAATGTTTTATTTTATTATTTTAATTACATTTTAAATATAATATTAATATATTTTTGATGGTGTTGAAATTCTATAGAGCGATAAAGTGACTAACTTGGGTATTATATTGGATCAATCTCTCTTGGTATCCACAGATGTGTGAATTAAGTCGAAAAGTTTTTTCAGCTGTAGGATCACAACGTAGACTGCAAAATTTTATTCCTACTTCCACCAAAATTGCACTTGCACATAGCATTCTCTTACCTATGCTTGATTATGGTGATACTACTTATCTTTACATTACTGAGGAGCAACTTAATAAGCTTGAGCGTATTCAGAATTTATGTATCCGTTCCATATTTGGCCTACGCAAATATGATCACATCTCTGATTTTCGCAAAAAACTAAGTGGCTCCCAATTCGCCTTCGCAGGAATACTCACATACTTACTTTGTTATATTCATCATTACAACCTATACAGTCCACTGCTGGACATAGGCCTCCACAAGTTTACGCCAAAAATAACGTGAGCTCATGTGTTTTGCCCATAGTCATCACGCTGGGCAGGCGGGTTGGTGACCGCAGTACTGGCTTTATCGCACCGAAGACGCTGCTGCCCGTCTTCGGCCTGTGTATTTCAAAGCCAGCAGTTGGATGGTTATCCCGCCATCGGTCGGCTTCTTAAGTTCCACGGTGGTTGTGGAACCTTGTTATCCCTTAGTCGCCTCTTACGACACCCACAGGAAGAGAGGGGGTGGCTAAATTCTTTAGTGCCGTAGCCACACAGCAAGTACTTTGTTATATTGCATACTATTTAATCCTGCTCGTCCTTCTTACGTACGTGAACGTTTTAAGTATCTCAGCGAGTCTCATGATAGTTTATTTCTTAAAATCCCTCCCCACTCCACTACTTTCTATACTAAATCATTTACTGTCTAAGCTGCTCGGCTTTGGAACTCCCTACCTTTGCCCACCAGACGCGTTGAATCCCTTCCAATTTTTTTCAAGAAGTCTGTAAAACACGTAAATATAAATTTCCTTCAATTTTAATCCTTCTATCTAGTCACATATTATCTCTTGTCCTCACTTTGAATCTTATTACAATGATTCATTAACTATATATACGTCTCTGTGTGTCTATAGATATAGTAAAAATTAAAAATTGATTTATTATTATAAAAGCATTTTTTAAATGTCATTTTACAAATTAAAATTATGTTCGTCTTCTATAAAATGTAAGTAATTTGAAGCTGCCACCGATTCAGAATTTAGATTCTGCAGAAGAATCGGGAAGAGACTCCGCTGTTAATCTTTAAAAAAAAAGTGTGTATGTCAAGTCCGAACCACAACTGGAGTTTACTCTAACTTGGAGTTTATCGACTGTCTAAATAGGCACAAAAAGGCTTACTAGTCTAAAAAATAGACTAATACCACATCAAATGGTACATAAACAAATCAAATAATGCCATCTATTCACCAGTAGTACCGGAACCCACAAGGATCCCGACAGATGGCGTTACGAGAAACGTAACGGGATCATTCATTCAATAAATTTTACTCCTTATTTTTTTTACTCTGGGAGCCTTATATGAAAATCGATTCTTAGGGAGTGAACTTAAATAAGCTCCAAAACCTGTGTAAAATTTAGTCATGTCTTGCATTATATAAATAAAAACATAAATACAAACTCTATAACATTCCATTTCGTCCAGCGGAAGCTTTTATCACCGTCCATGTGATAATTGTGCTTGGACAATGAACAAGTATTGTTCACTGGATATCGATTCTCAATTGTCAAACATATCCTTTTTAAAGTTATCTCTTTTGTTTAAAAGTCGTCAAAAAAAGGATTAGATACGAATGAAAATAATGAAATAAAAAAAATATGAAGAATGAACTTACGTGAATCATAAACATTATCGGGAGATTTAAAAGTAAAATTATTAAAACGACGAATCATGGAGTTCGATTTATCCCGCTTTTTTACGTTAATGTAGGATATTATTTAATACTAGTGGTCGCCCAGTGGTTGAAATTCGACTATAATTAATTTAAATTATAAATTTTAACATTGTTAAGGTTCTGTTGTCAAAGACTAAAATAATAAACGAACATGTGTGTCAAAACATGGTATTGTGTGTCATTTTTTTTTAATTGATATAATGTATTTTTATGCATAATATTAAAAAAAATATTAGTATACTGCACTCCTTCTCTATATAAACTAAGTTTCACTGGCTGTCGCACTGGCAGTCGTGGCGTGGGTTCGATCAATATTATATTATATCGAGAAACATTTGTATTCGCAATATAGATGTTTACCGTGGTCTAAATGTTTGTGCTTTGTGTATTGTGTGTGTTTCCGGACCCCCGACACAGGAGAAAATTCTTCTGAGGGCCGTTGAGTGTGAACCGTTTATTATGTAAATTTTAACATGATGTGATAACATGATATTTGTATCGAAGCGCTTGAGCGCTAAAATCAGCTTACCTTTAAAATGTATATAATTGTAGACATGAATAAATAATACGGTTATACAATACATGAGGCTTGTATATTAGAGCACCGGTATAATTCTGTTTGAGACGAGTCTAAGGGGGAAAATTTGGAGAACACGATATAATTAAGAACGTGGAGAATTTATACAGAAGATGCGGCGAGGGGCCTCTTTCAGTAACATTTCGGTACTTAATGTCACGGACCGTCGGTAAATATAGAAGTTATTACGATTTGAGAAAGTATTCGGGGGAATACGAAACAAAATTAAATTTATAAAATAATAAAATGACTCTCAAAAACAAAGTTATAATTATGTTTGCTGGAAAACGAAAAAAAAACCGACATCAATTACGTCGACAAGTAGTACAACGTAGGTAGACGAAACAATAGTCAAGTAAAATACGCATTACCAAAGATTACTCCAAAAAATTTTAATTATGATAAGTATGTGCTTTCGATTAAATTAAAAATCATCAAAATCGGTACACTCAATAAAAACAAATGCAGATTTTCGAGAGTTTCCCTCGATTTCTCTGAGTTCCATCATCAGATCCTGGTTTCTTTATCATGGTATCACACTTAGGATATCACCTTTCTAACAAAAAAAGTACGGTCGAATTGAGTAACCTCCTCCTTTTTTGAAGTCGGTTAAATAAGCAACTTAATGCTTGTGTTATAGGTAAAAGCCGACTGTTAGAGTTTTTTTTTTTTTTTTTTTGATAAATATACATAGAAATAGTACATATATCCCTAAGTGGATACGGTATTAAAGAATACAGCCACCCCCTCTCTTCCCGTGGGTATCGCAAGAAGTGACTAAGGGATAACACGGTTCCACTACCACCTTGGAACTTAAAAAGCCGACCGATGGCGGGATAACCATTCAACTGCTAGCTTTGAAATATTCAGGCCAAAGACGGGCAGCAGCGTCTTCGGTGCGACAAAGCCAGCCCTCGGCAAAATACATGAGTTCGCGCTATTTTAGGCGTGAACTTGTGGAGGCCTTTGTCCAGCAGTGGACTGTGATAGGCTGACATGATGATGATGATGATGATATATATATAAATATATAAAAACATATATTACACCCAGAAAAAGGCAGGAATCGAAACCTGTAAAATTTCCTATTCAAAATATGTAACATCCCGACTGGGGAAGTACCGAGGTACTCACCTTACAGAATATCACAGCTAAATAATACTACTTTTAAGCAGTGTTGTGTTTCTGTTGGTCAGTAAGACGACCAGAACTCTTAGGGAATTAGTGATAGGTTCGGCAACGCGCTTGCGATGCTTCTGGTGTTTCAGGCGTCTATAGGCTACGGTACTCGTTTATCATCAGGTAAGCTGTTGCCGAACTAGTTGTATTAAAAAAATTGCTTCCCTTCCCACGCTAATTATCTAACATTATAATTATAGTAGCTCTGTTCTAATTTATTGTATATTGAAGCGTGACAATAACAGAAATATAAGAAAAAAATATTGTATTAGTAGGTTTATATTCTAGCTGTGATTCATACTATTATTATTGCACAATATATTCATTTCATCACTCATCATTCATGATTATAAAACAATTATCATCAAATGTGCTATATATAATTGTTTTCTCGCAAAATAAAAAAAACCGACTTCAATTACATCGCCTAGTAATAAAACGTAGGTAGACGGAAAAATAATAAATTAAACACGCTAAATTAGAGATAGCTCCAAAAGCACTCGTCAGAACTCAATCAAATTAAAATGAGACCACATGACATGTACTAGCTTTCGATTACAAAAAAGAAACATTATTTATGATGTATGAAAATACAGTCGAATTGAGAACCTCGTCCTCTTTAAAATCGGTTAAGGATGCCCCATAATAAAACAAATAACCTCTAAAATCTAGTCTTTGTTTTCTAACACCCTTTTGAGACGATCTGTCTTGAGCTTGTCTTACTTTAGTCTTCTTAATCTTATTAAAGACTCTCACGAGGCTTATCAGATTATTTTTGAACAACCAGAATTGCTTTAAAATTTTACGGCTAAAAAAATTAATTAATTGTATAGTAACAATTTTACAATAAAAAGTCTAAAAATAAGTGACATGTGCTTGCCTAATCTAATCACAGTGACAACTCCTAAAATAATTTAAAGCATCTATAACAACATGAAAATATTTTACTGTGCACCAAAAATCTCGTCTTATCTTATATATATAAATAAAAATGAATGTTGCCAAGCGCATAACTCGAGAATGGCTCGATCAATTCGACTAATTTATTTTTTTATGTATGTTCCTTAAGGCCCACGGAAGGTTTTAATAGTAAAAAAATTGTTTTAATATTAACTTTTAACAGAACGAAGTCTGTCCGGGCAGCTTATTTAATAATAAATTTAAAGATAGAATGAAATGAATTTAGTTTGCATCTTATTAGGTTTTCACTTTTTTTTTAATGAATTTATTCCCACATTTTATCTAGTAATGTCTGTATTTAAATATTTTACTACGGGTTTTTTATAATATTAGTAAAAGTAAAACGAGGGATCAGTAAATATATTTTAAGAATTTGTAAATATTTTGGTAATTTTAAAATTCTAGCTTAATAATACCAAAATTCCACATTATGTGATCAGATAGGAGCAATTTGGAATATTTTAAATTGAAAATGGATATAAAAATTCCCGACAAATTTGCAATGCTAAATCATAATCGGATTTAGGAACGAAAATTCTATAACAGTAATGGATGTCGCCGTGGAGGGCGCTACTTACTTTTATTAAAGTCAGAATATTTTGATAAAATTTGAATAACTAATATTATTTTTATCCAATACAAGTTTTCGTCGTATTTAATTTAATTCTAACATTTTACGTTTATTCGTTGAGTTTAGATTACAATAAATATTCTGGATACGAAATATTCAACTCTAACTTATGATTATATAGAATTGATACAAGCAAAGACTATCAAATGAAACCACATACAGTAATAAAAAAAGTACACATGTCAGAAGTGAAACTTCTTTGGCAAACTAATTTTTAAATCTCGTTTATATTTATGTAAATCTAAAGCTTTAGGTTTCTATTCCAGTGCCATCTAGTTATTTTGCATTGTAATACTATCGATATTAATGTAATAATATTTGTAATTTTTACAGTACACGCTAGGTGACTCTGTTGTTCGACAAAAACGTTGCACATCTTCGTAACGTTGATATTATTATAAGTGCGTTTCATCCTTAAAAATAATTTTTAACACCTAGGTTTGGAATATGATTTCTGTTCATTTTTCTGTTTTTTAATGATAATACAAATAATTTTCTGATTCTCAATGAAATACATACAATGTTACAATAGTGACAGACCTGTAAATTAATATAAAAATAAACTATAACGGTACTTAAAGATAACAAACAAAGAAATACGTAAAGTTAGTCTAATATATACGCTTTAGTTTAAGTTCAGCGGTAAGCTAATTTTGTCAATTTTTGTTTCAAACAACACTATTAAGTAATGAGATCTATATAAATAAAAATGAATGTTGCTAAGCGCATAACTCGAGAATGACGCGACCAATGCGACTTATTTATTTTTTGTATGTTCCTTAAGGCCCACGGGAGGTTTCAATACTAAAAAAAAGATATATAAATAAAAATCTATTAACTTTTGACAGAGCGAAGTCTGTCCGGGTAGCTAGTTACATAAATAAAATAAAAGATTCAACACCAGATTCCAATGAAACTTTTAAGCTACTAACAGAGTATAACCAAAAAGCTCTAATGAGCTTTTAAGCTGACGTTAGGTGTCAGTGCCAAGGTAAGTATTCGTACATTTGCCAAATTACGGACATGTTCACGAAAGCACAGGTAATTTCGAGTGTTAGTTGAGTAATTACTCTTTCTAATTGTTTTTGCCTCTTTGAAGATAATAATGTTATGAGAAAGAACAAAATTTACAATTTTAATTATACTGTAATATTCAAGATACTATAAATTATCATTATTAAAAAGTAGTAAGTAGTAATATTTCCATGTACATATGTTCATATACATATGTTCTGTATGTTACATGATTTATATTTTATTTTTGTAGATTATAATTGATTTCAGATACTCAGGAACAGTGAAAGAAAAGATATATTAACTAACTAGGCTATTTATATTTTTTATATTGCCTAAGTTATTTGTTAGGAAAATAAAAAAAATTATTAACGCCTACATTTGGAACACGATTCCTGTTCATTTTTCTGTTTTTTCAACGATAGCACAAATAATTTTCGATTCTCAAAGAAATACATACAATGTTACAATAGCGAAAGACCTAAACTAATATAACAATAGACTCAAACGGTACTTAAAGGTAACGAAAAAAGAAATACCAGGGTTGAAAACAAAGGTCATTAAAACTTTTACAATGTTATATTTCATATAAAATAATGGTATCGCGAATTCAGAGAAATTCAAGACCTTGTTAATGGTAACGAGTTTATTTCATAGAATTAAAGTATTTCGCGTTGTAATTATATGAAGAAACTTAGCGCACATTACACTTAACAGTTTAGCTTATGTATTTATGAAGTTAGTATCTGTGAGCCGTTTTTTCTACTTACGCGTACATCTTTGTACAAAATATATTCTTTACGATTTTAATCTCCTTATTGAATGAGATGATGGTTCAATTTTTTTGAAATATTATGCGATGGACGAGCCTGTAGGCCTTAGAAAGCTATAGTTTAAAAATTTTAGAGCCATAACTCCACTTCCCGGTGGTATATCAGAATAAGACTTAAACCAATTATTAACTTAAACATTTTTGTACTTGTTGTGTGTATGTACATTAAGCCACACGACTAAAATAAAACTTTCTTAGCAATAGGCATGCTCTGTATCTTAGATATACGAAAGGTACTGCTATGAGAGAAAGAGAGAAAGAAAATGTGTGCTTGCACCTCTCTCTTACTCCGTTCGCCTCTCCCGATCACACTTTTCGTAACGCTCCTGTCAAGCATTCACCAGCTTACTACCCATGTCAAGAAAGAAGTTTTACTATAAAAACTTTTAACATTTTTGGATTTTATTTCTTTCAAAAATACACCTATAATATGTTCTTCCGACATGTATTTATGTATAGACATCGGGCTATTAGCGTACAAAAACTTGAAACCTTATTACGTCTACGTTATGTAATTAAAAAGAGGTGTCTAGTAATTTATGTAAATGTATGAAATTAGTCGAGTACTTTTTTATTTGTTTTGTCCTCATTGAGTATAAACACTCAAATAACTTTTATTTTACTTTTTATTTTGTAAGAAGCTTTTTGCACAAAATTGTACGTTATTTTAATTGACTTCAAAAAAGGAGGATGTTCCTTTTTTTATTTTATTGTTATGTGTACTTTAATAAGCACGTTTCTTTTTCCTTAGTGTACCAATTTTCGATAATTGTTTTGTTAGTCGAAAGCTGGTACTCGCCATGTAGTCCTATTAAAATTTGGTGAGTACCTATTGTTTGAGTTTTCCCTATTAATGTGTTTTGAACCAAATTAAAGTATATTTTTTATTAGTTTGAGGGAAAAGATAGTTATTTCAATAAGTACATATATACACATTTCTAGTATTAGTGCTTTTTTTAATCGTAATATGTATATTCATGTTTATATAAGCCAAGTATTTTGACAAAGTTGGATTACTAGTAGTTGCTAGTATGTACTCGTAAGTTTATTGATTATTTCACTTCTCAAAACTTTTTATACTCGTATATAACTCTATATCTGATCTAACTATCACGCTTCTAGGACACTCCATTACAAATATTTTTTAACTCCAATTAAATAAAATAAATATATATTTAAAAAAAAAAAAAAAATCGATTGGTGCTATTGTAAGAAATGACGGTAGAACTCGAATTTAGAATGTTCTAGATAAAAAAGTCATTTACCGTCATGGCAGCCCTAAAGAGCTCGGGGGCTAAAATTATTATTCCACGTAATCCTTTGTAGGCGTTTCATATTACGCCGTTTGATTGATGGTTGTTCACTACAATAGTTAATGTTGAATCGAGTATATTGTGAGCTATCTAGGACGGGTAAATGGATTATCTTAACTTGATATAAATTTATATTTTTGTAGAAAACAAACTGATACGGAAAACTTTGCACCAAGATATTATTTTCATGTAAATATAGTTTTTTTTTTTTTTTTAAATAATAAATTCAAAAATGAGGTTCTCAATTCGACTGTTTTTTTATGTGTGTAAGTTACTTCATAACTGTACGATGTATGTTATACATATATAGTATTAACTATACTAATACAGATGTACTTTTATTGTTGACACATAAACACTGGAAACAAGATAACGCAATACAGGCAATGTATGTTAATTATTTTTAGCTAGTTCTAAAACTAACAATAGACAATTGTGTCACATCAACTAACTGATAACCTAAAATTAATATTAAAGTTATTAATTTTTTTATTATTATTATTATCTATTTTTTTTATTATTTTAGTATTTTTAACTTCTTTCTGAAAGTACGTGTGCTTTATCGGCGCCTACACACCGGTTGGCGGGTTCTATTCCCGCTCGGGATCGATATTTGTATTTAAAAATATTTCTTTCCGGTTTAGATGTCTATCCATGTAGGTCTCCCCACCGCGTCTTCAAGAGCACGTTAAGCTGTCGATCCCGTTTTTTTATCATAAATATCTAATAGTTATCATTACTTATTGTAGTAGTATAGGAAATATATACGCCAATCCGCACAGGAGCAGCATGGTTGTTGTAGCTCCAATCCTTCTCCTACATGGAAAAGAGAGGACTATGCCTAGAAGCGGGATGTTACAGACTGTATCGTAATAATATAAATCAAAAAATAAATTGCACAGGTAAATTTTTTAATTTGATTAACTATTGTATTTGTCTAACAAGTCAAATTGTGTTCTTATGTACGTGTAGTTTAGAAGAGACTTAATAATTTAACTAAACATAAAGCAATTTTCATCTAGTATTCTCCCTGCTATTAACTTACAATATACTCAAGTATACAATTAAGTTATTTTCTATCTTAACATCTCGGTGTAATTATAGGTAAGTAAGGTTTTTAATTTCATTATCAATCTTTAAGCTTATTATGATGCTGTAACTAACTTAGTTAATAACTAACGGAGTTTAAACTCCGTGAGTTAATTATTTGAATTAATTTAATTAAATGAAATAATAATTGCTGAATATTTTTGCCGTTGCAAACCTGTCAAAAAGTTGAGGGGTTTGTTACTTACCCTCTAGTTTAGATTGATACTAAAAAATATATAAAACATACATAAAACTTAACTTAGTTTGTTTATAAACCCATACCATCACAGCGAATTATATGTTAAAACGTAAATTTTCTATATTAACACCTTTATCAAATTGGCTGAGTATTTTGTGTTGAATTAGAGTAGTGAAACTGACAGCGTTCTACTATTACAAAAGGACTACATATGACGTATTAATCAACGACACTATAGAGACATCTCTATTACATTTTAACATATTCGAAGAACCTCGTTTAAGACCTGTAACATTAAGCAAACAACTCGTTTAAATAATAACTGTGTTTGGTTGTAAACTAAGAAAATACGCAATTATTACGACGAAGCTAGTCGAAAAAAATAATTAAACACGCATTATTACAGATAACTAAAAAAATACTTGTCAGATTTTGATCAAATTTCAGTAGGACCATCAAAATCATTACATCCAGAAGAATCGAAAAAGCTTTGAGACGAAAAAATTCTAAAAGATACAGTCGAATTGATAACCGCCTCCTTTTTTGACGTCAGTTATAAAATTAACAAAATTTCTCCTCTTAGCTTGCAACAAAATACAGAATAAATATTACTATTCACTAGTAATATCATATTACATTTAGTATTTGAGAAAGGAGATTCGAATAAGCTTAATAAATTAAAAAAAAATGAACACGTGGTGGAACCTCCCTTAACCGAACGACATATTGAAGAGATTTCAAAATGCCGTTAGACGGGTACGTGACAGAGAGTTGATTTCTTAATCTGTGTTTAGTTCTTTTGACTTTTCGTACGTTGCTCTTCTGCGGTTGTGGCGTCGTATTGTGAGCGGTTTTCTTTTTGAAAATATTTATTAATAAGCTATAAACTTACAGAAAAAAGGGTGAAATGAATGTAAAATAGTTTTAATATTTTTGTAGATAAAGTAAATTACTTTTATGTATATTCTTTCTTACGCTTCAGCCTGTAATATCCCACTACTGGGCATAGGCATCTTTCCCCGTGTAGGATAAGGATCAGATCCACCACGCTGCTCCAATGCGGGTTGGCGGATATATTCCCTACTATGAGTAACGATCGCTATCAGGTGTACATGATAACAACCGGGACCGACGGCTTAACGTGCTCTCCGAGGCACGGTGGAGAGACCCACAAGGACTCACAAACACTCAGATGACGGCAAACACCTTTATGGCCAATATAAATGTTTGTCATCGAACCCGCAACCGCCAGCGCTACAGGTACAATCCATGGCTGTAACCGTTGCGCCAACGCGGCGTCATTATATATATAGGCGGCATATTCTTTCTTAATTGTATGTTATACATAAATAAATACACTGAGCATAAATATTGTTGTAATTGTACACAACAACACTTTGCTTGTAGTGATGAGTCTACTTACTGACTTTTCTGATTCCGTAAATGTAATGCGTAATAATCAAATAAATACGCATTATTAGAGATAAATAAGAAAACACTTTTCAGATCTCGGTAGCACAAAACGTACGGGATCCTAAGTTGTTTTAATGAAAAGACGCTGAATCATAAGTGCTTTTAACGAAAATCAAATTTCTCATAACAATAACCGTATTCTGTAAAATTTTATCAAATCCATTATGGTGGTATTTTTAATCTTAAACGAAAACCTCGCCTCGTAAACAAATATATTATAATAAATATCTATTATTACATAAATACACAGTCGTCTGCAACAACTAAAGCTTGTTATAATTATGTGTAACTAGCTGAGCCCGCAAACGTTTTTTTGCCATATGTGGTATACACCCCCTTATAACTTAGGGATATGAAAAATGGATGTTAGCCGATTCTCAGACCTACTCAATATGCACACAAAATTTCATTAAAACCTGTCCACCCGTTTCGGAGGAGTATTTTAACTAACATTGTGACACGAGAATTTTGTATATGAGATTAATACTTATATATAAATAAATACACATATCACACTCAGACTCGAAGCGGAAATCGAACCCAAAACCCCAGATGCAGAAATCTAATCAACGGGCTAGTAAGATAAATTAATTGTTTATTCATTTTAAAGACCACGCAACACGCGTGCTCATCGGGAAAACAATAAAATTATCAGTGACGTAATATATTTATAAATATGTCTTTACTTAAGTATAGGGATAGTGACTAATTTTGTACCAGCTATACATATAATAAAATGGACGGAAAGTCAAAACTGTAAATTGAATATTTTTTTTAAAGAATACTTGAGGTGTGATCTACTATCGATACCGAAGCCAAAAATATAGTTTTTAGAATTTTTGTCTGTTTGTTTGTATGTATGTCTGGGATAAACTCAAAAAGTACTGCATGGATTTACTTCAAATTTGGAACGAATATTATTAAGAAGTCGGGTCAACATATAGGCTACATATTATCACGCTATCACCTACGGGGAACGAGCAGTGAACCTTTATTTCTTCAACGCATTCTGTAACGTGTAATCTAACGACGCATATTTGAATGTTGTTGTTATTATGGTAATAACCATGCTATATAAGCTTGCTTCACACTATAAAAATCACGCAATATAAGTAACTAAGCCGATAAACATAAATGATTAATAAAAATATATAATAATTATCGAATGATATAATAGTATTAGCAAACTACAATAATAATAACAGTAATCAGGTAGATTATACATTAGAAAATGTATAGCCATCACACATAACTATACATAAGAATCTTACGCTTTTATTTAACGTTACGAACGTTTTTTTTGGGCTAGGGTACCCCTCCGCAACGCCCCCATAAGGAACTTCGTTCCAAAACTACTCACCAGATCTTGACTAAGTTTAGACGGAGCACGTCAAGCACCAGTTTTCAAAATAAAAATTATCAAAATAATAGTCATCGAATCATTATATCGAGTAAAACAGTCGAATTGAGAACCTCCTTCTTTATGAAGGCGTTTAACACAATAACGAACTTTTAATAGTTGTATATAATAACAGCATGGAGTGAACACGACATGCTCCCCAAGTTGTAATACGGTGACCAATAAAGACTAAACGTAGAAACTAATGTCTGTACAATAAGAACATATGTATATTTGTACGGATACAAATATCCTTCCAACGACGAAAGGTCTGTAATAGCAAACGTAAACAAGGTATTTTTTAATTTTGTTTCTTGTAAATATTATTTACTTGTGCATGTATTTACTTAGTGTATAAAATTTTTGTTTTTTCTTTTTATAAAATATTTAATAATGCTTTCTTATTTGTAATTTACGTAAGTATACTCTATATATTAACGTATAGGTTTCAAATTGGCTTGCCGTAAGATTTAAATCCCCAACCGACTTATGTAGTAAATTAATCTTTGTCTGTATGTATGTGAGTACCAAAACAGTAAAGTTAGTGCACCGACTGAAAACCGCAAACCCTGTAGTTCTATATAAGAAGGCTTAAAGCTAATACTGGGATATGAATAAAATTTCCGTGATCATAGTCCTGTAAGATTTTTTTTTTGTTCGTAACTTACCTGACATAAGTCTATTGTGAACTGTTAAGCACGTAAAACTTATAATTTCGTTGTTTTCTTGAATCTTTGAAATTTGAATCTTTAATACAATATTCCTAATTTTTATGTGAGAATCTTTTAATAAATATTCGAAAACTAACAGAAAAAAACACTCGATTGGACCGGTAGTTCTTATGTTTTGCGCTTAGCAACATATATATACAGATTCACTTTTATTTAATTAGTATTATTTAACTTTTGTAAAAAAAGGACCGCCACTTTGGTATGTATATGTTACTAATAAATCCTTCATCTCCATGGAAGTAGAGCAGACATATTTAGTCCGTCCTAAAACCCTTACTGATAACTTAATTAGTTGTTGGCGCAATCGGTAGCAATGTTGTTTTCATCTCCGAGACTCGAGGCTAGTTTAGGTCATTTATTTACATAAAATCTACAACATGTTTAGCACAATATCCACGCTCAAGTCATCCCGTTTTCATTCCCGAGTCTATAACTTTCATATTACTACGTAAAATTTGCTAAGACCTTTCTCTTATACATGAAATATTTAGAAGTGGGCCTGAGATTAATCTGCTGTGCTACTTCTACGTGGGTTTGAACCGCTGACAACTACAACCGATACTGAACTTTATGTATTTCTGAGACTCGATGGGTAGAGCCAAACAGACACACCTAACAACAAAGTAATATTTACTAAAATCCAAATCCCCTTCTTAAGAGAGAACTGATCCTACGACTATTGGCGTTTTAGTTCATCCTCATACAAGTACGATCGTCAGTATTATATCCCTCACTTCAGCCTATCGCAGTCCACTGCTAGACATAGGCCTCCACAAGCTCGCGCCGTAAATGGCGTGAACTCGTGTTTGTTGCCTATAGTTTCAACGCTGGGCAGGCGGACTGGTGACCGCAGGGCTGGCTTTGTCGCACCGAAGACGCTGCTGCCCGTCTTCGGCCTGTGTATTTCTAAGTATTGTATACCAAGTAAAAATATATGTGCTAAAAATTCCTTTCATTGAACTCAAATTTCAAACTTCAAAAAAGTTTTAAAAAGAAAAATTATTAGTCCAATATGTAAATTTTTGTATTCTGGTATATATAGCAGATGTGAATAGTAGAAATCGTTACAGCGAAACTAGAAATATACGAGCACATAGAGGCAGCGTATTCCGTAATGATAAGATCATACACACGAAGAATAATGGAAGTGACATATAAAGCATTTGCTTCAACAATCTTTTTACACTATGTTTATTGTACAAGTATTTTTTTTAATCTATAATATTAGTTACAATCATTTGAAAAGTTTCTTTTTATATACAACTTGGTCTTCAAACAAGCGTACGACTAACCTGTGATGCCATGGTAAGCGATTACCGTAACCTATAAACGCTTGCAATAACAGAAGCATCGCAAGCGCGCTGCCAAATCTACCCCTAATTCCCCCAAACTTAATAATTAATCCGCGTTGGCGCAACGGTTACAGCCATGGATTGTACTCGTTGCGCTGGCGGTTGCGGGCTCGATCCCCGCACATGACAAACATTTGTATTGGCCATACAGGTGTTTGTCGTGGTCTGGGTTTGTACAGTCGTTGTGGGTCTCCCCACCGTCCCTCGGAGAGCACGTTAAGCCGTCGGTCCCGGTTGTTATCATGTACACCTGATAGCGATCGTTACTCATAATAGGGAATATATCCGTCCCTCGGAGAGCACGTTAAGCCGTCGGTCCCGGTTGTTATCATGTACACCTGATAGCGATCGTTACTCATAATAGGGAATATATCCGCCAACCCGCATTGGAGCAGCGTGGTGAATTAAGCTCTGATCTTTCTCCTACATGGGGAAAGAGGCCTATGCCCAGTAGTGGGATATTACAGGCTGAAGCGTAATAATTAATCAGATAAACAAATTATATTCAAAACATATGTGGACATGTCATTATTATCAAAGCAATACTTTTACTATCAAAACCATCATAAATAAAAATATCCTTTTATCTACGAAATATTAATTTTAATAACGTTTATTACACAGTGCTATCAATAATAACCATCTTACGGCATAGCTTAATCAGCTCTTAAACCCCTACACTCAGTTTGGGAGTCTGGTGCTATTTCTCATTCTACCTACTCTAAGTGGTTCATAGTATGGTAGTGTATTCATTAACGAGTACAAAGCCTGTTTATTCAGCATTGTAATTTAAAATGGCATCGTTAATAGCATGTACTGTAATGTTTACGTGCTGGCGCTCAGTTGCGTTGAATGTTATTTGTAATTTGTCAAAACTCACGTGTTTGTTATTGCCTATTAAAATTTACTGTTACTGTAAATTAGATTTGTATTTATTACAATAAAATTTATTTATTCAATATATATGTATTTCAAAGTATTTCTAAGTCATCATCAATCAATAAGAATTAAATATAAGGTATATGTAAGAGTTAATTCAAATTGAACTGGATGTAAATACGGACAGTTTCACATTGGCTTTTCAACTGTTAATATTTAGTAAATAAATAAATATTTATTTTATTTTCTCTCACACAAATCAGTGTAGTATCATCATTTAGTTATCCTTTTTTACTTCTCATGTACGATGAAACACTAATATTTAAAAAAAACACTCTATATAATACATTTAAATTATAAATTCAGATCTCGATTGATACAAATTAGAATACCTTTAGACGAACCCGTAAATTGATCCCAACTTAACAGCTGACTACGTAGTACGTGTTACCTCGCTTTGTCCAATAAGTGGTTCTGTCGCTACGTGACCGAGTTAGAAAACTTATTCACGCTCCAGAAAATTCTGTTCCATCTTATGATTTCATAGCCAGCTAATCCTGTTCCCGTAAAGACATGTAATAAAAAAATATCGTATTATCGTCTTTATGCCCTCGACTATAGAGGCCACGGTATCGCCTATAAGGTCCGATCTCACTGCGCCATTACTCCACGGCAAAAAAGGTCGAGAGATCCCCTTTTAATTTTTTTTTCTACGAACGTATTTTCTAATGTAATCCTTGGCTCTCACGATTTCTCTGAGATGCTTGTTCCTAGCTATTTTCGTTAATAATATTTTGTTAGATGATGTTAGTTTTATCATCAACAAATACTATATAGATACGGATGGTTCTGTATTTATGTATTTCATAACTTAATCTATACTAATAGTCGAGAACTGCAGTAAGTTCTATTTTAGAGCGAGTTTCTAAGGCTGCACTAACAGGTTCCTACCAAATTTGGCTAGGCAGGGCGGGAAACTCGAGCAGTGAAGGTGAGCGTTGATGCGCATCTCAAAGGGGGCCTCCTTAAACCTACACCTAGGTCGCAAGTCCTGAGAACTGCTCTGAGTTCCTCCTTCCGCCACACGATGGACCCGCACGGTGAATCCATGGAATGCTAAGAAGTTTATCTCCCATAAGGAGGAAAGGTTAGAATGTTTGTAGTTTTTATAGTTTACAATGGTTGATGATGGAGAAACTAATACTCGAAAACTGCTGGACCGATTTAAAAAAAAATATTTCATCAAGAAAAAGCTCATCACTCAAAACATCTTATTTTAGTTTCTTTAATAGATTATGTAAATTAAATTAATAAAAGAATACAATAGTAATACATTCTAAAAAAGTAAATTAAATTATATCATCTTCTATATATTAATACGTGAAGCAAAAACTTTGTATCCCATTATACGAAAATTGTACGGACGGAGGAGTATGAAATTTCGCACACTTATTATGTAACTTAAACACAGATTATGTAAATTAAATTAATAAAAGAATACAATAGTAATACATTCTAAAAAAGTAAATTAAATTATATCATCTTCTATATATTAATACGTGAAGCAAAAACTTTGTATCCCATTATACGAAAATTGTACGGACGGAGGAGTATGAAATTTCGCACACTTATTATGTAACTTAAACACAGATTATGTAAATTAAATTAATAAAAGAATACAATAGTAATACATTCTAAAAAAGTAAATTAAATTATATCATCTTCTATATATTAATACGTGAAGCAAAAACTTTGTATCCCATTATACGAAAATTGTACGGACGGAGGAGTATGAAATTTCGCACACTTATAGGTAATTTATATAGAGAAGCAGAGAGTGCATAAATCAAATACTTTTTTAAAATTATGTATAAAAATACATTAAATCAGTAAACAAAATATATTACACACCCTACCATGTATTTGACACAGAGAGGCATACATACTATTTTGTTTATTGTTATAGAAGTATAGTCTATGACAACTGAACCTTAGTAATGTTTAGACTTAGAATAATTTAAATTAATTATATTTGAATTTCAACCATTTGGCGACCTATATGGCGGCTACACTTATGGTCGATATCTGGGGTTTTAGTGCTGCAGGTCGTAACACAGGTTTTTCTATTATGGCAGCAGAGGCGTCCTAAATATAAGAGTTGTATAAGAGTTATTGAATATAAAATTAAAAATTATTTTAAAGACGCTATGTGAATGAATATTAGAGTTCGAAAAATGCGCACCAATATTTGAATTATGCTTATTTTGTGTATCTGTTATAATTTTCATAATAACAGACGTAATCTGCATAATAATTCTTGCTTCAACGATAATTGAAAAATTTTGTAGTACTGAATTTAAGAGAGAAAAATCTGAGATTTTGCTTTTACACCCTCGTATAGTCTATTCGTTTCAAAGCTAAAACTTTACAAAATAATAATTTGAAATTGCTTAAACGTAACATAATCCTTATTTAGAATAGTCGGTTAAAATATTACGACAGTAGAAACAACTTTAAAAACAAAAACACACACATTCAAAACATAATTACGACAACAATATGTGCCACAGAAATTATGATCGTAAAATTAATACTGTAAAGTTGTATGAATTATAATATGAAGTTACCCTACTCAGAAGAAGTTAGGAACAGTAGAAGCAAGTTTCATATGTCAAGAGCAATGATTTATATGGTGATTTGTATGTGTGTGTGTGAGTCACATATTGGTATGTAGGTAATAAAAAACAAAAGTGGTGAAGTAAGATTTGACATAACAACAAAAGATAATTATTGTTATAATTAATTGTGTTATCGGTCTAACTGGATATCTGTTGCTTATTTATTAATACATCGCTAACGATTCTCAAGTTTGGTCCATATTTATAACAATATACATATGTATTAATGTCTGGTAAGGCAGATATGTTATCAAGGTGAAAATAGTCTTCCATAAGTAGTGCGATATTTACGAAAGTTTATCTTGGCCATTTAAATTTGTTTGACACTGTCGAACATAATGTTTATATATTATTGTTATATTAATACTAGCTGACCCGGCGAACTTCGTATTGCCGATTAGTCGTATAGTCGATTCTTTAATTTTATTAATTTTTTTTTTTAGAATTTTTCTCTCCGTAAAAACCATCCTCGTACTTCAAGGAATATTTTAAAAAAAGAATTAGCGAAATCGGTCCAACCGTTCTCGAGTTTTGCGCTTAGCAACACATTCAGCGACTCATTTTTATATTATAGATTTGAATTTCGCGCCTATTTGTGCAGTCTGTGCGCTTTAATAAATACTTGTCTCTCTCTATAATCTGTTACATCTAGCGACCAGCGTATTACTGTTAATTTTTTTAATTATTTAGATATATAGTGATTAAAACCTGAGCTACGTCTTTTAATCTAACAAACACAACAGAAATGCGCGAAAAGTTTTTCTGATCGAATACAAATGATTTTCTTGTAAACATAGTCCAACATGGATGAAAATGCTACTGACATCATATAAAAATCATTTAACGACAATACTATTTTTTTTTTTTTTATTTCAGATAAACATTTTATTTACATCATTGAATAATTAATTCGTTCGAAATTCGTTTGATCTCTTACTAGGTCAATATAACTAAAAACAGATGCCCATAAAACTCAATAAAACTCCGATCCAATCAACACAAAGGATATATTACGTCACTAATGATCGAAGCCAGCACATAAAAACTAACGCCAAAACCTATTTATAGGTTCGAAGTTATTTTCGGAGAACATTTTATGAGGAGATGAGCAGATTCGAAGATTTTACGATTTCCACTTGCCGACTTAACGCTTTACGATCTAATGTTTCTCCGAAATGGTTTACCTGTCTCCTGGGACATGCGCATTTCCATTTGTCACGCGTTGCGACTTCTCTTTGACGTTATGATGTCTGATTTTATGACTTAGAAAAATGAGTGTCATTTGTGATGGAGTAGTAAAAAATATTCTAATGGTGTGTTTTGGGCTTTGTTATTATTCATAGGTTGTATTAAAGATAATAATAGTTCATCCTTTTAGATCTAAGCCATAAACATTAGCGATAACGATAGCGTCGTCATCAGGCAATGGTCGGATCTTGTGTCGTACTACTAAGTTTAGACTTCATCCATGGAAATACATAGAGCTTTTGTACTTATATCTTCTTGTTAAAGGTAGTATAGAAGGTTTGCATACATAGGGAGATATCTAACAGTCGTTCTCTTACCGATACGGGCTAGTACTCTCATATAGCATTATTTTTAAGTCTGCTTATAAGTAGAAAATAATATATTTTAAAATATGTCACTGCGTATGCAGAGTTTAGGAATTTAGTTAGAATTTTGAGTTTGAAATTTATTGATACAATTTTGCATAATATTTTTGACATATAAGTAAAAGAATTTATTTTAATTTTGAATGTTAATGTCACCAGCTCCTGATTAAGTTTACTTTACACAAAAGATATTGATGAAGTTTTGGTTCCAAACATAATAATAATAATAATAATAGCTTTATTTATAATAAACAGTTTCAGCAAATGGTAACAATTACAAAAATTCACTTATGCATAAGGTTAAATACAGAAAAATTTTGAGTTCACACTGATCATCCTATATGGATTATAGATATAATCTGTGTTAAGGATGATCACCCAACCTCCCCTTTGCTACAATATTGTATAATTTTGGCACAAGTTCTATAAGAAGGGGTAGACATATTAATATAAACACAATCATGTGGATATCGATACTTAAAAAAACATATATGAAATCTAATTTATGTATAAGATACACTTTTACTCCAGATAACTGTCTATAACTTAATCAGATACCAATAATCGGGCCTTAGTGTTGATCACGTCCATTCTCCTGTTAGTGTCAGTACGAAGACTACGTAAGTATTTATAGAGTACATTGACAGAAATTGTTCCTTCCAAACCAAACCAAACCAAAGACAGTTTAATTAAATGAGAATCGCCAATGATAAGCAGAACACATCGCATTCAGATTATAACTGCCAGCGCGTTTAGGAAAATAAAAGATAAAACATTATTATAGCGGGCGTATCTATTCTTGGTAAAATGAGTCTTGCTCGTTGGCGATAACGGAGTGTACTGTGAAAATTTTCAGGGAAATGCGCGGAACGTGCTCAAACCGCTTTTTGCGATAATGGAAATCGGTCCCATGCTGCTTTATTAAACTTATAACCTTTGAATGTAGAACTATGAAAATGGCACAGCACTATCATTACCATAACATTTTTAAGCAACTTAGAGCTTACTGAGTACTCAAGCACAAAAAGAATTATATTAAAGAAAATAACAATGTTCTAACATAAAAAATTAAAAAGGCGGTTTTATTACTCACAGCAATCTTCATAGACAATAGAGGAAATATTAATAGCGTGTGCAACAACTAGGTAAACGGAATAGCTTAAAACCTTAGCTAATGAAAACAACCTAAATATCCATAAAAAACATTATCTAATATATAAAATTCTCGTGTCGCGGTGTTTGTAGTTAAACTCCTCCGTAACGGCTTGGCCGATTCTCATGAAATTTTGTGTGCATATTGGGTAGGACTGAAAATCGAACAACATCTATTTTTTCATCCCCCTAAATGTTAAGGGTAGTCCACCCCTATTATTTTTTTTAATTTTTAAATAAATTATTTATTTTTTATTTTATTATGATTTGGCGTTGAAAGATACATACAGCCCTAAATTTTCATCCTTCTACCACCAACCCCTATTTTTAAATAGCGTTTAGCGGCAAGACAACGTTTGCCGAGTCAGCTAGTAATATAATAAAATTACTGTAATTTGAGGTAGAATATAAAAATTTAAAGCTTAAAATACCATAAATAAAACATAAGAATAAAAATATAGGTGTATTAATTGTCACTGTTAAGTTACTGTAAGAATTCTGAATACCACGATAATCTGATCTGTATTCTTTCATTTTTGTACCACGTGCGTTATAGAGCTATACTACTCTGTGAATATGTTTAAAAATGGAACAACTTTTTCCAATTTTATCATGGTTTGTTACATTTTGTAGATGCCCGACGTTTCGGATATTTTACAACAACCATGGTCACGGGAGGACCTCGATAAAATAAGAAAAAATTGTTTCATTATAGTGAGCGGAATTCGCGTAAGCATTAGAAAACAATATAATATGTTGTATGTAAATATGTTGTAAATTTTTTTTGCTTAAAAAACATTGTTTATTGTTACAGGTAATGAGATCACACTACAGAACTAGCACATACAAATGGGTAACAATCATAACACTGGTAAAAATTTTAGTACTATCTAAGTCATTTTGGTAAGTAGCCTTAGGCACTAATGACTGTCATAGCTAATTATTGCCGCGATGTTTACAATACTGACGTTTGTGTCAGTGTCATTTAATTCAGGTACTGAACTAGAAGTTACTTAGCAGAGCATTTACCCTTAACATAAAATCATAGACTCACTCTGACATTGCCAAATCCTCACGGAAGCCATTATACAAGAAGAAGAAGAACTAGAAGTTACAAGGTTGCCCTATAAATTTGATGAGGCCTTATCAAAACTATTCGTAAATGGACCTAAAAAATGTTTTATTACTTAAACATTACCAGTACACAATAACCACGCTACAAATTCTCACAGAAACCTTTACGATATCTCGACTAACTGAGGCGTATTTTACAAATCTGTATAAAAATGAAAACGAGTTGCCAAAATGTATGTATTCACGTAACTTTCAAACGACTCCAACTAATTGGATTTTTTTTTCTGTTTCCTTTTTGTTTTGTTTTTTTTTTTTTGTGTGGTAAATTTGTGTGTATGACAAGGTTTGTATTTAAGAAATTAAAAAAAAATAATCACGAATAAAAATATAGCATTACTTTGCCGAATCAGCTAGTGATTAAGGTGTAAGCTAGTGGTTATGGAACAAGTTAAAGGAAAATGCATATTCCAAAGTATTGAAGTCTCAAGTCTTAATACCATTTCATTTAAATATCGCGAATCACCGCTGTATTTAAAGATTTCATTAATAAAAGTCGGTAACAATATGTTTAAAAAAAAAAAACACAAACCAATTTACTTGTAAAAATTCGATAAATAAAATATTCCGTGTCTGCATCGTTCCGTCGTTTCGCTGCATTCGTTAGTTTGTTCAGTAACAGAACTGTTCCTCAGACGCTTCGAAAAATACTTTCTCTTCGTGAATAAATTCCACTTATTAATTCCGTTTGATTTTCTCTTCATATTCAAAGGCGAAGAGGGACTTGAGGATTTTAATCAAAAGATATTTTTTTTATATTTGATGAATACAGTCGAAGAAAAATCATTTTATACAATTTTGTAGAAACACTAAATGTTTGTTCTTTATTTTTCAAGTTAAAACTGAAGCATTTGTTTTCTGTTATTCCATTAATTACTTATTATTAAATAAATAATAAAATAAACCAAATATGATTTGTGTGTTTTTAATTTACATATTTTTATCCTATTGAGCTATAACAAAATACTTAGATTATTTGAATGATCTTTAGGTTCCCGAACTGAAAATTAAGAAGAAGAAGAAAAAGAAGAAATATACTTTTATTGTGCATATTACAAGCTAAAATACATAAAATAAAACTTACAGAACAACATTATGCACAAAGGCGGTCTTATCGCTAGGTAAGCGATTTCTTCCAAACAACCTTGGGGTGAAGTAAAAATACTTACAAATTACATCAGGATCATTATAGTTAGTTGATTAATGACATAATACTTGTAATATTTATAACAGTAGAGCAATAAAAAATGGGTGTGTGAAATTATCATTAAATCTTGCTACTAACATTTCTAGTTTCAAAATAGCTAAAAAGCATTTTGAAACAACTTTAGCGCTAATAAATCATTTTGCTTCAAGATATTTCCGGTGCATAAGTCACTAAGATGTCCTGCTAATTAATCTACCTATATCAAAGATCTAAAATCCTTCACAAATTCAGCCTTAATCAATCTTGATAAGGGCTCTGAATTCATAATGTAATTTATGGCATCAAACCTTCGTGACATACCATTGATGCACAAAGCAATATAAATATCTTGAACTGATTTTATTGACTATGCTTTACTTATAAAAGAGGACTTTATTACATTATATTTTATTTTACGTGAAATTGCTTCATTTTATCATGTTTGAATTTAGAAATAAGTCTCCAATGTTCTTTATGACAGAAGTGACAAACTAATTGACAGAATAATGACAATTTTTTTTCATCCCCTAAAAAGCATAGTACGATAGTTTTTTTTTTTTTGGTGTTTATGTTGTGGTCGATGATAACAAATTCCTTCATGAGCCTTAATAATAAACCAAATAAGAATTTCAGAAAAAAGAAATATTTAGTATTTGATTTAAGAGTAGCAAGGATGTTAGCTATACCATTGTCGCATCGTAGTAGTAGTAAAGTAAAAACATTGTCAAGAGTCTTTCTGAAATAAAATCTACTACTTGCTGATAAAGCTCAAATTCAGATTGACACACGATTCCCATATTTATCAATATGTTCAACGGAGTTCAAAATCACTTGGTCACTATCGATCCTAATCCTGCAAATCCCAAGAAGAAAATTGATGACCTCTCCGATAAAATAGAAGGGATACGTTTTACTGACACTTTTTTATTTACGAGTAGAGAATTAGTTTTAAGTCACTTTAAGCGTGACAGAAATAAGTATTTTAACAGATTTTATAATGTAGGAGTTAATTATTAATAAAATAATTTAATGTACTTTGATTATTACTAATCAATTATTTCAACATATTTTCGATCATTTTAACTTATAATATTATAGCATTTGCGTATTCAAAATTACATCTACTATACAAACGAAATAAATAGCAAAATTCAGCTATAAGAAGAAAGGAAAATTCTCCAATAAGAGTAACGATCGCTATCAGGTGTTTATGACAAACAAACGGGACCAACAACTTACACTGCGAGGCAAGGTTGAAGGGGGACCCACGAGGACAAACATCTAATGAGAAGCAAACATTTGTACGAATACAATTTCTGCGCCGATTCGATTATTCTGAACTCAGAATATTACTTACTACTAACGATATTTAAAGTATGGTAAATGAAGTCAATAAAAGAGAAATTCAATTTTTTTTTTGTAAAGTGACAGAATATCTCGTTACAACTTTTTTTTTTTATACACAACTAGGTCGGCAAACAAGCCTACGGCTCACCTAGTGGTAAGCGATTACCGTAGCTTACAGACGTCTTCAACACCAGAAGCATCGTAAGCGCATTGCCAACCATAACCCCATTTCCCCCCAGGAGCTCTGGTCACCTTACTCACCAACAGGAACATAACACTGCTTGAAAGCAGTATTATTTAGCTGTGATCTTCTGTAAGGTCGAGGTAACTACGAGGCCCCGGTTGGGCTACATATATTGAACAGGAAATTTCTTGTTGAGCAAGTAATGTATTTATTTACAAGTATTTTTATTCAAAAGTCTACCCAATATAAAATCTTTGGAATAAAGAAAATATTCCTAAATTAAAATATATTTACTCTGAAGTATGTAAAAGAGTATTTAATTATCTCTCATCGTAAAACAGAATGAGATGTCGGCTTCAAAGGCACGAATAACAAAGACTTAAAATTGAGTTTCGTACTCGAGCGAGCAGCGACATAGGGGACGACAGGTGTGTCATCTCGGACCATTCTCAAAAGTGTCACGTTTTACGTTATTTAATTTATTTTACTAGTGGTCGCCCAGTGGTCGAAATTTGACCATAATTAATTTAAATTATAAGTTTGAACGTTATTAAGGTTCTATTGTTAAAGACTAAACTTCTATAATAATAAACAAAATAGTATATATGCGTGTGTGTGTCGAATACATGGTAGTGTGTATCATCATCATCATCATTTCAGCCTATCACAGTCCACTGCTGGACATAGGCCTCCATAAACTTACGCCAAAAATAGCGTGAACTCATGTGTGTTGCTCATAGTCACCACGCTAGGCAGGCGGGTTAGTGACCGCAGGGCTGGCCTTGTCGCATCGAAGACGCTGTAGTGTGTAATTTTTTTTTTTTAATGATTTAATGTATTTTTATGCATAATTTTACAAAAATATTAGCTTCTCCATATAAACTATAAGTGTGCAAAATTTCATACTCTTCCGTTCGCGTAATTTTCGTAAAAAGGAGTAAAATTTTTTTGCTTCACGTATTAATGTATAGAAGATGATATAATGATGACATTAAAGATGATATAATAATGACGACACGATATTTTAAATAAGTTGGATTGTGTAATTACTATAATGTTGTCTGTAGCTAACCGATTTCAAAAAAGAAGGAAGTTCTCGATTTGATTGTATTTTATTTATGTGTTATCTCATAACTTCTTACTGAGCGGACCGATTTCGATGATTCTTTTTTTAATTGAAAGCTGGTGCTTGTTATGTGGTTCCATTTAAAAATGATTGATATATGACAGCTTTTTTTTTATTATCTCTAATAATGCGCATTACTTGACTATTTTTTATCGATCTTACTGGGCCATGTAATTGAAGTCGGTTTTTTTATTGTCAATTACGAATATTAAAGACTTATTTGGGTTTTCAGTTTGAGCAATATAAATTATTTATTCTTTATTTGTGAATGGCATTCATATATAATAAAAACAGCAGGATCTAAAACAAACTTCTTAGTCATTATTCACCAACTAAATATATATATATAATTCTAGTAAACTAAATTTTTAAATTCCACAGGTTCAGTAATACATTAAAGTGAAGAAGAAAAGTGTACCAAATACTTTTACCTATTAGATACCGTTATTCAATAGATAGCTTTAATGACACCAATGAATATAATAGGACCTTAACGTAAAATAAATAGGCAATAATGTGTATAAAACGAGAAATAATTTCATACTTTTAACTCAAGTAATTGACCTCTTCACGTCAATTCTATGTAAACTACCCTCGAATTGTCCGTCAAACGTAACCACTAAAATTAATGACAGCTAATACCCACACGATTGTTGACACGTGTTTCTATCAAGATCGACATTAATAGCCACAAACACCGTAACTAATGGTCTACGATATATCCTCATACCGTTACATATTGCAGTAGCCACGGACAATTATTGATACTATTTCGATTGTGTTATTGAGGGCAATCGATATATTGTCACGGAAATAAACAGTGTCAGTTTAGTAAAAAAAAAGATAAAATTGTGTTTATATGTATCGCAGGCAACTACATGGCATTCAGTTATCTGACGATATTACATCATCTCACTGGGGTAGGGCACAGCAGGAAATTTCCTGCTCAAAATATGGAGCAGCCCGACTGGGGTAGTACGTCATCCTTACAGAATATCACAGCTAAATAAGACTTTTTACAGAGTGTTGTGTTCCTGTTGATGAGTAAGGTGACCAGAGCTCCCGGGGAAACTGGTGATAGGGTCGGCAACACGTTTGCGATGCTTCTGGTGTTGCAGACGTCTATAAGCTACGGTAATCGTTTATCATCAGGTGAGCCATACGCTTGTTTTCCGACGTAGTTATATACAAAAAAATCTGATAATATATAATATTACCATATAAATATGTTGACCAGACTCATATCAATTACGCTTAATTTGATATCTTTATTCACCTTTGAAAGTTTAGCTATAGCATATCCTAATTTTATAAATGATTGTAATAAAGTAATTAACAAAATAATGAAAAGTATAATTAACTAAATTAATACTATATTTTCTAAATTAAAAATAAATGTATATTGTATTTATATATGAAAGTCAAATTATTTGATGTTTAAGCAGTAGACTGAATATTCAGTCATTTCATTAAACGTCTCAACTAAAAACTTTAAACAAGAACGTTTAATTCAATTATGTAAGTAATTAAAAACATTATTTTGGAAATCATTAATAGATATCACCAAGCCAACTCATTAAATGTTAGTTACACCGGTTAAGTGTCTTTCAATCTTCTAAACTAATTTCATCAAGTCGTTTTTTTTTTGGTATCGCAGGGTACCCATTTACGGGTGATATCCAGGATACCCGGGACAAGTCTTTAGTTTTAAATATAAATAAAATAGTGTGTAAATGAGACAATGTTGCAGTTTACTGCAGCGATACGGAATAAATATCGTTTAATATAAACACTGTGTTGCGACGTTGTGCCCAACTTGTGAGTCACGATAGCTATCATGTTTTACAGAGATGGAACATCTTAATTCACAGAAAATACAATTTATACAAAATGTACAAAATCTAGACACGTTATGAAACCGTACAATAGTAGGATTACTTTTTTTTTTTTGTTGTTGTCGGGTTTTACAAAATATTTTAACTGCTGTCACTTTTCATATGAAAGACTACAGTTATATATACGGAAATATTTACTGCTAAAAATTAAAAATATTTATATTATTTATAACTAAGATCAATTTCATTTCTTATTCATTTCAATTTTAAATTATCTAGTTTTTCTTTTTTTTTAAATCACCGATTTGACAATAGTTTCTTGTAATCTAGTATAAATTAGCTCTTAGATACATATAAACAGCCTGAAACTATACAAAACTCGAATAGAATAAAAAAAGAACGTAAGTAGATATTTTAACGCCGCGTTGGCGCAACGGTTACAGCCATGGATTGTACCTGTAGCCCTGGCGGTTGCGGGTTCGATCCTCGCACATGACAAACATTTGTATTGGCCATACCGGTGTTTGCCGTGGTCTGGGTGTCTTTGCAGTCCTTGTGGGTCTCCCCACAGTGCCTCGGAGAGCACGTTAAGCCGTCGGTCCCGGTTGTCATCATGTACACCTGATAGCGATCGTTACTCAGAGTAGGGAATATATCCGCCAACCCGCATTGGAGCAGCGTGGTGGATTAAGCTCTGATCCTTCTCCTACATGGGGAAACAGGCCTATGCCCAGTAGTGGGATATTACAGGCTGAATCATAATCGTAAGATATTTTTAATTAATTACTTAACAAAAAATCAGCCATCTTTTAATGAACCATTAAAAATTTTATAATTCTAATTTTATAATAAATATACCAACTTAACTATATCGCAACTTGTTTTAAAGCCAAAACATTTTTTTAATTAAAAAATTACTTCCATCTAGCAGTTTTTAAAATAAACGTTATACAAAAATATATACAGCTTATATAATTATACAAATATTCCGCCGCATCTAACGTTTAAACGAGGAACACGTGTTTGCACTTACTTCGGCTAAAGTAAACCGATAAAGCTTTTCAAGCTAAAATTTCACATATTTCCTCACATTTATATTGTATCAGAAGACTTACATGATGTTACTGGTGTCCTATATATTATATATAATATGGCCTATCACCATTAATATAAAGATATATATGTAATAAGTAATGTAAAATAGTTTCTCAAATCGGACTATTACTAATACTTGATTTCAACGCTTAGTTAACGCTAATATTTAACATTTCAACATTTCAGCCTGTAATATCTTCCTCTTTCCCCATGGAGAAGGATCAAAACTTAATCCACCACGCTAAATACGGATAAGATTTCTAACATAAGTTTAAATTGAGTAGAATTTGCAATGCTTTGTATGTCATAATTACTGCAAATTGTTTTAAAGTTAAACATAAATTAAATATTTATTTCTCGTCTGTTTGTGCCACTGTTAGTCTTCCCTAACATACCTCAAAAAACGAATAAGTTCTAATAAATATAGTAATTTTTGATTTTTCATTTTATGTAATTTTATATCTTTTTTTGATGCAAATAATACAATTCTTTATCTAAACAACAGCTTTATTTCACATCAAAGATTCAACTAGGGTTAAAATCTACCATAGACTGCAGTGCACCGTATACAAACACAATATTAGATCAGCGAGTGTAACAAACAAGTGTGAATTGAGTTACGACAGTACTAAGTTAACCGAAGTCACGTAGAACACGCTCGGAACTTACAATTTATACAATGTGTTTCATTGGAACTAAATTGTTTTATTGGTTAAATTAACTTATTTTTGTTTTACTTTTAAATTTTACTTTGCATGTTTTAAAATTTTTTGAATATGATATCTGAAAAAAAAAAACATACAAATCTTTAATATTTTTTTATTTATTTAACTAAGCTATAATTTACTAGGCTACTAAAATATTATATAGCCTATGGGCCTTCCTCGATAAATGGGCTCTAACTCTGATATAATTTTTCAAATCGAACCAGTGTTCCTGAGATTAGCGCGTTCAAGCAAACAAACAAACTCGTCAGCTAAATAATATTAGTATAGATTTTGTACGATAAATTACAGAAAATTACATATTCAAATCTCATTCGTACGAATTTTATGTGTGTGCGTTTCTTGCAAATACTCGTATTTCTTGCTTGGTAGCTTTCACAGGACTATCTCGTCTATTACTTGTGCTGGAAGCTTATCCATATGTTACATAGCTTTCAGAAAGCACTTCAACTCGTGGCTATTGTCTCTTAAGAAAAATAATTTTAATAAAGCCCCCCCGTGACCATGGTTGCTGCAAAGTATACAAAACATCAGGCATTTAAAAAACTTAATAAACCGATAAAATCCGAAATAGTTGTTTCATTATAATGACCGAAATTATTCAAATATTAGAAAACAATTTTAATAAAGATTGAATACAAATAATTCGACTTTTAAATGACTTCATAAAATATTAACGTTAGCCAATAGGTATATCGGCATATAAGTGGTGTTAATACGGCTGCTTCTGAAAGGGCGTGTAACAAGATTATTAGATATTATACCGTATTTGATTGTAGCGCCAAACACTCACTCATTATTAATAAATAGGCTTTTATTTATCTGAATTGGATAGTAATAGGTTAATAGTTTACTAATATCAGTCTCATATTAATCTATTAGAAGGCCTATTATCAGATTACTTAATAGTAGCGCTTTATATTTAATGTCACGCGTGTAATTCACTGTAGGAAAAGTTTTACATGTCTTATAAATAATTGTGTTAGTTTTCGAACTAATAAAAATTACTTAATTTCCTTCGACAAGTAATACTAAATAAACATATATATTAGATACTAGCTTTTACTAGCGGCTTCGCTCACATTGATTATTTTTTCTTAATAAAAAGTATTCTAATATGTTACTTCTAATTCCTCCAAACACGTGTACCCAGTTTCGTAATGATCGGTTAAGTTGTGTTCGCGTGAAAGCGTAACAAATAAACTTATATTCATATTTAAAATATTATTAGGGATAAGTTATAAACTACTCACCAGATATCCTCAAATTTAAATGAGACCACACGACAATCACTTCATTTCAAATAAAAATTAAATTCATCAAAATCGTTATACCTATTATAATAAAATTTTACGAAATAACAGACATAAGAATTTAATCGAATTAAGAATAGAGATTATTTTGTTTGAAGTCGGTAAAAAAATTAAATTTATTTACTTTTTTTAATTAATAAGTGTAAATAAAATACAAAATATATACAGAAGATAATAAAATTAAAACAACGACCGTTTGTCACAAATTACGAGCATAATCCATGCAAAATACAAGCATTAATCTTATCGTAATATCGTTTTAACTTGAATTCCAAAATTAACATGAAACAAATTAAAAATGAATTGTTATTAAAAAGCTTATATAGCTGGTCACGCGATAATAAACCTAACTTTAATTTTTTTTTAAATTGAACCGGATGAGGCTACATTTTTCGCTATTGTACCCTAGAACTGATGATTATATGGTTAAAGTTTCAACAAAAACCTTTCTAATCTGTACTTATATTATAAAGCTTAAAAATTTGTTTGTTTGTTTAACTCAAAAACTGTTGGTTCGAATTAAAAATTATTCTAGTTTTGCATAGCCAATTTACCGAAGAAGGCCATAAGCTATTTTTATTCCAGATTGACGCTGATCTATACAATAAAAATGGCAAGAATATTAAAATAAATAATTGTGTTTGCTCGCAAACACAATTATTAAACCGAAAAAAAAAACCGACTTCAATTACATCGACAAGTAATACAACGTAGATCGACGAAAAAATAGTCAAGCAACTACGCGTTATCAAAGATTACTCAAAAAGTAGTTATCAGATCTCAATAAAATTTATATGTGACCACATGATAAACATCAGCTTTCGATTAAATTAAAAATTATCAAAATCGGTACACCCAGTAAAAAGTTATTGTGGATTTTCGAGTGTTTCCCTCGATTTCTCTGGGATCCCATCATCAGATCCTGGTTTCCTTATCATGGTACCAAACTAGGGATATCCTCTTTCCAACAAAAAAAGAATTATCAAAATCGGTACATCCAGTAGAAAGTTATGCGGTATAATACAACGTAAGTCGACGAAAAAAGCGTCAAGTAAAAACGCATTATTAGATATAACTCGAAAAGTAGTTGTTAGATCTCAAATAAATTTAAATGGGACCAATTGGCACACACCACCTTTCGATTAAAACAAAATTTGTCGAAATCGGTCTACCCGATCAAAAGTTCTGATGTAACATACATAAAAAAAAAAAAAAAAAAAATACAGTCGAATTGAGAACCTCCTCCTTTTTTGGAAGTCGGTTAAAAAAACATTCTTCAGCTAGCAAAATTTTCTATCACCTTGTTCTTTGCAGTAAAGCGTTATCGACACGTTCCCAATGAGATTCAGTACGGAACGTTTTTTCAATTGATTTCTAATCGAAAATTCTTCAGACAATCGAAGGATTCTGTCAACCATATTGGAATCACCTCAATACTGGACTGTTATTTGAATTATCTAATATATAAAATTCTCGTGTCGCGGTGTTTGTAGTTAAACTCCTCCGAAACGGCTTGACCGATTCTCATGAAATTTTGTGTGCATATTGGTTAGGTCTGAGAATCGAACAACGTCTACTTTTTATCCCCCTTAATGTAAAGGGTAGTCCACCCCAATTTTTTTTTTAATTTTTAGATAAATTATTTATTTTTTATTTTATATATATGATTTGGCGTTGAAAATACATACAACCCTAAATTTTCGCCCTTCTACCATCAACCCCTATTTTTAAATAGCGTTTAGCGGCAAGACAACGTTTGCCGAGTCAGCTAGTACTGTATATAATATTAATTAAGAGGTGATTAGTTGTCTTCTATATTTTACTGTGTTCCATTTTTCATTCGTTAATTTATAAAAACTGAGATTGTAGTAATACATTATCGTTATTTACTTGAACTGCTAGCCAAAATGGCTCTTTCTTCGTGTAGAATAAGAGCCTAATCCACTACGCCGCCCCGCTGCGGGTTCCCTATAGATTTCCTAGAATTATAGAAACATTTGTTGCTACAAGATATCTATGACAAAAACTAGGATTGGTGGCTTTATGTGCTAATACTTTCCTGATCCTTTGACCTGATTGAACTTGTGACTGTGATAGGCGATAGGTGACACACACTACCACACCAAAATAACGTCTGAATCTGTTTAATTGCGTCTTATTACGTTTTATTCAAATTTACGCTAATGTTGTAAAACAAGGGGTACGAAATCATTAATTTTATTACTTTACTACTTTAAATTCTTTTGCTTCGTGAGAAACTTACAATCGCACGGAAATGCTAATTAGAAACGCTTAAAAATTTCAAGTTAGGCTCGTATTAATTTTCATTTTTACGTGAAAATTCAAAAAGCGTAGAACGGTAAGCGCTACAAACTGGCCAGTATTTCTGGTATTACGTTTCGAGTGAGAATTAAGAAAGAAAAAAAAACAAATGAATTTTGAGAACGAAGCCGCTCCAGATAATCCTTGGAACGAAGCCACGAAAAATACGGCTTTTTTAATTTTAACAAACAATGTACTTATACTATGAGGGATTATTAAGATTTAGGAACATTTTGGACACATCAAGTGATTAAATTATACTTTGTAACTCTTATACTTAGTGATTAGCATTGAGTATTAAAGAGGGAATGATTATGTGCACAATTTCTAAAATAGTACAAATGAGGCTATAAAAAGGTAAAATTAACACGAGAATTTAAAAAAATAAGTTTTCAAATAAGTGGCAGTATATTGAAAGAGAATTTTTCATTGTGTCGATGTAACTGTCTAACTGTGTGGTTACGGCAGTAAAGAATATAGCCACTGCTTTTCTTCCCGTTGGTGTCGTAAGAGGTGACTAAGGGATACTACAGTTTCACTACCAACTGGAACTTAAAAAGCCAACCGATGGCGGGATAACCATCAAGCTGTTGGCTTTGAAATACACAGACCGAAGACGGGCACGAAGCAGCGTCTTCGGTGCGACAAAGTCAGCCCTGCGGTCACCAACCCACCTGGCCAGCGTGGTGACTATGGGCAACACACATGAGTTCGTGCCATATTTGGCGCGAACTTGTGAAGGTCTATGTCCAGTAGTGGACTGCGAAAGGCTACTGTGATAATGATGAACTGTCTAAAATATTTTTAGTTGCCATTCGTTATGATAGCGTGTCAAAAACGTGTTAAATAGAGATAAAGCTTCTAGAAATATGAGCTATAGCTCATTCGATCCGGAATAACGTCTAGGAAAATGGGTTGGTCAGATTTTCTAGCCGCGGCCGCGCGGAGCCCTATTTTCAGCTTTAAATTCTATTTAACACGTTTTTGAAGTTGTTGACTAGCCTATAAGCTTATAACTATAATCTATGTCTATTAAATTATATCAAAATAACTATCCATATTTGTATGAAAATAAATAAATAAAGATTATGTGTTAATTAAAAAAGCCAATAAAATAAAATAAAAATGTTATATTTTAAAGAACGTATTTGAAAATTATAAATTGAAACGGGTTCCGTTATCAAATGTTAGTAAAGAATACTATGGAATAGGTTTGTAATTTTAAGTCATTTAGATTAAATTCTATATTAGTTGTGCTCGGATATTCTACAAACAGTAATTATGATAGCTTGCAAATCTTACTTTTGATATCAAGAAGGGGCAGGAAAGCATTTACTACAGTATAATGATTATGTGTAATCGGTATGAATTGTCTCAAAACTCATCTTAAAAACTTAAAAACTTCCTAATGATTTCGTGCACAGAACAAATTAAATACTTGTATTATCCAACCCGACTACAACCCAGAACTTTTTAGGCATATAATTATTTGAACATCTTCAAAATTTTATTACGTCAGTTTTGTCATTGAATTTTGGTTTTATATATATATTTTTTTTTATATTAAGTAAGACGAACAATACAGGGTGAACATAAGGATAATGGAAATATGCAATGATGGATGGATACAACCTAATGTATTGCCTTTGTCAATGAATGTATTTCCCTCTGAGTAGAAGAGATACATTGTCAATACTCGTCGAATGAGGAAAATTCAGACGTCTTATCCTTTGTGTATTCACAAAAACATTAGCTCAATCACCTTGACACAATTACAATAAAATAAAATTATCAGTTTTAGTTCGGGGATATATAATTGAAATAGGTAATCAATAAAGCGATTTTAATACACATTGCAAAAAAGAAACAACTTCTATAGTAGAAAAATTGAACATCAATAAAATAAACACAAAAATCCCAAGTACTACATACAGGTACAACTTTAAAAGAGTAGCTATCTGACATTAACAGTCTGAAAATTACCGTAAACATTGTTATTACAACGGCTTTATTTTATTAATACAGAATAAAAGATAAAAAAGGAGTTTCAATTTCACTAACAATACTTAATGATGCAAACCGAGACCTATCTAGAATTTAAAGAAACAGCAAAGGCAAACACCTAAACTTGAAAAAAACAGAATTAGAAACATTCCCTCCAAGTGGTGATTCCATGACCATCAACAGAATTGGAAATTTAATCCATCACTAAATTAGATTGGTAGTTATAAAATGTTGCCTATAAGTTTTCTGCAGATAGCACACATTAGCAAACTTTCATATTTAAGCTAAAGTATAGCACAAATTTCACTATTCGCTCAATGCCTTAAATGATACCTCTCAGTTCCAAACTACGCGATCCAAATTACATTAAATATTGATTATCAGTAATCCTCTTTCCCGCTCATCACATAACGCTTTATTACTGGCCACAGCTTGCTGGAATTCAGCGACTAAATGTGCTGCAAATTTGGATCATTAAATACTTAAGCTGACAGTTTTAAGTTGTTTGTTGAAAAACGCACTGCCACTTAATTGTTTTATGCTGAGGCATTTCCCTAATTTATACTTTTATTGGATTTCTTAAACGATATAATAATTTTATCTACTAACCAAGTAATAATATTTTTAGATGGAGTTAAATTAAGTGTTCTTAGTTATTTGCGGGTACTATATTCAAATATAGTTGTTTTATTTGGACATAAGCCGTTTTGGTGCGGATATAAAATTATTGTTTGAAATTTACGATATCGTATATTCACATAAATCTGAACTTATATTATAATTCACACTCACAATAAAAATTGGAAAACTGAATTGAATTCGGAAGTTTTAGTTAATTTCCAAGAAAATTCTTTGTTTCAGTTTAATATTTTAAGTTAACACAATTTGTATGTGTATTTTATTTAATTGGCTTGATAATGTTTTAAGTAGCTCAAGGTAGTTAGTTCACCTATGAGACTGTCATCTCGCATTGACAATTTTCCTGTATTTTTTTTTTGAAACTGTCAAGTAATAAAATAAATTACATTTATAGTTACAGTTGCAACCACATATAATAGGTAAAAGATATGTACACTTACTTAGTTTTGTCCTTAACATCTGTCATCATTGCTTACCATCATCAGATGAGTTGTGAGCTTGTTCGCCGACCTAGTTATTACGTTTAAAAGTAGTGTAATAGTATTTATTTTCGTTTGAAATTAACGAAACATAACTAAATATTTTTCTGCTATACATGATGATATAATTAAATACAAATTTAAATAAAACAGAAAAGTAAGTCCTTAATGTTTTTCCAAATGACAAGAATATTCCGTACAACATAATTTTTGAATGGCTTCAGTCGTCACAAGCCGCAGCGAAGTCGGAAAGTTTCCAAGCGTATATTTCTCTTAAACAATCTGTTAAGTCGACTTGAACTCAAAGTGTTTGTGACATTTGAAACAGAGTTTCGAGTTTTCAGCTTGTTTAATGTAGGATTAAGTAAATACAAAACATACATTATATATACATTAACGTCTTGAGGCAACATGGACAATTTTTATTGGTAAACCAAGAAATATCTTCTGCTGTTTGACAATATTATACATAACTGCCAGGATCTGCTTTTTAAATAATTTTCTTCTATTATACTCGACCTTGCTTAAAATTTGGAACATACTAATTGGGGAAGTATCCTTACCGTAAGGTTCTGTCTGTAACAGAAGATCATGACTTAATATTTATTATTTATTTATTTATTGATCCACCAACATTTGTTTACATCAGTACATACAAAAACAAAAATACATAATATACATAACTTAATCTAGATGTAACAAACACTTTTTTTTTATATCACTAGGTCGGCAAACAAGCGTACGGCTCACCTGATGGTAAGCGATTACCGTAGGTTATAGACACCTGCAACACCAGAAGCATCGCAAGCGCGTTGCCGACCCAATCCTCAATCCCCCCAGGAGCTCTGGTCACCTTACTCACCAACAGGAACACAATACTGCTTGAAAACAGTATTATTTTGCTGTGATCTTCTGTAAGTTCTTCGAGGTACTACCCCAGTCGGGCTGCTCCATATTTTGAGCAGGAATTTCCTGCTGTGCCCTACCTCAGTTAAACTTACAGGCAGATACATCATGCTTAATAGAAATAGAACTTCTAAGCGCGAGTCGAAGTAAAATATTACTGGTCTAATGTTGTGACTGTGGTTAGTGAGGTATACAGATCTATTGGGAGGGTTAGAGGGATAGTGTTAGTAATGCGCTTGTGATGCACCTTGTGCTGTAGGCGTCCATAATCTACAGTAACCATTTTCGCTTCAGCCTGTAATATCCCACTACTGGGCATAGGCCTCTTTCCCCATGTAGGAGAAGGATCAGAGCTTAATCCACCACGCTACTCCAATGCGGTTTGGCGGATATATTCCCTACTATGAGTAACGATCGCTGTCAGGTGTACATTATAACAATCGGGACCGACGGCTTAACGTGCTCTCCGAGGCACGGTGGAGAGACCCACAAGGACTGCACAAGCAGCCAGACCACGGCAAACACCTGTATGACCAATGTAACACAGTAACCATTTTACATCAGCCGAATCGCATATGTTTTTGCATTCCATACTCGAACTCAGTGTAAGCATTTGAACGTGGAACATCATGGTCTCAGAATTAAATTCGAGAGCAGTAAGTTTTTAAGGCATCATTTTGTGGACGTTAACGATAAAGATACTGTATGTCTCGAAAGAAATTCCGACACATTTCGATTCCGAGAGCCAATGTGCCCTAAATCCGCTTAACGGATTAAGGTCTAATAATGTTCCGTAATAAGAGAAAAGGCCTTAGCGCACCAGTGGAAGAATTGACTTGATTACTGCGCTATTAACGTTACTGTGTATTATAGAAGATGCAGGCCATAATAGATTTCAGTATAGATCTTTTTGGTTAGAACTTCACGGCATACTCTGTATTCCACTAAGATTTCCTTTGGGTAAAACGATAAACGTTACTCATAGAAGGTAATATATCCCCCAATATGGTGGATAGTGATAGTGGTGGATAGTTAGCATTTCCATAACTTATCAAATTTTATCTCTTATTTACAATTTGATTATTTTCCTTATAAAATTTCATTCCCACTTCGATTCAAAGTAAAATATTTCACACAAAAACTTTTTACTATACAAAATCCACGCTAATGAAGTTGCAGACGTCGTCACGTATTATACCCCCACATTTCTACCTTCCTTTTGATTACCGACGGGTATAAGTTGATCACAATAGAACGCAGAGCATACATCTGTTACATACGGGTGTGACGAAATAAAATATTGAAACGAAAGCCTTTATATATTTTTTACACGCTTTGTTAACACGTACAGAATAATGAGAGAATTTTGTGGATTTTTTAACGCTCACAAAAGATTCTAGCGAAAATTTTTAATAAGGGACGTATTTGTTCTTTATCTGTTTGATAAAAATTTCGATGTACATTAAAATGATAAATATTGATATGATTTAAATTGAAAAAATACATTTAGTTTTCTATATAAGTTATACTTTTTAATTCAAATGAGGATATCGTTTGACTTCAGGTCACTAACGAACGCCTTTGAAGAAAACTGAAATGGACCTGTCATATTTTATTTTCTTCAGCAAGATACCACTTTAAGAACCAGAATATCATCAAAAATAAAATAGGATTGTGCTTAATAACAGTAACTTCACATATATATTTTTTTCTATATTTAACCTGCTTAATACACTTTTAAATACATTTATAATAAAGAGAAACAACATTATTGAAAAACAATAAAATAAAACTTCTCCGCTGGTAAGTTTAGTGCCATTCCACCAGGTGGCTCCAGGCTGAGGAACCTCCTTACAATGTAGGCCGTTTTAAGCAACACTGCTTTTAGAATCCAACCTTTGACCCAACAGTTAAACGAAAATTTCTTAGTGTGTTGATCAAAATTTTTCGCTAATAAACCATTGAATGACACAACTATAGAAACAATTGTTGTTCAGTCTAAAGTTATAAAACCATTAGCGTTAAGTATAATGACTTTATTGTTACTACAATTATATATTTTAGGACCGTATGTACGTGTCAATACAAATAATACCTTTTGATTGAATTTTACTCGTAATTTCGTTTCCCATTGTGTGATATTCACATGTATTGTTTGAATTTTTGTCATTTGTTATTCGTTGAATTATATAATTTATTCATTTTATTTTTACATACGTTCTATATCACCTGTTAGCATTCGTTTATTCCGTATTCTTCTCATAAATTTTCACAAAAAATATAATACATGAAAGTAGTTGAAATTTTTTATCATGGGTATATTTGAAATTTGACTTTAATTTCTTGATGTAGGTATCGTATATCTACATTTTTTATAATAACAATGTATATAATAAACACTTCGCGCAATATAGCATTGTATTTATAATGGCAAATTTTCACTTCAGCCAATCGCAGTACACTACTGGGCATAGGCCTCTCCAAGATCGCGCCAAAATTGGCATGTGTTTTGCCCATAGTCACAGCGTTGGGCAGGCGGGCTGGTGACCGCAAGGCTGGCTTTGTCGGACCGAAGACGCTGCTGCCCGTCTTCGATTTGTGTATTTCAAATCCAGCAGCTAGATGGTTATCCCGCCATCGGTTCACTTTTTAATTTCCAGTTGGTAGTGAAACTGTGATATCCCTTTGTCACCTCTCACGACACCAACGGGAAGAAAGGCAGTGGCTATATTCTTTACTGCCGTAACCACTCAGCGAGGTGGTGAGCATGGTTAATTACAGTACAGTAAAATAAGGACCGATGGACCATAAATTTTAAATAGATATAAGAGTTTTGTTGGCACACTTTAAGTACAAAACTCTACGAAGTCAATGCTAGGACACCAGAGACGTCTAGATAATAAAAACAACAAATACCGCAATCCACTCGTAAACAATACAATATATCGTAAAAATCAATTAATATATAACTGTGTCAAACTACTGGTTTGATCTAGGCCAAGGAAATAAAAAGAATAAGGTCAACCATAAACAGAGATCACAATAGGAAATAGACAAGTCCGTCACAAGATAGCGCCTATTTTCATGAGACAATGCTAATCATCCGAAGTGGGTTGATCTCTTTGTTACACATTCATTCTTATTCAGATGTCTGTAATGGTCGTTTAAAAGGTCTTTTACCTACCATTGTACTTAACACAATTATAATAAATTCCACTCCTGGGCTAACTCCTTTGTGATTATGTAAAATACTGATGATGAAATAATTTTTATAGAATCGAAATTTTTGTTTGAAATTAAGTTACAAAAATTCTCAAACAAAAATCATTGTTTATGCTCTCTAAATGAGAATCGAGTTAATTGAGATGTTAATAGTTTAGATAGATCTATAATATATGGCTTTATAATTCAAGTACAAATAATATCCTTAAAAGATATTTATTTAAGTAACTGCCACGTTCTAAGCTGAACAGCTGAAGTGAACAAAATTATCCTATTTTAATGTGTGATAGTTAGTGCAAGGTTTATCTAAGGTATTACATTTGTTGAACAATAAAGTTAATGTGTATCATTAATTAATGATTTTTAATAAAGTTAATGTGTATCATTAATTAATGATTTTGTTTGGGATTTATATCTTTTGACGTGATAATTGTCTTATAAACCGACTAGCTGTGCCCGCGACTTCGTCCGCGTGGAATTTAACAAAAATGTTATTGTTCGGTTCGCAAAGTGCTAAATAAATACACTTCTAAAATAAAAGTAGCCTAAGTTCCTCCTTATCACATAAGTTATCAGCCAGGTCAAGTCCCGTCAAACTCGGTCCAGCCGTTTCAGAGATTAGCCGGAACAAACAGACAGACAAGAATTGTAAAAAATGTAATTTTGGTTTATGTACCGTGCATATATCCATATGCATGCATTTAGTAAAAAGCAGTTATTTTAATAATACAAACAGACACTCCAATTTTATTTATTTGTATAGAAGATATGTGCTGTGTGGCTACGGCACGTGCTGTGTGGCTACGGCACTAAAGAATTTAGCTACCCCCTCTCTTCCCGTGGGTGTCGTAAGAGGCGACTAAGGGATAACAAGGTTCCACAACCACCTTGGAACTTAAGAAGCCGACCGATGGCGGGATAACCATCCAACTGCTGGCTTTGAAATACACAGGCCGAAGACGGGCAGCAGCGTCTTCGGTGCGACAAAGCCAGTACTGCGGTCACCAACCCGCTTGCCCAGCGTGGTGACTATGGGCAAAACACATGAGTTCACGTTATTTTTGGCGTCAACTTGTGGAGGCCTATGTCCAGCAGTGGACTGTATAGGCTGTAATGATGATGATGTATAGATGAACACCGGCTGCACGCACGAAAAAGTGTTCGGTTTGAGTCTGAGCGATGCAAGCGAGAGCGTGGAAAAAGCGATAAAGAGGCACGATCGGCCTAAACTTGTGACACATTTATCTCTCTTCTCGCGTGACGTCAGAGCTAGCAGTTCGAAATAATTCAGTGATAATAATTCAATTCATAAAAGTATACGATTTTTCATCAATGTTTCTTTATGACGTTATTATGTATAACTATTGTCCATTAAACGACTTTATACACAACCAATTTTTATTAAGAAAAATTTTTTTCTGGGTTACAATAAAATTTAAGTTATTTTTTTAACTGTAAAAAAAATCTAAACTCTTCAAGTTTAATTAAAAATTGTTACAAAAATAAGTATAATTTTAATAATTGCTTTCAATAAATACGTCTAATAGAACTAATTCAGTATAATTTTCCATTACGAAAATAGTTATGAAACGGCTGTAGTTTTGGCTACGGCGTAGGAGTTTCTGCCACACCATTAATTTTTATTATTTTTGTTCGGATTGCCGTAAAATACGGCAATTGGCGGCAATGACAGCAGTATATGCCAGATGTAGGTTTGTACCTAATATACGTTGTCGTTTTATATGTTATTTTACCATTATATAAAATGGCCATGGTACATAAATATACTTCTTTTACAATTGCCTATTCCGTTTGTGAAACAATTACATTATGCTGTATGTTATTTTTTTCATCTTATTAATTAAACTAATTAAAATGTGAATCTGGAATAAATTTTTTAAAACAGGCTATCCTCGTCCTGCCCAGGCGCTTAATTTCTAACTTGCTAAATATGCCCATTGTCATTCCTAAGGGACAATATATTTCTAAGCGTTCCTGCCCAGAGCATTTTCGATGATTTTTGCAACTTACACGTGAAATATTTTTTTATTACATTTTTGGGATACAAGGGCACTGTGTTTTACTGATTCTTGTGGGAATTAGGTCGATATCTTTTGTACTTTTTAAAGGACACTGGGCAATCCTATTTATGCTATTTGTCAATTTTAGAGAACATTGGGTACATTAAAATAAAACTTCGTATGGTACGTATAATCAAACTTTTATTGAATTTAATAAATCAGTCTTCACAGAAATCCATCATAGTACTAATATAATTAATCTAATCACAGCCTTCTCCTTAAATTCAAAATCAAATTAGTCTTACCCAGAAAGGACCATAAGTTTAGGTTAGTTTAACATATCACACAAAATACTTCAATCTGTGACTTATTATGACATATTTTCTTAACCTAGTTATCACATATTTTCACATAAAACGGCTCTAATATATTGAATGTTTTTGGTTGAAATTGCTGATCCAACCATACTTTTTTAAAGGGATCTTGACAACGACGGCACACTGACTACTGACCCTCCTCGTTCACGAGAACGACCTGCAAACGATCCTCGTACTGCTCTTCCGCGGTCACTTGCCCCTCTTTCAGTTGAATAGTTAACTTCTTCTTCAGACTCCGAGGATCGCTGTCGCTTACCGATTGTCTTTCCCATGCTGGATTATAAACTGGATCTCCACAGTCATCATCTGAAGGTATGAAGTCACCTATATCTTAAATCTCGAGTAAGCTTTCAATATCAGTGTCAAGTCTATAACAATAACAAGCATTATTAACTAAATGTACCCGATGGGATTTAAAAAGGACATAATACAATTTTTCATTTGTAAAAAAATTAAAATAAAGAGAAACGACTAAAATATTACGTATTTGGGTTATGTAACTATTAAACTCAAGATTTAAAAACTTATTGCTCATTAAAATTTTATGATTACACTGAAAAAAATGGATAAATCTTACCTCTACGTGGATGACGTTCCATCTTGACCATGTGGACTGACACTAACGTAAGGTATTTTGTCTATGTAATCCAAAATGGATGCTCCGTCATTGACAACAATCCAACCAATCAGGCGCAAGTAGTAAAATTGCAATAAAGACGAAATCGAGACTAATAGGCGTGAAATTCGAATATGTCATTTATAAATGACACTGGGCAGAAATACGACCTTTCACTTTTGTAAGCTTGGGCAGGACGTGTGAAGTATATTTTGTGATTTAAAAAGAACAATGGGCAAGACGAGGCTATATTTATATACGCGCTATTATATTTATATTTTTTTAAGCTTCACTGAAAAGCAGCGCTGCAGCTAAAAGCTGAGTGACAGACATACGAGGATGTTTGGTCACACTATTGAAAAAAAAATTCTGTATGAGTTGTATATAATAGTGCTATAAAAGAACACTATTTTTAAATATTGCTGTTAAAATTTGTGATCAAATAGAAAATTAATTCTTTCTTTCTTTTAAACTTTTTTTGTCTAATTATTTTGACTAATTACAAAGAAAATCGGCAACAAATATATAAAATGGAACATGTATTCAAGTAAAAAAAAAATAACAGTAATACTTTCAGTCACCTTAGGCTGGCTACTGCATTAACGATCACTGGTTCGATTGCGAAAAATACGTATTTGTATGAGGCGTACAGAATAGTTCGCTTTGCTTCAGCCTGTAATATCCCACTACTGGGCATAGGCCTCTTTCCCCATGTAGGAGAAGGATCAGAGCTTAATCCACCAAGCTGCTCCAATGCAGGTTGGCAGATATATTCCCTACTATGAGTAACGATCGCTATCAGGTGTACATGATAACAACCGGGACCGACGGCATACTTACAGATAACAGTTAAAGATAATAGTTACAATGTCTAAATCTGGGCATTTGTGTTTAGTTAATACTGGAACCCGAACAAAAAATTCTTATTCTACTAAGGCTTTTATTACTCATGCCAATGACTATGAGTACAATATTTTACCGTATCTCTTTCACAAGCTACATATTTTGTCGCATATTGTCGCTTTTTACACGCATTTTTACGAAATTCCGATAGATACATTTTCATTTTAAAAAATATCAAAACCAATCAACTCCCAAGAAATTTTTATCATCAAAAAATCTGACACAAGTCACTATAATTATTTTAACTGTCCGAAGTATGCATTGCATCTTTGCATTACATAAAACAAGATTTTTGACAGGTCTTTAAAAATATATATCTATACTAATAAATGGAGAGCCCGTTTTTTTTTATACCATTAGATGTAACGTGTTTCGGAGAAGGTTTTATATGATATGTTTGTGATAACTTATCGTGTAAAAAATATAAACGGACAGGGGTCGCTAGTCATTTATATACAGTGTGATGTCTATACCCATGAGAGACATATTTATTTTCTAACTATCACATCCATCAAAAAGTTTAGCAAGATGTAATTCTCTGTCACGTAGTCATTTCCCATCAGAAAAGGCGAACTATTCAACGGATGAACAATGGAAGGTAACGCATCAAATACCCGTAGGCGTCGACGCGTCCCTTTCAAAAGCACGGTTATTCTTTCATTCCCCATAAAATTGCCATGTCATACAAAAGCCGTTTTATTACTTTTTCATAAGCAAGCTCAGGTGAATCTCGGTTTATACCTAAACATTGTACTGACTGAACGGTTTTTCCAATATTTGTTTTTTTTTTTTAGTATTGACGAACTAAATGTTCTCATAAATTAATTGATAAAAACCAATTTAGTAAAAAATATAAAAGTTTTAAAGTTTAATAAATATAAACAATTAATTTTGTATATACAAACAATGACAGTAAGTAAAAAAACTGTCTGACATTTAAAAGTAGGTAAAAACGTACAGATAAATACTGAAATAGATAATATGTAAAACTAGAAGAATTAACTTAAAAATAATAACTGAGTATATATATTTTAAATCCTTCCGTCAGAAAATACTTCTTATCCAGTCTAAAAATAATATTACTTTAGCCTATCGCAGTCCACTGTTGGACATAGGCCTCCACAAATTCGCGCCAAAAAGTGCCGTGAACTCGTGTGTGTTGCCCATCAGAATATGTCGCTTATGTATAAGACGTCATGTATGGATATTTCATATACTAAAATGGTGATTAAAATATAAAAATTATATAATAGTTAAAATATTTTAATTATGCTACATTTATGACTAAATAAAATATTTCCTTTTATGTTTTTAATACATTTAAAAACGTAGTTAGTATGAAATCCAAAACTTATCAACTATATTCACAATTCCAATATTTATTCGCATAATAACAACAATATTGCACAAATATTTAAATAAACGTTCCTGGTATTAACGTAACAATTTCGTGAACGCTAAAATCGCTGTACAAGTTTTCATTTATGTTGGTACGAAGATTGTTCATTTAATCACGCGACCGACATTGAAACAATACCTGCGAAACAGAACAGCTGACACAATGGAAGTGCCTCGTCCATACCTCCGGCTAGAAACAGCCTACTTGAAATGTGAAATGGGGACGCAAGCGTCTCTAAACTATGACCGCAATCGTATTTTGTTTTCGCCATGACTTCGCTTGTACAATAATTTAGTCCTTTGTTATAGATTTTTTTTTTTTACATTTTTAGGAATATATTGTGATAGGTACTTAGTATTAAATTAGACTTTGTTATGTGATCAAATTTTTTAAAATCTTATATATAAAATTATCGTGTCACAATATTAGTTACCATACTTTTCCGAAAAGGGTCGACCGATTTTTATGAAGTTTTATGTGCATATCGGGAAGGTCTGAGAATCGGCCAACATCTATTTTTCCTACCCCTAAGTTATAATGGGGTCAAGGGAGTGAATAACATATATGTCTAAACAGCGTTTGCGGAGTCAGCTAGTATTATTATAAAATAAAATGTAAATGTAAAAATGCACAATAATAGACACACATATTATGTAAAGTTTATAACTCAAATGTGTCACAACGTGTGTGTGTGTGTGTGTGTGTGTGTGTGTGTGTGTGCGTGTTTGTGTGTATGTGTGTGTTTGTGTGAGTGAAATTTTAAATAATGAATTATACAATAATTGTTCTCTTTCTACTTAAACTTTTTAATGTGTATTAAAGTTTAAAGGAAAAAATACACATAATTATAAACGAACTACAAAGTATACATTTATCACATATAATTTTATCCTATCACTTCATTATTATTAAACTACTGTTCAGTATAAAAAGCAATAAAGAACGAGGAAGTTATAAGTATAGTTATTTAGTTACACGAGATGCTGAATGACTTTAAAACTAGCAGCGGTACAATGACACTTAAGTCATGGGATTTTGTGCTGCAAAAACAATCCAACGTTCAAGGAAATCACGTAGAAGTCGTCAAATTCATAATCATCATTACAGCCTATACAGTCCACTGCTGGACATAGGCCTCCACAAGTTTACGCCAAAAATAACGTGAACCCATGTATTTTGCCCATAGTCACCACGCTGGGCAGGCGGGTTGGTGACCGCAGTACTGGCTTTGTCGCACCGAAGACGCTGCTGCCCGTCTTCGGCCTGTGTATTTCAAAGCCAGCAGTTGTATGGTTATCCCGCCATCGGTCGGCTTCTTAAGTTCCAAGATGGTTGTGGAACCTTGTTATCTCTTAGTCGCCTCTTACGACACCCACAGGAAGAGAGAGGGTGGCTAAATTCTTTAGTGCCGTAGCCACAAAGCAAAATTTATAAAAACTATGTCAATATTTTCCACCGATTCGATGCCACATCTAAACAACGGCGTATTTTAGAAATAATAATCTGAATATAAAACAATGTTTCCGGACCTGCGCTGTAAGCAACTATTAATCTGTTGAAAGGAGGTCGTTATTCACTTTTATTGCGATAATGCAAACTGTTTTCAAACCAGATGGAAATGAAACGAACTTTGAATAGATCTACCTTTATAGAACGATTGACTTTTGTGGACGAAATGACACATTATTCAGGTCGAAAACGAATTATGAATGAAGATTATTTTGATTTCGTTGTTTAGACGCTGCGTTCTAATGGTATGAGACCGTCCAATATTACACCACCTATTCTTTCACTCACACATATGAACGACGTATCACTCATACAAAATGCATTAGCATAATAATAATGAAAATAGCGCATGTGTGCGGTGTGAGACACTTTCATGCAGTTATAGCATGACGTGAAATTGGCGTGTTACTTAAAATGAAAAGTTGAGGCGTTCTCTGCTACAGTGATTATCAGCAGATTGTCGCATATATAAAATAGTTATTTTGTAATATATATATATATATATTTGTTTATAATACTTAATAGTAAATATCGATCTATAATATTTCAAAATTTCGGGTTTGAAGGAAAGCGGATTAAAATATTGGTCAACGAATTGTAACAAAGTTTACACCGCAATGATAATCGCCGGCCCCAACATTAATAACTCTGAAGGGACAGTGGTTTTATCTCATTGCCCGTAAAATCGATGACGGTTAGATCCCTTCAATTAATATACGTAATTTAAGATTATTCGTGTAGGCTTTTGTATAATTCTGTCATCTTTGACTGAACAATGTGTGGTCAAATTAATTTTACTATCTATAATAAAATTAATAATTTATATTTTGCTTTATATCATATAATTTTTTTAATAACGTTAAATTTTTATAGCAAAAGTTTTAAACGCAAAGTTTATTTTATTCTTTTAAGAGTGTTTAAAAATAGGTCGTTTTTTGTAAAAAAAATCCTATATTTTTTTTTATATTTTAATTATCGCTGGGAAGGTTTCTCAGTTTGGTATTTACAAGTCAGCCATATTGGATATAAAGTAATGTTACTTCAGTTGTTACTCTTAGCAACCCTTTTAATTTGATACACATATTGTAGGACATACATTAAAAATAACTTGTCTGCTATCGTGGGTGTTACGTCATGTTTAATTTAGAATGACGTCACACATCTTACCATGCATTGTCATCCAAAGTAAATGTGTATACAAAGTTTCAGCTCAATCGATTAAAGATATATGCTTCAAAATTTACTTACAAGATTCCACCCTAACATACATACATACATACATTACAAATTAAATAAAAGTTTTTAATAAAAATTAAATAAAAGTTTTTAATAAAATAATAATGTATATTTACGCACATAAATTAAATTGTTTTTGATGAACTTCTCATCAAAAACAACGCGTACAAATTTATTGATTCTTAGAGTTTAAGTCCAGTAAACATTTTGTTATACCCGAAAAATATTTATAATGGTGAGCAGTCAACGTCTACAAACAAACCAACACTTTAATTTACCCCTATTTTGTTCGAAGAAAATACGAAATAAAATAACCTTCACGATCGGAAAGAAAACTTCCGCCGACTAAGAAATTTATGATATTGTAAAAAAATACGAAAATACTTTGTTCATTTGAAGAGGTATTTACGGAGCTGATATTTTGCTGTTATATTTTTTTCTTTTAGATTTTTTTTTTCTATATCTGAATGTCAACAATACAATATTATGACTGTAATAAAACCTCTTACTATGCGTTCTTTATTGAATAATTGAACCCTTAAATCGAAAACGATATAAACATATATTATAGTTTGACTTTCGGTGAATATATTCTATATATTTTTTGTACTCAAAGCTTTAATATAGGCATATTTTTATGACTCTAGACACCACTTGTAGTACCTACTTTTTAATAGCTGGGAAGCTGATAATACTAATATAATAGTGTACCAAATACTACCTACTTTTAAGTTATTTTTGACACTTTAGCTAGTTTACTAAAATTCATAAAACTATCACAAGGTTATTAAAGTGTTATCATAAGTCAACTTTTAAATGGAGTTGCATATATAATAATTACGTCTTTTTGTGTTCGGATAACAGATAAACAGCGTAAAATAATCTAATTAAATAATAATTTATTTATATTGAATAATTGAGTAACTTTCTTTTGAACAAATATTTATTCCTTATGTGGTTTAAAATATACAAAATATAATATAGTTTCCACAAAGCTTTTGATTGCATTTTATTTTATAAAATTAACTGTTTACATACCTTCCACATATTTATTAAATATTCTTTCCAAAGCCAAAAATATATATAAAAGTGTAATTTAATCTTGTTTCGTACAGAGATTATGACTTCCCAAAAATATGTTTGACTTGAAATTATAATTAAACATTAAATAAACTTTTATATTAGAATTTACAATTTCCATTACCTTTTACTTCAGTTCAACGCGACTCTTTGTAACAAATACTTAGAAAACTCATCCGACCGGCTTATGTTTATTTCAGTATTTAGTAAAGTTTTCACTCCAGAAAATAAAATAATTCCCGTCTCGCTGAAGACATCCTAAAAAATATATCTCGCATCCAAAGTCCGAGTTTCATTCATTTAATTCCTCTATTGAAGTTTCGTAAGAACTCTAATCTTTCTGTTGTCAAACTAAACTTTATACAACAAAAGAAAAGTTGAGTCTTCCTTGTATTTGAGAGATTTTTATTGTAAATAAAGTAAAATGTTTTTATATTTTTCTATCAAAAATATAAAATGAAAATATAAATATGAACAGCGCACGACAAGAGTTTGTAAAGACTGTTTATTTGTAGATGAAAGCTCTGATCGTAATATCAGTTGGTTTATTTTGAAATAAAATTTTGTGTTTGCTGACGCGCTTAAAAAATAATCCTAGGATTTAAAATCATTAATAACTAAGAGCTGAATAAATAAACATCTTTTAAAATACAACAAGGTCGTCTGTTCTGAAGACAGGCAACTTAACGTCTCTGTTGTATGAATAACAGCAGACTAATAAAAAAAAAAAAAGTATATATATATATATATATATATATATATATATATATATATATATATTACATTCAGACTTACGTTGGAATATAAATCATAACTCTCTGAAATGAAAGTAAATGTAAAGTCAAAACTGCACTAAGGGCGAGTTAAAATAAACAATAATAATAGACTAATTAATTTCTTTATACACACAAATTATTATTTTTGATGTTATTAGCTAGCATGAAAGCATCAAATACTAATAGCAAATATGTGTAAAGGAATAACACGTAATATAGAATTCATAACATTTGCCGATAAAAGGATATATATAAGCTGGTATCAATCCGTATTACGATCTACGATATCCATTTATTAAGATCAATCAGCGGACATCGCTGGAGATATAAAATTGTTTATGTGCCGCATACGTTTTGATTCACAAGGCGCGAGCGGAATATCGTCGTTCGGATGCCGCGTTGGCGCAACGGTTACAGCCATGGATTGTACCTGTTGCGTTGGCGGTTGCGGGTTCGGTCCCCGCATATGACAAACATTTGTATTGGCCATACAGGTGTTTGCCGTGGTCTGGGTGTTTGTGCAGTCCTTGTGGGTCTCCACCGTGCCTCGGAAAGCACGTTAAGCCGTCGATCCCGGTTGTTATCATGTACACCTGATAGCGATCGTTACACGTAGTAGGGAATATATCCGCCAACCCGCATTGGAGCAGCGTGGTGGATTAAGCTCTGATCCTTTTCCTGCATGGGGTCTTTCCCCATGCAGGAGAAGGATCAAGGACATGCAGGCCTATGCCTAGTAGTGGGATATTACAGGCTGAAGCGAGCGGAGTCTATGGTAGTTTTCTTTAGTTTCTGTGATAATTTTATGAGTGGTAATTATTGTCGAAATAGGTAAGGTGAGTCTGAGGTAATTGAATAAGTCTTAGTGGCGGTATTTTATTCATATTATCTCAATAAATGTATTTTTTTTTTGTTTTAATGAATAAATTGTAGTTATTTGATATTCGTTTTTAAAGTTTGTATAAGAATTAATTACAAATTATCGCGAGTAAAATAGCGAGTAACGGCTAGTTCTATTATAATCATGTTTAAATTTCTAAATCAATTGTAATTTAAGTTACTATTGTTTAAGCAATATTTTATTACCTAATCTGTTGTGTCTTAGAAGTCTAGAATCTTTCTGTACTGCTTTTAAATCAGTTTCAGCGATAAGATCTTAAAAATATTAGTTTATTTTTTTTTATTTTTTATTTTTATTTTATACTTTATTGTACACCACAAATATATTACAAACAAGGCATAAAGATAGTTACAGACAGTGAAGTACAATGGGCGGACTTATGGCTAATTAGCCATTTCTTCCAGACAACCCATAGTTTAAAAATATGTAAGTGGAAATAATCTCACGTGTTATTTGGATGTATTTTTTTTTTTTGGAATACATGCAGATAATTCTCATTGAGATCTATCATAATTAACATAAGTCAAATTTCGGTCACTATCACAAATATACACAAAAAAAAACATTTTCACTTGTACCACAGCAAATCAAGTCGGTTCAATATTTCTTCATGAAATATGAAGGGTCCTATCTTTCTCACTCGGAATAATCTTAGGCCGGCAATCATATGGGAAATAAGTGAGAGTCAGTCTGAATTTTAATAACGTCAGTTGGAGAGTATGTCTATTAATTTATTTTTTAACGATAAAATTTTGATACAAGAATTTTTTTATTTAAAAACGATACTATTCAAATAAACCGGTCAAGCAGCTATCGGATGTCCTGTTATGATGGCCGTACAGTATAAAAAAAATATTTGACAATGCGTTTGCACAGAGGAGCTAATATTTGTGGGTTATATGACCACAATATACAACCGAACAGACATACCTTTTCCTTTATGTATGTAAAGCTACATGCTTAAATGCCCCACTTTTAAGGCGGTTAAATTAGAACAAGTAAAAATGATAAAAATACAAATATAATTGTATTTTCATGTCTATCGCACTTCGCATGAAGCAATTTAAAGTTTTTCCATAAGCAATTTAGTGTAATATTATTTTTCTATTTCTGCACTTATGTCATCTTGAACACGAATGGTTAGATAACGTGTATAAAATTTTAACATCATACGCTTTAAAGATCATTATATACTTTGAAAATCATCATGTCATTTGAAGATCATCCAAAAATGCCTAACAGTGAGTTCATTACATCAGTATTTTAGCATCCTGTTTAATTATTCACTACATTTTCCCAATACTCTTCAATCTTCTCTTTATTTTTCTCTCTCTAACTTTAATGATTATACCAACTATTTAAAATACATGCATTATTACATATATTACATGCCTCGATAATGCAGTTCTAAATTATCCTGATATCAAAGTGTATACTACTATAAATAGATAGGCGAGCGAGGTCTTATTATCCCTATCGGCTACTGAACCTTTAAAATAAGCTAAACTTAACCAATCAATAACTGGGTTTACGCTGGGGAAACTTTTACTATATTTTTTATCTCATGATTAATGACTTCCTCGGGAAGATAAAAAACCGAGTCTTGCTTCTCTTTCGTCATCATATCTAAAATTTATGTGAACAAAGACACGCGCATATATATTACTCCATTAAAATGGTTGAAAAGATATTCAAATGCACTAATCCTGACAAAGAAGTTTAGTATAAACATAGGTATATAGACAGATTAAAAATATTTAGTTACTGGCTGACACAACAATCGATTTTATTTCAAATTTTTTTCATCTAATCTTAAACCGTAACTAACTTTAGTCTTGTCATAACAACAACGAAAACAAAAAAATATATATTTAAAACATTGTGCCGATTAACTTTTATTTGTGTACAATTTTAAGTAATCAATACATTAAATTAATTTATTTTATTATCAATTTGTTAAAGTGCATATGTTATAAATTTTTGAAAATTCTAAATGAAAACAAAATTGATATAAACTCTTAAAACGAAGCAGACATTTATAGCGTAAATCTTTCGACCGAAGTTACGGAAAGTATTACGAAGTTGTAACTATATTTTCTCGAACTTTGTATACAAAAAGACCAAGAAAAAAATTGTTTTTTCTACATATTATACATAAAAGGACAACCGTACTATTTGCACGAATCTTTAATATACTGAATTGACTTTGGAGTAATATATAACGATGATAATGTTTTCCTTATTACTGCTTTCCTTTTTTAGTTATTCTTTGATCATTCAAAACATAAAAATGTATATTTATAACGAAAAATGCACTTACCTATTGTTGCGTTTTTATATGTTACAAATATATCTAAGAACTAAATAAAAAAGAATTTGTATTACGTAGAATGACACGGAGTTTTTAGAACAAGGAGCCTAGCGACCTTTTTTTCAAGTGCGTAGACCTGGTATGTGTGAAACGGTCTGAATACGTGCGTGGTTTTATAATTAAAATATATTTATTATTTAAATACCATAATTAAATACAATTAAAAGTAAATCTATACAAATATTATAAAGCTGAAGAGTTTGTTTGTTTGCAACTAGGTCAGCAAAGAAGCATTCCGCTAACCTGATGGTAAGCGATTACCGTAACTTAGATTACCGTAACTTTAGACCTCTGCAATACTACAAGCATACCCTACCCCATATCCCCCCCCCTCCAAAAGCTCTGATTACCTTACCCACCACAGGAGCTCAACTTAGACTCACTACACACATTATTTAATGGACAGGAGTCATCAAAATTGGTACATCCAATAAAAATTTAGGTAACAAACGTAAAAAGTACACTCGGATTCAGGAGGTCTTTCTTTGTTCCATGTCGGTTAAAAATAAAAGGTTATATTTTAAGCCGAATTATAATCAATCTAGTAAAATATTTTTGCTACAGATAAAAAAAAAACCATTACCAGACGCTCATTAGCTCAATATAAATCTAACAAACAAATTTATATATACAAAACGAAACAAACTCATTTACAAATGAGTGCAATTGTAAACACGAAATCTAAACTATTATTCAACTTCACCGCTGTTTGACAATGTAACGCAAGCAAATAATATTTTTAGCGTGTATTCGACATGCCTGTGGTTTGTTATTATTTCTAGTTTTAACAACTCTAGCTGCAATTCTAACACCGGAGAATTATTTTACACCGTAACATGGCAACGAAAATCTGCCTGATTTGTTTTTTTTTTTATACAACTAGGCCAGCAAACAAGCATACGGCTCACCTGGTGGTAAGCGTTTACCGTAGCTTATAGCACGCACGTTGCCGACCTTACCCCTAATCCTCCCAGGAGCTCTGGTCACCTTACTTGCCACAGAAACACAGTCCATGAGAACAGTAGTATTTAGCCGGGATCTTCTGTAAGGGTACTACCCCAATCGGGCTGCTCCATATTTTGAGCAGGAAATTTCCTGCTATGCCTAAGTTAATATACTGAGATAGACGTGATTTTTTTTAGAATAAATATATGAACCCTCATCTAAATTGAGAAAGAGGCTTATGCCTAGCAGCGCAAATTTACTGACTATATCGATAAAAAAAATCTTAGTAACTTAATATTTTAATAACATTTTAATATGAATCCCAGGTACCCCAGGTAGCAAAACCTTCTCCCCCCCCCCATTAAGCGGTTAAAGTAGTCTATGGACGACTACAGCAGCAGATGTATTGTAACGATGTTGATGACCCTACCTCCGATCTTTAAACATACCTTTTTATTGTTCTGTCATATGCAGTTGCGTTATTCTATCACAAAGGATCGCTAGTATCTAGTATCCTAGTTTCACCTGTAACTTTAGGATTTTTTTTTTTATTATTGACAATAACATTATAAAAGAACTCGTTGAACCTCAAACTGTCTCATACAATTAATATGCCTTGAAGTGTCGGGGACACATTTTTCTATAAAACTACTACAAATGCAACTTGCTACGACGACTACGTCTACGGCGTAGCCTCTACACATACGTAGCGTAATAAAGAATTATACAGAACCACATTATAGGTTAAATAATAAACAAACAAAAAATAAAGAAGATGTTAAACTGGTGTTGCTATAATGGTGCACAATCACGGAAGTGACTTCGTAATAAAAATTATCGTGATATAAAAAACTTTAATGTTTTGAACATTAATAACGCTACGGTGGAATTTTCCACCGCGTCATTCCCGATAAAATTAAAACGTTTTCGCTAAGTTCATTAAAACATAAACGTTTCTCCTAATTCCAGTCGTATCCATAAAATTGTCGCTAAGCACTTTTCTAACGAATCAAATTAATGACTAAAATAAATATTATTTTTCAATATTATTTATGTGTCAATAATATTATTGAACGAATGTACAAAATTGTAAATAAATTTATTTCATAAGTTATAAATCAGTTCGTATGGAATTCTTAGGTTGGCCGCGTATTTCTGTTACGTATTACAAAATTATGGAATGAAAAAGTTTGATTGTTATATTAATTTGATTGCTAATGCAATTAATACAAAAGTCCTACAAGGTCTCTCACGGAGTAGAGGCTTAGTATTACGAATATAATAAAACAATATTATACCAAAAAAATTGTCCCTAAATTGTATTTATGCTATCATTGTGTTATTTGTGTGTCTGTAAGCAGTGTATGTGTCTCAAATAAATGTCTTTTTTTCTTTCTTTCTTTTTTAAATATACAGATCCTCATCATCAAACGTTTGTAATATAGCTCTTTAATGACACGAATAATTTGGTGTGAATTTTAGCAAATGACATTTAAACAAAAAAAGCAGCATCTTATTATGTATTATACACCACAAACACTTTAAACATTATTATGAAGCACTTACCATATATAGTTAAATAACATAATACACAAATAAAGAACCATTTCTTCCAAACAACTCGATCAGCTGTGTTTCAAAACTTTGTAACCATACACCTGATCCCCACACATAGAGATACAAAACCTTTGATAAAAACTTTTCACTAATCACGGCGACTATATTAAAACTTAAATCTGTCGCAAAACAAGTAAACGGCAAATATTCAGTTCACTCGGTCTGTCACTCATCAATACGTATTGAGGTTAAACTGCAGCTATGAGCATCGTTCATCGTTCGTTCGTTCGTTCTTTCATACGGGAACACTAACCATGTGATTTTGTCTTTCTAATGACAGTCTTATGATGTTAGATTAACGGATGATAGATCTGGTATAATGCAACCATCGTTATGAACATTTAGTTTCCAAAAAGCCACAAGTATGTTATAAGTGAAGATGCTCTGAGATTAAAATAAAACTTTTTACGTGAGCGCGTTATGTTTCGTAAGTAATTTTACTAATTTTAATTGTCCCTTTTTCGGAGTTTACTCTAAAGGAATCGATCTATATATGTGGCCCCCGGTTCTTTGGACTCATTAAGAATCAATCATCATATAAGAACCCCGGTATGAAAAAAATATGAGATGTAAAATCTACTGAGGAGGTCATCCTCGTTACGTCTTTGTGCGCCATCTATGGCGTTATTTGATTCGTTTATTTACCATTGGATATGATATTAATCTTTTTCTTAGACTAGTTATCCTTTTTTGTGCCTATTTAGACACTACATCTGAACGAGTAAACTCGAGTCGTGCGTCGGAGCTGACACACACCCTTTTTTATTTTTAGATATTATGTTTTGTGGCAACTGTAGATAGTAACGAACCCAGCCCATTTAGGTTACTACAAAGTAAATGATAGAAAAGTCTGAGTCTTGTTTTGAAGTGTAAATAAAAATATATAATTTAGTTACATATAACTCGAAATGAAAAAGAAAGTAAAGGTCAATCTACATTATAATACTCGTCACGGCTCTATCGTGGTTATTCTGGACCCGGTCTAAGTTGATAATATTAACTAAAACTGAATTGAAACGCTTGACTGTTCCATGGCTGAAAATGTAAAAATGTACACCTTACCTCATCTTACTCAAAATTATTTTATCAATATGTTACCTGACTAAAATGTAACTCTCTATTTAATATGTACTTATATTTTTTAGTTTTTTTTTTTATTTTATTTATAATTAAACATTTTAAATAAAACTTTGTTACAATTATTAAGTGTGCTTGAATCATTTTAGATAACTCTAGACTGACATACATATTAACATATATATTTAATAAAACACATAATGTACACAATACATATAAATGTTACACTTAAACTTGAGGTGATAAAACAGACAACAAGGAATAAAATATAAAAGCACTACTAACAACACTAAGGGCCAGGTGAATTGGAGTCATAAATATTTGATCATGTTAACATACTCATTATCTTTTACCTAAACACTCAAGAGATTTTAATTAGTAAAAAGGAGGAAGTGAAATACTTCTAAACTCATACTACATTAAGTCTTTAAATAGGAATTTCTTCTGTAGCTCGTTATACAGCGGTGCTCACCTTAATTTATTTCAACGTATGATGATGTGTCGCGTGACATGACTTAATTACACGTCACGGCTTAATTTTAATACACATTAAAGGGTTATTTTTACTGCGTTCATAATTACACATTTTAGATTTATTTTAAATATTTGTTTATCAATCTACAATGATTATCATCAAGGGTTTTGCTGTATAAAACAGTGTATAATGCTTGACAAATTGTCCCTTTAAATGAGTTAAATTACATTTTAAATTTTTATAATATCAATGTTATAAGCTAAAGATAAACTTTCTTTAGCTTGCAGTAATTTTTTATTAAAAAAAATTGGTTATCTGTGAAGTTGGTTTACGGACGATAGTGTAACGTTACAACGTCATAACAAAACGTTTCCTCAGATGCACAGACCAATCGAATGTAAAAGAGAGAGATGCGGCGCAATGAGCGTAACGGGACAAAGAGCGTAACTGACCAATGAGTGAAGTGATCACTTTTTCGTGCATGCAGACGGCGTTCATCGATTTATTAGTCGTTGTCACGTCAAAAAAAAATTTGGTCTTAAAATGATTTCTGAAAGGGCATTTCATAACAAAACAGAAAATGTTAGAAACTAAAGTATCTATTCGTATATTCTAAACCTCCAACATCTAAAAATATCTCTGTAAATAAATACTTAGTTTTGCTTATCATCTGAAAATTTTACGAAAGTTTCATGTTTCTGGGTCAACTAAGCGCTACACGAGACAAGAAACTTTTCGCTTCAACACTCACTTCGCTCTATTATGCTGTCTTGAATTTATGTGGTTTTATCACATGTCCACATCGTATTTAGCATCAAAATGGAGGCCATAGAAAACGTATAAATTTTTTTTTCGTATGAAGTGAATGATGGATGATGAGCCTTTTTTTATGAAAATGGTCAGTAAAAGAGCGGATGATAGATCTGGTATAATATAACCATCTCTATGAACACTCTTAGCTTCAAAAAAGCCACAAATATGTTATAAAAAAAATATGCTCTGAGATGAAAATAAAAGGATCTCAAAAGAAAGGATTTTGGTTCAAATCATATTAGTTTTTTTTTTTATGAATTTTATCAGTCATTGTACGTTGTCAACGAAAGTCGTAATGGTTGCTTAAAAAAATAAACACAGTGGAACTTAATTCAGGAACAAGGCACGAAATATTGGGAAAAATTGGGAAATTAAATACCTTAAAGAGCTTGTTGTTTTTTTTTTATAATATGCAAACGATTGCAGAATTTTCTAACTTGCTTAAAAATACAAATTTTTAAGATCGATTATTCTACAATTTTTTTTTATAAAAATAGGATTTCAAAAAATAGCTCAATAAATATAACGCTCAAATCTAAAAATTCAACATAAATTTTAAAGTAGAAAGAAGCTATACAGTAAATTGTTGAGAATACACTAAATCTATTTAAATCCATTCCCTCCGATAAGATTTATAGAATCCAATGTGAAAATTGAAACGACTCTCAACGAGAAACGCATTCTATATCCATCTAGACTTGAGCATCGTTTGAGTGTTTGTATAACTAGCGATTCTGCGAAATTGCTTTTTTTATTATTACTAGATATCCTCCAACATCTATTACAGCCTTTATTCTCAATAAGTAGACTACTCGCGTCCATAAAGAGAATACCTAATCGACCTAATAACTCGATCAAAAGAACTAAGGCTTTATTCGGGTTTCTTGTGACGATTGGGTGTATCCATAAATTTAAATTTTTATTTCCCTTAATAAAATTTATGATCGATGTTTTACTGCTATGCACTATAATCTTCAAGACAATAATATTTTTGTAAAGTATATAGAATATAGATAGATAGATAGATAGATAGATAGAGATAGCCGCGTTGGCGCAACGGCTACAGCCATGAATTGTACCTGTTACGATGGCGGTTGCGGGTTCGATCCCCTCTCATGACAAACATTTGTATTGGCCATACAGGTGTTTGCCGTGGTCTGGATATTGTGTAGTCCTTGTGTGTCTCCCCACCGTGCCTCGGAAAACATGTTAAGCCGTCAGAGCCGGTTGTTATCATGTACACCTGATAACGATCGTTACTCATAGTAGGGAATATATCCGCCAACCCGCATTGGAGCAGCGTAGTGGATTAAGCTCTGATCCTTCTCCTACATGGGGAGTGAGGCCTATGCCCAGTAGTGGGACATTACAGGCTGAAGCGAAAGTACATAGAATAAACCCCCTATTCTTGATGTTAAAGACAATTTTTCATTTCTTAAAACGTTAGGGTCTTTTAAAATAAAAACTGCATGTTATCTATAATTTGGCCCCGGATATTAGCAATCATCATTCATGTATTGACAGATATTTTATTAAATGTGGGTTGGTCGCTCTGTCAATAAAAAATGCCCACAACCATTTATCTTAAAATGAAAATGATGTACAGATGCGGCGCTCGTTACAAATTTTTTCTGTTATATTTTTATGAATATTTAGATTGATTGACAAATCCATCACGAAATTATGTTACGAGATTTTAATGTGAATTTGTTTTGTTTATTTTATTTTTTCAACATAATTTATTATTCAAATTGAATCAATACAATATACAAATGATACTGCTGATATATTTGTATGTATATTTATCAAAAAATATCTAGCTTTCCTATGCAGCTATTACCTTCAGAGTTACCTACCTTACTAACTGACGACCGTAAATAATTGTTAAAAATATTTATTTATTTAAATGAAGTAGACTAATGTAGCAAACTTACAGAGAAATTAGATTTAAAATTAAAAGACCCCATTATTTAAATTGTTATATATAAATTTGGCAAAAATTCTTCAAGCGCTCATTTTCGTGTCAGACAGTTTTTCTTATAATTAAAGGTCTAAGATAAAATTTATATAACTTAAGAACATAACTATAAAGAGTCACTTAATTACGTCTTCGGGATATTGAGATCGAAATTTGCTACCAGGTCATTAGAAACTACAATAGCTATACATCGCCTTCGTTCTGGAACAATTTCCAAATTGGCTTGTAATTTGCGGTGGTTATGTAATTATGACTGTTTGGTCGAGTTTACATAGCGATGTATTTGTTCTTGATGTAAAGTAGAAATAGTAACAATAGTCACGTACTACCCATTTGTTTATTGAAGCGATTTCGATGGCCATTGTTTTTGTTGAAGCATTTTTATATTTTTTCGATCTTAGAAAAGTTTAACTTAAAAAAAAAAAACGTTTTATTAATATATGAAGATGGCGGTGAACAAGCGAATAGCCTATTTCATGGCAAGCGGTTACTGAAGCTTATGGTAACCAGCCACACCAGAAGCGTCACAAATGTATTGCTGACCCAATCCCCGACCCTTCCAAAACGCTCTGGCCATCTTAATTACCTCAGGAATACGAAACTTGAAAGAAGAATTATAAAGCAGAGATTTCCTGTAAGGTACTAGGACGTGCTTTTACATTTTGAGCAGAATATTTCTTCTGTGCCCCACCTCAATAAAACATACATACAAGATAACACGTTTCATTTTTTTAAGCCATATCGTATATAAATTTACTAGCTGACCCCGCAAACGTTGTTTTGCCATATATGTTATTAACCCTCTAATCCCCCCCCCCCCCCTTATAACTTAGGGGGTGTGAAAAATAGATGTTGTTCGATTCTCAGACCTACCCGATACACAAAATTTCATGAGAATCGGTCAAGCTCTTTCGGAGGAGTTTAACTACAAACACCGCGACACGAGAATTTTATATATTAGATTTATGTTTTCGGGAAATGCCAATAACAACACATTTAGGAAAACATTACAACTATGGATGATGGATGTGATGAAATTGATTATCATTTTCAATGTGATTTGTTACATTATGCATATAATTTTTTAACATCTACAAACGCTAATGACTACGAAGACTTCCTACTGTTGTTACTACAACTAGTTATTTCTTTAGATAACTTATAGAAAAAATTGTCAACACTTAACTTTCGTAACAAGCTAAAAATAAAATATTTAAATCTCAACAAGTTTGAAGCATACAATTTACGTTTGAACGTCGAGTTGAATTCAAAGGAGCTTTACATTTCTTTTAAAGCGCACAACGAGTAGATGTTAATCTGAGTATAAACGGCGTGTGCCATTCGCTCGGTAAGCAAAGACTTACTTACAATCGACTTGATTTGCGGTCGCGCTGTAATTGCAAGTCCTTGGTAATATGAATATAGACTTACGTATGTTTCATTAGTGAATGGTATGATTTGTTCAGCATTATTTTTGCTTAGGCAACTCTGATTTGTGTAGATATGTTATTAAGATCAGAAGGATAGTATGGATATGAAACATGAAAACACAACTTAGCATAGCGGCAATAATAAGATTGAACCAATTCAAAAATAGATGCTTAGTTTTTTGAATAACTTAGCTTTGATCATTAGATTTGTGTTATAAGTTTACTCTCTCTTTTCAAACGTAGAGTCGAGTACGACTTTTTATTTATTTCTTTGCTAACTTTAAGTTAATTTATTTACATTATATCATGTACTTCGGTAACATTAAAGAAAGGTTCAAAATTAATTCACTACTAATATAATTTTATTTTATTTTACAATTTATCGCACACCACAAGTACATTACAAAACAAAGCTTAAAGATAATAATTATAGATTATGAAATACAATGGGTGGACTTATACCGATATAGTCATTTCTTCCAGAAAACCCAAACACGAAAAGGAAATCTAAAAATTTTAATATCAATAAAGTTGTATGTAAATTACAAAATTATTTAAAAACATAATTCATATTCATTTAATATGTCGACATCCTTACTAAAATATTCATAGCAAAGCGCGAGCAATAAGCCATTGCTAATTGACAATATGTCGTACAAAGGATCGCTCCTTGATCAACGGCGCGGTGAGCACCCTGGCAGGTAATATTCACGATCTTCTCATATTAATACATTAAAGGATCTTCTCATAAAGAAGTATATCAGTATAATTACAAATACGTCATTAGCTAGATTAGTAGTGAAATGATACTTTAAAAGCTGGTAGGACGCAGCAGGAAATTTCCTGCTCAAAATATTGAACAACCTGACTGGGGTAGTCTTACCTCAATCTTACAAAAGAGCACAGCTAAATAATACTCTTTTAAGGCAGTGTTGTGTTTCTGTTGGTAAGTAAGGTGATCAGAGCTCCTGGGGGGAATAGGGGATAGAGTCAGCATCGCATTTGCGAAGCTTCTGGTGTTGTAGACGTCTATAAGCAATGGTAATCGCTTACCGACTTTACCTTTAGGTGAGCCGTACACTTGTTTGCCGACCTAGTTATATAGATAAAAAAATATGTATAAACCTGTTATTCATACAGAAGAAATGTTAGAGCTCAATTCACTACGCTGCTCCGATGTGGACTGACGAATAATTTCTCTAATGACAGTAACAGTGATTTTTCTCAGTAACAGTAGTTTATCTCAGATAATTGTGTTTGCTCACAAACGAAAAAAAAACCGACTTCAATTTCATCGACGAGTAATACAACGTAGATCGACGAAAAAATAGTCAAGTAACTACGCGTTATCAAAGATAACTCAAAAAGTAGTTATCAGATCTTGATAAAATTTATATGTGACCACATGATAAACACCAGCTTTCGATTAAATTAAAAATTATCAAAATCGGTACACCCAGTAAAAAGTTATTACGGATTTTCGAGAGTTTCCCTCGATTTCTCTAGGATTCCATCATCAGATCCTGGTTTTCTTATCACGGTACTAAACTAGGGATATCCCCTTTCCAACAAAAAAAGAATTATCAAAATCGGTACATCCAGTAGAAAGTTACGCGGTATAATACAACATAGGTCGACGAAAAAAGCGTCAAGTAAAAACGCATTATTAGATATAACTCGAAAAGTAGTTGTTAGATCTCAAAAAAATTTTAATGGGACCAATTGGCACACACCACCTTTCGATTAAAACAAAATTTGTCGAAATCGGTCAACCCGGTCAAAAGTTCTGATGTAACATACATTAAAAAAAAATACAGTCGAATTGAGAACCTCCTCCTTTTTTGGAAGTCGGTTAAAAATTCTTAAAACCAGAAACATTTTAGATTAGACTAGAAATCTCTAGAATGTTAGGCGATATTTAAATGTCACCATAAAATCATTTTATATATGGATGTGCGAGTTAATGATCAACGTTCCGATACCACATGACGTCAAGACTCAAAGTTTATTATCCTTTATTTAGGCCTTTTTTACTTTATTTGTCCCTTTGTTCAGAAATAGATTTTTGTTTGATCTCATATTTACTTTAGCTTCTGTTAAGTGGTTTATTAATAATTTAGTGCTTTATAAAGTTCAGAGATAATTTGAAAATTAATGTTTAAATAAACGTTTTCTATTCGAAAACAATATTTTTTGACAGAAAACTAAAGTGGGTAAATATCAAAAACTAACAACTTAATCGGAATACTTAAAAATATTAATTCAAAATTAAGAAAACTTGAAGATTTATGATGATACAATAGTCTGTAATACATATAGTTAGCTATAAATATAACATCTAGTGTAATCGCTAGAAAAGCTTAGGCAACCAAAAAGAGTAATATCATAAAGAAAAAAGAAGACGAAAATGTTCTAAAAAATTTCAAAATTCGTTCGATATTAAATTTCTGTATAAATGTTTAAATTCATAAAAGTTTCCGAACGTTTTTTTTCGCATTAATCTCGAAGATAAGAACGGTCCCAGTGTCACTTTGTAAATACTATTCAAGAGACCAGAGGCACGCAACCTGAATTGATAATACAGACTCAGTGAAGAGAAAAAATGTTTAAAGTCGATGAGAATAAACAAGTCGATGAAAGATCACGTACTGACTCTAATATTGTCTATTCAACAAAGGATATCTTGTTTTTTAGAAGTGTTTTTTTCTTGATTTTAATAACATCTATTACATAAACGGTGACGACGTATTGTAATATTTATTTTATTTTATTCTTTAATTTTAAGCTAAAAGAAAATATATATATATATATATATATAATAAATTTTATTACCTTACGTAAATAATATTTGTATTATTTAAAACTGATACTTAAGTACGAAAATATTAGCGTGAGTGTTGCTATTGTATTATCATAAAAAATTTAATCCACGTTGGATAATCGTGTGTAATTAATAGTGTGTAAGGAAAAACGCGACTGCTTGCACATTGGAGTCTAATAATTAGACTGTTTCTGTGACCACTGCGTCACTCTTTAACTACGTATGCTTCAAAATCACTATTGGATCGTCCTAATACAAACACGTGTTACTTAAACTTCAATTTCACTCACACAAATTAAAGCTACATATTTACATATACAAACACATAAACGCCTTGTACCATCTACTCGTACCTAGCTAGTCTATTCTACCTAGTAACCTCTACACGTTTTCAGACAAAGGCGTATCTTTGATTTGCCATTCCAAACAGAACGATGTATGCATACGTTCAACCAGTTTGTCGTATCACTACTTTGAACTGGTAAACATTGGTTACAACCCGATATATATGTGTTACTAGTTTTATAACATCAGTTGAGTGACATATTAAGTTATTTTTTCCTTTGTGAACGAAAACAAAACTATAAATAAGACAGTAAGACATTTTTTTCTTCTGAGCTAGACTAAAAATTGACATTGATGGTGTGATAGTCGACGCTTAAATAACGATAAAGTAACGTTTCGTCAGCAATAAAAATCTATAAACGATGAAAAAATTAATAAAAACAATGTGACCTTTTTAGCACAAATTGCTTAGCAGAGCTAGAATGTTAGCATAACTGCTATGTTAGATTATTACTATACGAAATTTCAGACCTGTTATGTAGCAATAAGTAAAAATACTCGTATATTTTATAATGGCAATACTAAACTGTAGATGCTTAGTTATAATCTATGTAGGATTGGTCCATAAGAAGTACTAAGCAGTACCATACCCTCACGTACAATTGACGTGAGGCAAATGATATTGCTACAATACACAGATACATAAGGAGTCTTTATTTTATACCATAACTATAAATCTCACTCTCTCTTTCAATTACTTCTAAATCATCTTTATAAAAGCATTTGCAGAATTTCTCAATTTAAAATTATACATTAGTAGAATGAAACACTAAACATCACAACTTCCACGCTTAAGTAACTGCTTTCATTAAGAATACCCCAACACTAAGTCTAAATAATACGTCACTAATAAGTATGTCTTTTGCTACATATATTTCACGCTAAGTAAACAGTAAACAACAAGATAGTCTGCAATAACCCTAAAAGTCATGACGTCAGAAACGTAAATGAGTACACCCCGCTGTTTTATATCCTATTTTAACAAGATGGAGGATCTTATATTACCTTTTAGGTTCGACGACCGCTGCCTGTTTAGTTCAGATTGAATATATGAAAACGTAAAGCTTAAATACTTTGTTTGATCAAATAGTGTTGCTGCTTTAAAAAATATATCGAGTATCGATGTTCTAACGATGCCAGACCTACAATGTTAACAATAACAATAAATATTAGATCACAACCAACAATAGTGTTGTCAGGTAATTTTGTGCTCCTGTGGTAAGAAAGCAAGAGTGTGTAGCAAGAACGCAAGAGTTCCTGAAGAGTGGGGGGTAGGGTAGGGAAGGCATTTGCAATGCTCTTCGTATTAGAGTATTACGGTATATGCTTACCAGAAGGAGAACTTATACAACTTTTTGCTATCATAGTAATATTAAAAAAATTAAGTATCGATGATACAATATTTTTGACAATTATTCCGTCATAAAACAACACTGTCGACGCCGATACGGTGTCAAATTTTTCTAAAGACTTTTGATAATTCCACTTCACTAGTTGAGGACGTTACAATGAATGTTTTTAAACATGAAAACTCATGCTAAAGGAACTGATGAATATTTCAGATAGTAATCTAAGATACATTAGCTGTCTACAACACGCTTATTTGCTTTAATTATGTTTTTCTAAGTCGTAGACAACAATGGTATGACTTTACTGTCAGTCTATACTAATATACTAGCTGACCCCGCAAACGTTGTTTTGCCATAACACAAAATGTTCCAATATTTTTCTCAATTTGATCGCAGCACCAACTATCAGGATAAACTGAAATTAAAATAGAATAATATTTAATATTTGATGCTGCGATGGTAGCGCAGTCTACCGGATCCAATGTAAAACATTCCAAAATTAACAACTACTTAAATAAATTATACTACTTAAATACGTTAAATAAACATTTTCCAGTGGACCAAATTGTGAATCTAAACCATCCTCGAATCCCCTTGAACTTACACAAAAAATTTCATCAAAATCCGTCCAGCCGTCTCTCGTCAGTTCAGTGACATACACACGCACACAAGAAATATATAGATTAAAGTTGAAGAATGTGATGTTATTCTGATAGACTTCGATAAATTTTAATGTTAGTTCTATACCTAGTAATTAGAGGTTTATTATTCTCAGAATATCATCGTTGCAAACTAGGATGTCATTACAAAGTGTGTCAAATTGTCTGTTCCGTTTGTACTGTTTGTCACGTTGTTGTGTGACAAACGACTCGGATATGTAGAGACTAGACGTGACGCAAAGTGACTCTATACAACCAATATTTCACACTGCGTGAAATAGCGTAACGAACTAGAAATTATTTTCCTGTATATTCTATAAATACTACCTAATTTTACATGCTCCCATTAGTTTGACTAAACCCTAGACGCAGTTTGTAGTGCTGCTTACTGCTCCAGGGGTTGTGAGTTCGATTTCTGCATCGAGTCTGAATGTATTATTTCTATCTGTTTTATTTATATCTATTACTCATAAATATTCAGTCATAAATGTTTTTTAAATCTTCCTTAAAAAAAATCGCTAAAAATTATTTAAAAAAATGTTCTTTTTTTAAAAGACGACTGAAGTAAAACTTACGAAACGTAACTCTATTTTTATCTTCACTAACTTATATCTCTCAACTTCCGTTCGACTCGCTCGATCACACTTTCCGTAACGCTCTCGTCACGCATGCACTAGCTTATTTCCCAAGTTAAGCATGTGTAAAGAAGTTTTACTTAAATAAGTCAGTTAATATACCTATGTATGTATATGTATGTATGTATGGTCCATTACAATAAATAAGCCGATCATATAAACACAGAAAAAGGCGTGTATTTACAATGTAAAGCTGGTTTTTTTGAAAAAAATCTCCAAGTCGACAATCGCTTTCTTCGTACCTTTACTGTGTATAAAGGCGTTTATACCGTACTTACGGCTTAACGAGAAAGCTATACGTACTTTAGCTCCATTCCATCGATCAAGATTATGTTTTTATTCAGATAAGATTTATCTTATTATATAATCTAGTTTTGATTTTTTTTATTTCATATTTACTGTCTGTTACTTTAAAAAAAATACAATTAAAGTTCCTTAATCTATTATGTAAAATATTTCTTTTTGTTTTATTATTGTAATTTCTGTTGGTAATGCTAATAATAAATAAATTAATTAATTAATTAAAAAACTCGTTTAAGCTAATAAAGATTAGATACACATAAGAAGGTATTCAACTAAATTTAAGAACAATTTCTAGTAATAAATATGTTTTAATAGTTTTATTTATTTATTTTTTCATTTATAAAAATTTTCTCATTTTTACCGCTGTAAAAGGAAAATTAACAAATACCAAAATATAACCGTCTTAATCAAGGTAGTCAAAGCGCCTGATATTTTTTTTTATATAACTAGGTTAGCAGCCACGCGTAAAGCTCACCTGATGGTAAGCGATTACCGTAGCTTACACCGTCTGCAACACCAGAAGCATCGCAAGCGCGTTGCCAACCCTATCCCAAATTCTCCCAGGAGCTCTGGGTACCTTACGCACCAACAGAAACACAACACTGCTTGAAAGCAGTATTAATTAGCCGTGATCTTGTGTAAGGTCGAGGTGCTACCTCGTCAGGCTGCTCCATAATTTGAATGGGAAATTTCCTCTGTGCCCTACACCACCAATATTGACAGAGGGGATAGGACTGACAAAGCACTTGCGATTCTCTTGATGCTGCAGACTAATATAGGCTCCGATATCTTTCCATGGGACCGCTACTCTAGCGGTATAAAAATCAGTGAATCATTGTTTATTTTTTAACCATTTTTTTTTTGTTTGCAAGCGAACACAATTATTATTAACAGAAAATATTATAAACGTTTAAAAGCTACAGTCAATTTGCAAATTGAGCAGACCAAATTCCTAACCAAAATCCTTTCAATAATCCAACAAGATGTATCAACAAATAATTATTCAAAATATTCTCAAACAACAAATTATTTTTCACATGCCCGTATAATTTATTTTGAATTCTGGAACGCAATCCCAGTAGTGAATATTTAAGATACCCAATAACCTAATCTTGGTACGGTAACAGGGAAAAGATACACCATAAAATGTTGCGTTATCGTAACTTGGTTACCTTAATGGGCACCTAAGAAGAGAAATGGAGGCGCGCCGCTGATCTATTGATTGTCGCTCTAATTTCGTTTAAAAGGTATCGACCATATCTTCTATCCCATCTAATACAAAACCTTCATGATAAACACTATTCCATTTTCTAGAAACAAGGTTCTAAATTTTTGTTTTTTTTTTAAAGTTAGGTTAGTTTACTTTTACATTACTTTTGTTTGTTTTTGATATATCACTAGGTATTACTTATTACTAGACTCTGTTACTTATCATCCATTTTTTTCTTTTTGTTATTTTTTTCTATATTAATAATTTTTCTTATTATCAATTATCTATCATTATTTTTGGTATCGTGTTTCACAAACATGTTATAATCTTTCGCAATAAGCGCATCATTAATCACAACTTTTTTTTAATCTAGTAATCAAAATTATGAAATAATCGTCCTTAAATTCTAAATATTTATTGTATTTATAATATTATTATTACATTAATTCAGTCTGAGTTACAATTGAATGCACCGATAAGTATCAAAATTGAAAATCCGTATCATACACGCTTGACCCTTTAATATTGCTAATAAATCATTCATGTTTTGCCGCCGCATATTTAATCAATCCTGAAACGCTATATTATAACACTAAAATTAAAGCTCCATTTAATAAGTAAAATGAGGTTTTAGAAACAGTAAATGCATCGTTTGTGGTTGATTACTTTCCATGAATAAAAAATGTTGGTCCTATTTATACTATAAATGAAATATATATGTTTGTGAGGATAGGTGAATGTTTGTTTGATACTCATTCAAACAACAAAATACGACATTCATTGTATACACTATTTATAATGAAACTTGCTACATAGATATATATATATAGATTCAGAGGCTACTTTTTTCACAACATTCCGAAACCGTGAGATGGAGCTAGTATATGATGTGATGATTTTTAATATATTTTTTTTATTATTGTTATTATTACATTAAGCCATTTTTTACTGAGGTAGGGCACAGCAGGAATTTCCTGCTCAAAATCAGGAGCAGCCCGACTGGGGTAGTTACCTCGACCTTACAGGAGACCACAGCTAAATAATACTGTTTTCAAGCAGTATTGTATTCTTGTTGGTGAGTAAGGTGACCAGAGCTCCTGGGGGGGATTAGGGATTGGGTCGGCAACGCGCTTTCGATGCTTCTGGTATTGTAGGCGTCTATAAGCTACGGTAATCTCTTACCATCAGGTGAGCCGTAAGCTTGTTTTTCCGACCTAGTGAAAATAAAAAAAATGGTATTTTTTATTTAATAAAGTTTTTTTCGCCTTTTTAAGGCCTCGGTCACATCACCGCTAGAGTCACGCGATATAGTACCGTGACCCGGCGGCATTCTATAACCGTGACACAGTGCAATGCCGTATTGCGTAAAATTACAAGCAATGTTAGACTTTCTGTACCAGAAACTATTAATAAACCCAACAAGTACCTTCATAAGCAAGTAAAATGAAGAAACAGAAACTATTAATAAACCCAACAAGTACCTTCATAAGCAAGTAAAATGAAAATACGTTCAACTGTGTAATCATTGAGGAAACGTACAGTTTCGTTTGTACTAAAGATGTTCCGAATAATCCTAAATGAAATATGTAAATAATTTTGAAAAATAAAGTTTCCCTAGTTATGCAAAGTTTAGCCTTATAAATGTTAATAAAGACTTTAAATTCTGGTAAGTAATATTACATCTAACTTTCCAAAAGAGCTATAGATAAAGTTTCTATCAAATAAGCGTCCCGACCCAAGATAATTCGGTATGTAACCAGGACGAACTATGTTTCGCCGTCAGCGAACTTTTGAAGGAGAATTTGTCAAATTCTATTCGATATCATTAGTCTAATTATCGTTACTTAGATTTTCAACTCGATTCAATTTCGTTTCGTAGCCAGAAAACATAACTGAGCTTCGAATGAGCGTGACACAAGTTTATGATTATTCTTTTTATTCTGAACTAGTGCCAGTCGGCGACATGCCGCCAAGCTTAAAAAAAGATGGTTTTACATACGAATAAATAAACAAAAAATAGGACCACGAATACGTTTGACGCTCGTTATATTTAGTAAGTGGGTCGGGAATAAGTGTAACGACTTTCTAACGAAGTCTTCCTAGTTGATTTAGGATGACTGAACAAAAGTATGAAATTGTTTCCAAAAATATATTCTTGGCTTCGTGTTATATAGACAAACAGAAATAAGACAAAAAACAAAGGCCGAAAAATATTTCGAATTTTTGAATAAAATTGAATGATAAGTTTTATATTGTCGTCAAAAATGTACCCATATTTTTCCTAGTTATTCTCGCAGCAACGCGAAATTTTCAATAAAACTCCGACGACATTTGACTACAAATGAAAAAACCGTTGTAACCGTGTTGTAGTTCCTGAAAAAAACTACAATAGAAAAACTAGGTATAAATGGAATTGACTGCGCTTTGCCTTTACACTCAACATCCGTTTATTGATGAAACACTTTCTCTCTTTTTCATAATAAACCTGTCAAGTTGTACATTTTTTAAATTAAGAATTTGAAACTAAGTTCCTTATGGGGCGTTGCGGACCCTAGCCGGCGAAAAACGTCCGTAAAATTAAATAAAAGCGTAAAATTCTTAGGTATATGACTATGTATGATGGATAATGGGTATACAGTGTCTAATTTATAGTCTAGTGATGAATGTTTTTTTATTATTATTGCAGTTTGCTATTATTATTATATCATTCGATAATATTTTTATAAATCATTAAAAATAAAATAAAGGTGTTAAGATGATTTTGTAAAGTAGTTTTTTTATTTTATCGATAAAAAACACATATTAAAAAATGTTTACCCGAATAATTATTTTCTTTATACCTCGAATAGAACTGAAAATTAATATTATATAATACAGAACTTCGTTCATATCTAGTATCCCACGTCACCACATTTTTTTTTTGTTGCAAATGTTAGTTAACTTTATTTGCTAAATAATATTGCTATAAAATAATAACGTTTTACTGTAGTAAGTGGTGTGGGGGGTTCTGGTAAAGGGTTTGCAACGGGCTTGCGATTTTTTTTTAGTGATGCAGACGTCTATAGTATACGGTAACTACCATCAGGTGGGCCACCCTAATCGTACAAAAATTACATTTTCTTATTAATTCTCGTCATGTCATTATTAACTTACATACTACAGAAAAATCTTCTGAAATAGTCCCGGTTGATACAAAATTGTTTATCTAAAGGTGATTTTCATTAAAAAATGCACCACTAAGTTGATTAAATGTTACATTGAATTTACTAAAATATCTGGAGTTAGTTATCCACTAACCCATAGTTGACCAACAGACTGAGGACGAGAGACTTAGTTAGAAATGCAAATTTATAATTTAAATCGGAATGTTTATTTAATTATTAACCTTAGTGTAGATTAATAGTACATTAAAAATAAATAATACCTTCGTAAAAAGTTCCATACACAACTTTGATATAAGATTGAAAAAAAATCTATAAATATTAATAGACAGTCTCTGATAGAAGCTATGCTCTTGTTGGAGGCAGCATGGCAGGCGACAAGCGTTTTTGCGACGGAACTTCTTCAGGAGCTGGAAGGTTGGAGGGTTGGAAAGAAAGCGGTCGGAAAACAAAACCCTTGACATCAGCATGACGGAAGAGTAGTAGCTAGAGCCTCCCTCCACGAAGTAATTCCATGGGGGAAGAGGAGGATGACGCAAGAGAAGGTTTTTCATACATAAAAAAAAATACACACACACACACATAGAGAAAGAGACACACATACACACACACACACAGAGACACACACACACACACACACACACAGACACACACACATACATAAATACATACATAAATACATACATAAATACATACATACATACATAAATACATACATATATATAGTTTTATTCACGTTGAATATCAAGAAAATGTTTCCTGACAGCCTTCTTAAAAATAGAAATCGATTGTACACATCAAAAATCTGTACTTAAGTATTTTCATAAAACTTGTACCTACACTGATATATTCTGACTGTATTTATGCACAAAACTGTAGATTAAGAACCTGATAGACAGCCAGTGACAGTTTGAAGAGGCTGCCTTTGTATTTCAATTGATTTAACTGGCTCGGATTAAGACAAACTTAATGTAACTTTCGCCTGATCTCAAGTATACTCGATCTCAAGTTCGAATTAATTTTTAATTTATTCTTTGTGCCTGTTTCTTTTTTTATTTTAGAAGACTCTTAAAGAATATTAGGTTGGAATTTTTAATTATATAAGTGATATTCAAACGATCATTGGAGCGGGAAGTGTTTTTTTTCTTTTGTACGCCTAATCGCGTTGAAACAAAGGAGCTAATTTAAAATACGAAACAAAAATTTAATACAATTATTGGGTACAAATTTTAAAAGATTTTTTACTTTGGTATGTTCGAATAATTTCTATCATTTTTGAGAATTTTAGGTATTATTTTTAATATCGTTATTATAAAACAAATTTTTCGGATTATAACGCGGTTTATTAAGTTTTTTAACAGCCCGACGTTTCAAATACTTTACTCTCCTCCTCCTGGCCCGTCTCCGAAGAAGTTGTTTCATTTTTAATATCATTTTTCTAAATAGAATATAGTTTCATCATCAATAAAAAAAATCAAAAAAAAGGTAACCTTTGGTACGAAAGATGTACAAAAGAGGTTCTATCGATATAATTTGACTAAGGTAGGGCACAGCGACAGACTGGGGTAGTACCTCGACCTTACAGAAGATCACATAAATAATACTGTTTTCAAGCAGTATTATGTTCCTGTTTGTGAGTAAGGTGACCAGAGCTCCTGGAGGGGATTGGGGATTGAGTCGGCAACGCGCTTGTAATGCTTCTGGTGTTGCAGACTTCTATAAGCTACGGTAATCTCTTACCATCTGGTGAACCCTGCTTTCTGCTCCGAGGGTTGTGGGTTCGATTCCCACCCCGAGTCTGGGTGTAATATAAATATTTATTTATATATTTATATATGTATTATTTATAAGTATGTATATCGAAAAAAAAATGTAACTATATACCAGTCGGCTGTTACCTATAACACAAGCATTAAGTTGCTTACTTTAGGAACAGACGACCGTGTGTGTGTTGTTTAGATATTTATTTAGTTATTATATTGATATGAAATACAAATATACGAAAAAAAATTACACTCCCACTGACCGTATAAAAATTGCATGTACAGACGGTTGCGGGCTCTATTACCGCTCGTAGTAGATATTTGGTATTTGTACAAATATTAATTTCCGATCTAGGTCTCACTCCTTGTTGATCTCCCTACCCTGCCTCGGAGAGCACTTAAATATGTTAGTCCCAGTTATTATCATAGGTATCTATTCATACTTATAATAGAGAATATATCCGCTAACCATCATCAGCAATAGAATAAGTACCGACCCTTCTACTACACGGAGAAAGAGGCTCATGTCCAGCAGTGGGATGCTAAAAGCTAAATCTTCATCATCAAAATGCTCTACATTAAAGTTTGATATAACTACACCAGTACAATTTTAAAGCTGCGATATATGAATTAACACCGAAACGGAACTGAAGCAAGCATAAAATTTAGGTTAGGTCGAAATACTCGACGTTACTAAACGAAATTCGAGCTGAAAGACGCAAAATTTATAATTTTGGTCTGTCTTCGTTGAAAATATAAACAGCAAAAGTGGACTAAAGTCGTAACCTTGTTAATTAGGCGTATTTATTTCGTGTTTCGTTGCCAAAAGTAGGCGAAAGAGGTCACTTGGCAGGCGAATGGGCCAGCTGGGTAGCTACAGGCTGATTTTTTCTTTGTGGTCGACAGCGGACTGTTACTAGCTTCTGTACTTACTGTCGCTATGCCAATGTTGAGCTATAATTACTGGGTATTTATTCGACAAAAATGCAAAAATTTTACTGAGTGTAATATATTTATTAAGCTGTCTAAATATTATGCAATACGGCTCTTAATCCGCTCTTAAGCTCCTGTTTTCCTTTTCATTGTATTTTTTACTTACTATGAACTTCCGAAAATATATTATTTCAAAATTAATAAAATTATTTAATGGAGAACACTTTAGCAACTTCAAAAATTAAAATAAAAAATAATTATTCATCAACAAATGGTACCCAGCAACATGTATATCCTTTTTTTTTTTTTTTTACGTGGGGAAAATCCATCATGGATACCCTCCAGCGCGGGGGCGCCAAAGGGTTATGTCAGACTCCTACTGACTAAAAACCACCACGTGTTAGCAGTCGTCCGCCTGAGTGGGGCGAGAGGGGTCGCGCTAGCATTTGTATATCCTGGTTTAGGGGTCAGGAAACAGGCACGATACATCGCAAATACCCACAATACGACTAACATATTTATGCTCATAAAATAAAACTCTTTGGACATCGAATCCGCAACCGCACATCAGCCAGTTGATATGATCACTAGACCAACGGGTATGAAATGTAACTTTAGCGAAAATTATTAAAATTAATTATTTTTAAAATATTTCAACAAACGTATGAATCAAATTATTATAGCTTTAATAGTAATTTCGTTAATAAATAATAATTTCATTTTATACACTAGAAATATAATTAAAATTAAACAATCAATTAACTAGCATTGAACAATAATATATTATAAGTCGAAATTAAGGACTCATTTTCAAAGTGTGAACTCGCACTGCAATGCGGTAAGCTTGCAGTGCGTTTTAATTTCGTACTAAATGTACGCATATCGCTCAGACTTGCACTTTGTGGTAAAACCAATAAGAATAAGTATCGCATAATATGTTTTTAATATCCGAACCCGTAACTCCGACTCACCGTGTCGGCGCTCTTAGCCAATTTAGCTAATAATTATTTGTCCGGTCGAAATCTTTGGTATGATGAATTTTTTATTAGGTCTTATGCGACCAATTCGCGAGAAGTTCGAGCCCCGCTGAAATGGTCGATATTTTTGATATGATGTTAAAAATGTTAATACTATTCTTCATGTGTGGGTATTACACAAAAAAATAACGCAAACAAGTCGCATAGGTTTTATTAGTACACATTCACATTCTAAAATCACACATTCACAATTCATTGTATGTTTCAATCCTTTAATTTTAGTAAACTGTCAGGTGAAAACCGTAGAATATAAAGACAAGTATGCGTTCACTCATTTACTATTTCTTTATTTTATTTGTTGACTCAATATTATTGCTTGAGATAAAGAAATGATATTATAGATCTTTTTGAGATAGTTAGTTTAGTCATGGGATACTCATCCCAACTTACCTGTCCGGTAATTGTGGTATGGTATACGGGTATGCGACCCCGGCTTCCCTAGCTATTACTGCCCTATCCCTTGCACTCCTGGGTGGTAATATCCTACATTTCCTATTTTCCCACTCTAACTTACCAATCTTCCTTGTTCACACCACCTATCCTTTCCCTTTCCCTATTCCTACCCTCCCCGCCAATCCAACGTCTGCCGCGCGGATGGATGCATGGCTAGGGGCAAGCCTAGTCGTAAGCGTGCCATATTGCCCTGGGACCGAGCGACCCAGAATAAGGCCAGCCTTACCCTGGCATGCGGGGCTCTGCCAGGGTGGACAAACTTTTCCCTAGCTACTCGTGGGAACGCAATGGATAACCGAAAAATTTTTATTCACAAAAATGGCGGCGGTGTGGTTCGCCACCCATCACGTCTCGTTTCTCGCGGGGGCGAAAAGCGGCCCATGGAGAGCCGCTTTGCTACGTTGAATGTAAGAGGAGGAATGGATGGTAAGGTAGATGAAGTATGTCAGATGATGGATGAAAGATTCATAGATATTTTGTGCGTGAATGAAACCAAGAGGAAAGAGTGTGACACCACGGTACATGGACCCTACACGGCATACTGGTCGGGAGTCCCCCAAACCAGCCGAGCCTGTCAGGGAGTTGGTGTGATCCTTTCCTCTCGAATGGTTGAATGTGTGATGGAGCATGAATGTGTAAGCCCAAGACTCCTCTGGATTAGGTTGAAAGTCGGACTTACTCGCTTGTTTATCCTTGGGGCCTATGCACCGACGGATCTGCGCGGAGGTGGGTCATTAAAAGACCAACAAGAGAGAGAGGAATTTTGGGATAGCATGAGAGAGATCTTGAATAAATGCGGAGAAAATGAACGGATCGTAATGTTAGGGGACTTTAATGGGTGGGTTGGAGTAAAGCGTGATGGGTATGAAAGAGTTCTGGGTACGTTTGGGGACGAAAGAGTGAATGACAATGGGAGAAGTCTGCTTGAAGTATGCTTGGAATGGAATCTTTGCGTGGTCAACACAATGTTTGAACACAAAAAGATCCATTTGTATACAAGAGATGAGGGTGAGTCTAGAAGTATGATTGATTTTGTAATTGTGGATGAAAGACTGAGAAAGAAAGTGCTTGACACTCGGGCATACCGCGGTGTTGGTCTCGACACAGACCACTTCCTGGTCATAGCCCGAAAAGGTGGCCTCTTTAAACGATGGCGCCACCGAGGGGCCGAGCCTACGAGTGTTTTAGCCAGAATAAAAGTGGAAAATCTACAAGGAAAGGAAAAGAAAGATGAGTATGTAGAGAAACTGAAAGAAAGTTTTAAAGGCATAGAAGAGATAGGTGTGATTGAGAATTTGTGGGAGACTTTTAAGAAAGGGGTCGTGAATAGTGCTATTGAGGTGTGCGGGGTAGCTAAAAGAAGGAAAGGAAGAAAGAACTATAATGTGTAAACTTTTCAATTTGTGCTGGCGAAATGGGCAAGTACCGGAAGACTGGTGCAAAGCCGTAATCGTGCCGTTGTATAAGGGAAAAGGGTCACGGCAGGACTGCATAAATTACCGCGGTATAAGCCTCCTCAGCGTCGTCGGTAAATTGTATGCGAAAGTGTTGATTGAAAGGGTTGTGAATGAAACAGATGAAAAAGTATGGGATGCACAAGCGGGATTTAGAAAGGGAATGGGATGTACGGATCAGGTCTTTTCCTTGCGGTGCATAGCCGAAAAGTTTTTAGCAAAAAACAAAAAGGTCGTTCGTGGATCTGGAAAAGGCCTATGATAGAGTGGTGAGGAATGAATTGTGGTCAGCATTGTCCGTGTACGGTGTGAGCGGCGCACTCATGCGAGCACTACAATCTCTTTATAGGGATTCTAGTGCCTGTGTGAGGATAAACGGGGCATACACTGAATGGTTTAATATCGAAAAAGGTGTTAGACAGGGATGTGTAGCGTCACCGTGGCTGTTTAACTTGTTCATGGACAATTGCTTGACAGAGTTAAAAGAGAATGAAAGTGGGTTGAGAATGGGTGAGCTACTCGTCAAATGTCTTCTCTATGCTGATGACCAAGTACTACTTGCGTCCTCGGCCGAGGAGTTGCAGGAGATGGTAACTGCTATGAGTGGAGCTTTTGTTAGCAAGGGAATGAAGATGAATGTAAAGAAGACGAAAGTGATGGTGTTTGAAAGAGATGAGGTAGTGACAGACTGTAATATCGTGATTGGAGATGAACAAATTGAACAGGTGAATGAGTTTGTGTATCTGGGTTCGAAGTTTACAAGAGATGGAAAGTGTGAGAGTGATATTGAAAGAAGAGTGAATGCAGGAAACATGGTGAACGGAGCTTTGAACTCCTTTATGAGCAGTCGGAAGGTGTCTAAAAAGGCTCGTTTGGCTGTGCATGAGGGGGTGTTGCTTCCGACACTCATGTACGGAAGTGAAAGTTGGGTATGGCAGAAGAGACATGAAAGCAGAATAAATGCAGTTGAGATGAGAGCGTTAAGAAGTATGATAGGAGTTAAACTGAGTGACAGGATGAGAAATAGTGAGATAAAGAAACGGTGTGGTCTGAAAGAAGACGTAGTGACAAAAATTGAGAAAGGTATGCTGAGATGGTTTGGTCATGTCGAGAGAATGAATGAAGAACGACTGACGAAAAAAGTGTATAAGGCGAGTGTGAGTGGAAGTGTTGGAAGGGGTAGACCTAGGCGGACATTTCAAGACCAAATCGGGGACGTCTTGAAAAAAGGCCAGGTCAAGAGTACCCTAAACCGACGAGCATGTATGAAGGGAATAATGAAAGTGGATGAAGCGAAACAAGTATGTAAGGATCGTAGCAAGTGGAAAGAAGTGGTCTCTGCCTACCCCTACGGGAAAGAGGCGTGATTATATGTATGTATGTTTGAGATAGTTTATAGAAGGAAATATCTTAGAAAATCTGGATCTGCCCAACTGCGATAGTAACTTAATTGTTAAGAAGTTAAGATACAATAAATTTGTTTTTTGTGGTAATTAAGGTGGGCTAGAGCTCTTGTGAATACGTTTAAATTTAAGGAAGTGCGGCAGAGCGCTTATGATGGCCCTAATGTTACAGGGGTCGTTAAAGTTAAGGGTGAAGCTTTTTTATACAAATGTGTTGACAAACAAGCGTACAACTCACCTGATGGCAAGGGATTGCCGTAGTTTATAGACGCCTGCTATCCCTGATTCCCCCTGAAGTTTTGGTCACCTTACTCACTAACCAATATAACACTGCTTGAAAGCAGTATTCCGTAAAGTCGAACAACTTCCCCAGTCGGACAGCCCCAGATTTTGAGCAGGTTATTTCCTGCTGTACTCTACCCCTTTAATCGGCTTACGGTAAGTACTTACCATTACTTTACCTTATAATCTTACGCTTGTAAGCGAATACCGTAGTCTATGGACGCCCGAAACACAAAAAACAACAGAAGAATACACAAAAGAAGTTCTTTTTTTATTCTACTAGCTCAGCAAACAAGCGTACGGCCAACATGATGGTAGGCGGTTATGATAATCTTAAGCAAGCGCGTTGACTACTCTAACCCATTATGGCTATATTTCTCACCACACGAACACAACACTGTTTAAGAGCAGTATAACTTAGCTATGATCTTCTGAAAGATTAAGATCCTAAGCGAAGCTCCTGCAATTTTGTGCAAAATATTTTCTGCTGTGCGTACCACAGTAACAAATTTTTCAGAAAAATAGTCGTATGAAATTTAATCGTAGTGAACAATGTCCCTTAAATAAATAGGTCATCAGCCTGGTGCAGTTATGTACTTTGTTTATGTTCGAGCGGTTAACTGCTTTGATCGGTCGGCCATGAACTGTGAAAATGTAACCTCTTTCCAACACTTTGTGTTCAGAAATCTGAGAATGCATTAGAGATTTTAAAATATAAGTTTAAATTATAATTAACAATATAATTTTAAATTTAATATAAGTTTAAATTTAATAAACAAAATACGCGTGGTTTTCATTATAAAGTTACCGTAAAACAAGATGATAACGTATTTGAATCACAAAAAAAATCTACTAGATAGAATTATAGACATACTCGTAGAATATTACTCACTTTTTGCGCAACTATTTTCTAAGCGTTTTAAAAACTTAAAGGTTCAATTACCTCATTTGACACAATCAATCTGTAATAGTGTTCAAGGTGGTACAAATCTCACCAGACACAACACAAAATAAAATACACAACAATTGCTCATTTCCACGTCGGTTAACATAATTATCATTAAGCTGCGAAGTTTTAATTTCGAAAGTAGCACGCAAAGCCAAAACGCGATATTATGCCGCAAAATTGTATATTAGTGGTTCTCGGATATTTGGATTCGTATCGAAAATTTACATAACATTGCAGTATTTGTATTTATAACGAGCTAATGTGCCGTTTTACTATTTTACAATTCCCTTGAATGTTTCAAATGGACGTGGAAGGTCAAATAAGAGAAGGTCAATAAAGAGACTTACAGTTGATTACTCGATACTCAAAGTATAAACTAAATAGTTTTTTAAGCAAGAAATCAAATAAATTGATTTTTAACCGACTTCAAAAAAGCAGGAGGCTACTCAAATATATGTATATAAACATTTTTGAATATCATATCAAAAATTGACCGCTCCAGCGGGATTCGAACCCGCGTCTCCGACTGACCGTGTCGGCGCTCTAGCCAATTAAGCTATGGAACGATGTACCCGCTAGAGCGAAATTTTTGATATGATGATTTTTATTTTCGGTTTAAGCGAACCTATATATGTATATATATATATATATATATATATATATATATATATATATATATATATATATATATATATATGAATTTTGATCTCCAAAACTATACCTACAAACTTAAAATTTGGCAGGTAGGCTCCTTATAGGACGTAGACATCCGCTAAGAACGGATTTTACGAAACTCGACACCTAAGAGGATAAAACGGGGGTCGTAAGTTTGTATGAAAGGCCTATGTTTTTAAAGTAAGAGACGAAATTTAAAATGCATGCTCTATAGATGGTGAAAAGGAGTCCAAATAATGCATCGTAATCTATATATATAAAAGAGAAAGGTCACTGACTCACTCATCACGAGAACTCAAAAACCGCTGGATGGTCCATCCTTCAGGATGGACAAAGATGAAATTTAGCAGGGAGGTAAATTATAGTTAGTAAACGTCCGCTAAGAACGGATTTTTTGATATTCCACTGCTGAGGGCATTTGATTGGGGTTGATAGTTTGTATGAAACATATACAGCAGCTATAAGTTCGCCTGCTAGGTTGTTTATACTCCAGCCTGAAAATAAAACTAAAAATGTGGTGTTTAGAGAGGTTTTATAAAAATAACTAATAAATTATACTAAATTGTGCCTTTTAAAAAATTATTCAGCGTGATAAGCATTTCAAGTGACTGAAATAAAAAATAATTTGCTTTTACCATATGCGAATACCTGTAAATGGCTTAGTCGAAATGTACGATTTGTACTCATTTAATGTCTTATGTGCTGTTGGTGTTCCAAATAAAATAAAATAAAAATAAAAAATAAATAACATCTTGACAGTAATGCATATCTTCATAACCACGGGAACGTAGTCGCGAGCAACAGTTGTATTATAATCAGTCCCCAAAAGTGTATGTGATCGATTCCCTCAAAATTTAATGAACGGCTTTTCATGCGGTTTTACCAATGGAGAGAGGGCTTCAAGAGGAAGGTTTACGGAACGACTAAGCCGATTTTGATGACATTTTGAGTTTCACTGGAAGTTTGCCGGGAAAACTTTGTGACTCACTGAATTAAACGCGGGCGAAGCCGCGGGCACAGCTAGTAATTATATATAAATATGTTGTTATATTGCGGAAAACCGGGATGTCTTGCGCGAACTCAGTGAGGCCTTTGTCCAGCAGTGGACTGACTGACTGACTTTATATAACGCTTAAACAGATAGTCGATTCCGTGTTCATCATCATCATCATCATCATCTTCACTTTAGCTTGGTACAGTCTACTGCTGGACATAGGCCTCCGCAAGTTCAAGCTCCTCATGTGTATTTACCATAGTCACCACGGTGGGCAGGCGGATTGGTGACCGCAAGGCTGGCTTTTTCGCACCGAAGACGCTGCTGTCCGTCTTCAGCCTGTGTATTTCAAATCCAGCAGTTGGATGGTTATCCCGCCACCGGTCGGCTTTTTAAGTTCCAAGCTTTTTTTTTATACAATGATAGGCTTGCGTTTGACCACTATTTCACCTGATGATAAGTGAAAATGCGGTCTAAGATGGAGCACGCTTACCTACAAGTAGAGAATTCCATTCTTTGGCTGTACGGATCAAGAATGTACTAGCGAATCGCTTAGTGCGTATTAGGGGAATGTTAACCATATAAGGATGGGTCCAGAGCGTCTGGTTGTACGATGATGGAAGGGGGAAGGGGGAATCAGGTTATGGAGTTCCTGCGCACATTTTCCGAAGTGTATCCGATAAAAAACCGACAGGCCGGCCACCCTCCGTCGATGATGCAAGCTTTGCAGCTTTGCAGCGACCAGTGCATTATCACCGATGAGCCTCCTGGCTCGCCTCTCAATCGACTCGAGAAGCTCCAGCTGGTACTTGGCTGAGCCATCCCAAAGGTGAGAGCAGTACTCCATGCATGATCGAACTTGCGCTTGATATAAATTTAGAAGCTGTTCCGGAGTGAAGTACTGTCTCACCTTCGAGAGGACGCCCAGTTTTCTGGCAGCTGTTTGAACCTTTGTCTCTATGTATGAGCCGAAATTGAGAGTGGATGACAAAGTAACGCCAAGAAGCTCTAGGCGGCCGGTTATGGGCACGGGCACACCTCGGAAAGAGGCAGTCAGATGGAAAGGACTCCGCTTTGCCGAAAAAAGACACGCTTGGGTCTTAGAGGCGTTGAACTTGACCAGGTTTGCGTCACCCCAATCGGAGACAGCTTTGAGGGACAAGTTCAGACGCTGAATCATAGTTTCTCTCAGCGATTGGGTCTCAGACCCACTCGCTCGTGCGTTGGACACGTAACGCTCGACAACGGTGCTGTCATCTGCATACCCAAAGGTTCCGGGTTTGAGCAGGTTGTTGATGTGCAGCAAGAATAGCGTTGCCGAGAGTACAGACCCCTGAGGAACCCCGGCATTGATGGCCAAACGATCGGAATCGCAACCGTCTATGACTACGCGGATCGATCGATCCCTCAGAAAGTCAGATACCCAAACACAGAGAGAAGTGGGTAGGCCGTATGAAGGAAGTTTGCTAATAAAGCCGTCATGCCAGACCCTGTCAAATGCCTTCGAGATATCGAGCGAGACCGCAATGGCTTCCCCGTGTTTCTCGATAGCCTCACTCCAAATGTGTGTGGCATACGCCAGAAGATCACCCGTGGAGCCGTTAGCTTGCTTCCAGGCTTTCGGCACTTATCCTGTCACTAGAGAGAGACGAAACAGACGCGTCAGGATTGGAGACAACTCAGGCGCACAAGTTTTGAGTACTATGGTAGGTATTCCGTCAGGACCACTAGCTTTATTTACGTCCAGATTGCGCAAGGTTTTAAGGACCTCTTTTTGACGGGTTCGGACTTCAGACATAGACGTCTCGCATCGAATCGAAGAAGTTGGAGGTGTGGCGCTGCCTAAATCAAGACGCGAGGATTCCGCAAAGAGATTTGCAAACAAGTTTGCCTTCTCCTCAGCGGTGTGGGCTAGTGATCCATCGGGTTTTATCAGTGGAGGTAGTGAGGGGCGACAGAAGTTCGATTCGACCGATTTAGCCAGGGACCAAACTACCAGGTGGGTATGACGCAAGTCTAGTCCCAATTCTGCCAATGTGGTCAAATCGAGCCTTCCGCAGAGCCTTCTTGCAGGACTTAGCGGCTCTGTTATAGGCTTTCTTCCTCTGACCCACGTCTGTTGTCTTGTAGTTACGAGCGTCGACCCAGGCCAAGTAAGTAGCGTTCTTTTCTGCTTCAGCACGAGAACAGTCACAATTAAACCAGGGTCGAGCTGCCACGGATGCTGATGCGTCAGTGAATGGTATGTAATACTCCATTCCCTGACGTAGAACATCAGCCACAGCATTCGCACAAGATGAGGGATCATCGGAGGAGAAGCAAATCTGTCGCCATGGGTACGATGCAAAGAAAGAACGCATCTCATCCCAGTTTGCTGACTTGTATCGTCAATATTCTACGGGTGCCTTTGGGGCAGGGTAAGGGCGGAGAATGGACGGATATGGACTTCACCAGACAGTGGTCGGAGCTGCCTAAAGGGCGATGAGACCGAAACCGAATAGTGGTCAGGATCTGTTATCAGGAAAAGGTCCAAACAGTTGGCAGTATGCGAATCAACATCGGGTACCCTAGTTGCTTCCCGGACCAGCTGGATGAGATTGAGCGCTAAAGCGAGATTACGAATCTCTCTACCAGCGTGTTCAGTGTGCTGGTATGGGAATAGCCACTCTTGGTGGTGGGTGTTAAAGTCCCCCAGCATTACCAATTGAGCAGTAGGATACCGGTGCTGAGCCGCATCAGCCGCCTCACTAAGGTGTTGAATAAGCCTGGTTGTCTCCAGATCTCCGCTGTGCGAACGGTAGACACAGACATAAAGAATTTTCTCCCCTCCTGCAGCTGTGTCCAAGCTGGTAGTGGAACTGTGTTATCTCTTAGTCGCCTCTTACGACACCCGCGGGAAGATAGGGGGCGGCTATATATTTTATTGCCGTAACAACACAGAGATTTTGCCCAAATGAAAGTCTAGTAATAAAATAAAAAATAAAATAAAAATAAAACAACTACCGCAGGTTAGCTGGAAGAGACTTCTTCTAGAGTTATCTCTACCGGCTTTCTACATATAAATTATATAATGTGTATAACGCTTGACTGAGCGCAGTAGTCAGTGGTCGTCGTCCGGGCTACATCTGACGCCCGTTAGCAATAGTTTTCATTCATTAGTTTTGTTTCATTGCATATTGGAAAATTACTAAAATCGGAAACATTGACATTTTTTTTATTGTCCGCTTAACTTAAACACGCCAATACGCCAACACGCCAACATGTCAAAACTCCAACACGCCAACACGCCAACACTCCAACATGCCAACACGTCAACACGCCAATACGGCAATGCGCCAACACGCCAACACGCCAATGTGCCAATACGCCAACACGCAAACACGCCAACACGCCAACATGCCAACACACCAATACGCCAACACGCCAACACGCCAATACGCCAATGCGCCAACACGCCAACACGCCAATGCGCCAACACGCCAACACGCCAATGTGCCAATACTCCAACATGCCAACATGCCAATGCGCCAACACGCCAACACGCCAACACGCCAATGTGCCAATACGCCAATACGCCAATATGCCAATAGTCCAACACGCCAACATGCCAACACGCCAACACGCCAATACGCCAACACGCCAACACGCCAACACACCAATACGCCAATGCGCCAACACGCCAATGCGCCAACACGCCAATACGCCAATACGCCAACACGCCAATATGCCAATACGCCAACACGTCAAAACGCCAACACGCCAACACGCCAATACGCCAATGCGCCAACACGGCAACACGCCAACACGCCAACACGTCAACACGCCAATACGCCAATACGCCAATACGCCAATACGCCAACAATCCAACACGCCAACATGCCATCACGCCAATGTGCCAAAACGCCAATACGCCAATGTGCCAATACGCCAACACGCCAACACGCCAATACGCCGATGCGCCAATACGCCAATATGCCAATACGCCAACAGTCCAACACGCCAACATGCCAACACGTCAACACGCCAACACGCCAATACGCCAACACGTCAACACGCCAACACGCCAATACGCCAATACGCCAATGCGCCAACACGCCAATGCGCCAACACGCCAATACGCCAATACGCCAATACGCCAACACGCCAACACGCCAATGCGCCAACACGCCAATACGCCAATGCGCCAACGTGCCAACGCGCCAATGCAACACGACAGGACGCCAACAAAAATAACAAACCTGTTTAATAACGAAACGTTATTTATGATATTATATCTGTCCAGGTCCGGAAGAAGCCATCTAAGGACATCGTGGCAGGATAGGAAATTGACTTACCCTTTTTGCGCTTGATAAAGCTCCAAAAAAGTTTAACGCCAATACGCCAATACGCCAATACGCCAACAGTCCAACACGCCAACAGTCCAACACGCCAACATGCCAACACGCTAACACGCCAATACGCCAACACGTCAACACGCCAACACGCCAATACGCCAATACGCCAATGCGCCAACACGCCAATGCGCCAACACGCCAATACGCCAATACGCCAACACACCAATACGCCAACACGCCAATACGCCAACACGCCAACACGCCAATGCGCCAACATGCCAACACGCCAACACGCCAATGCGCCAACACGCCAACACGCCAATGTGCCAATACGCCAACACGCCAACACGCCAATACGCCAATGCGCCAACACGCCAACACGCCAACACGCCAATACGCCAACACGCCAACACGCCAATACGCCAACACGCCAATACGCCAACACGCCAACACGCCAACACGCCAACACGCCAATGTGCCAATACGCCAACACGCCAACAGATCAACACGCCAATACGCCAATGCGCCAATACCCCAATGTGCCAATACGCCAACACGCCAACAGTCCAACACGCCAACACGCCAACACGCCAATACGCCAACACGCCAACACGCCAACACGCCAATGCGCCAACACGCCAATACGCCAATGCGCCAACGTGCCAACGCGCCAATGCAACACGACAGGACGCCAACAAAAATAACAAACCTGTTTAATAACGAAACGTTATTTATGATATTATATCTGTCCAGGTCCGGAAGAAGCCATCTAAGGACATCGTGGCAGGATAGGAAATTGACTTACCCTTTTTGCGCTTGATAAAGCTCCAAAAAAGTTTAGAGTTTGAAGACAAAGTTGTTTCCAGGCTATTCAAATAAAATTTATATTTTAGATTATGAAGCTTCGCGCAACGCTCCCTGAGCAACTTAAAAGTAATTAAATCACGAGGGTTGCCATTTTTACGATATTAAAATTTTTCATTGATGACTTTTATCAGTGCTGCAGAAAACCATAGCGGATATTTACTAGACCGTGTTTTGGATTTGGGCACATGTTTAGCAGTGATAATTCTCAGAACAGCAATCATAACTCGACAATTTCTTCTCCCAAAAATATTATTCAGGGCACTTGTAATTTTGTCATAGCAAGCTTTGTAGAAGCGGAAACTAGCCCCAATACAAGATTCGAGCTTTTCCTGAAAGTTAATTTTAACGGAAAACTCAATAGGAGGGTGACATGGTTCAATCCCGCAAAGAGGGTTCTTTCCTTTCGCTCAATTGAGAGATAACCAGAGAGCTAATTACTATGTCTAAACGCGATTTTTATTATTTTTACAACAATTATACTGTGTAAGAGTATTTAATGACATTAAATCAGTAATCATGTTATTCAATAAATTATTCGTTGTTATCGGAGTCAGTGCAGGGCCAGTCGCCTAGTTCCAACACAGACCACTCAAGTTAAAATCCCCAAGAACGATTATGTTAAAGGAGCTAAGTTTATCAATTATATGATTTGTATTTAAAATTAAGTGTTCCAAGATATGTTTCTGTACCGGGGGGGGGGGGAATATAAACGGTGCAAATGTACAGATAATCAGTTTGACCAGTGGTATTTAGCAGTTCAAGTTTAACCCATAAATCCTCACAGTGCGATATACAATTTATGTGGAGTAATTGTGAGAATTTTTCCAAATAGGAAGGCAAACATCTTAACCTAAGTGTATTAATATTAATATATGATATGATATTTGAGAGCCAATTCATTGACGAAAGTAATCTATAAAATATTACGCTACAACGATTAATAAAATAAAAATATTCCAAAATCGAAAAAATGTATCTCTTTTCGTCGCATAACAGATGAGATAATATAAAAAAAATTATCCCAACTGTTATGATAAAAATAAGACATGATAAATATTTATAATATTTTTTATACAACTAGGTCGCCAAACAAGAGTACGGCTCACCTGATGGTAAGCGATTACCAGAAGTATTGCAAGTGTGTTGCCGACCTTACCCCGAATCTCCCCCAGGCGGCCTAGCATGCGCGCCACGACAAAATTTTGTCTACCCCTTTTCTCGTATTATCTCTCTATGTCTACAGTAGCTAACATGCGTGCACGTGATACTCTTCTCGTTACGTCAATAGAAGAGATAATCATTGAATTTTCATTGTTGACGTGAGGCGTATTTATTGGAACAGATAAAAATAACAGGCATTTGAAAGTAACAAATAACAACTGTTATTCTGAATTTGAAATAACTGTTATCTAAAATAACATTAAATAACAGATCAAATACTTATACCAAATACGAAGACGCCGCGTTGGCGCAACGGTTACAGCCATGGATTGTATCTGTTGCGTTGGTGGTTGCGGGTTCGATCCCCGCACACGACAAACATTTGTATTGGCCATACAGGTGTTTGCCGTGGTCTGGATGTTTGTGCAGTCCTTGTGGGTCTCCCCACCGTGCCTCGGAGAGCACGTTAAGCCGTCGGTCCCGGACCCCGGTTGTTATCATGTACACCTGATAGCGATCGTTACTCGTAGTAGGGATATACCCGCCAACTCGCATTGGAGCAGCGTGGTGGATTAAGCTCTAATCCTTCTCCTACATGGAGAAAGAGGCCTATGTCCAGTAGTGGGATATTACAGGCTGAAGCCTATACCAAATACTATTGTTATTTGTTACCGCAACTGTTATTATCAGTCTGTTATTTCTCGAAATCTTATAACATTTCTTATCTCACTCAAGCTCATAAGTATCGCGCCTTGCAAAATAGAGAAACACCTAGTATTTTATATTTACAATTACACATGTTTACCTCTCAGTTGCACAACAATGCCTATACCATGCCAAAACGAGAAACACCTAGTATTTGTTACCCCAAAAATTTAGTTGATAGATTCTAGGAACAAATCTCATTGAAAAATTAACTCCCAAATATGGTCATGTTATGTATTGTCTTCTTATTCGGATACATTATAAGAATTGTAGTGCCATATTGGGTGAACTAAAATAAATAAACATACTACCAACTAAATTTTGATATTATAATACGTTATTTATAAATAATATTTTATGAATCAATTACTGTAAAACCAATATTATTATTTAAATATAAGTATTTTAATAGCTAAACTTTGTTAAATAAAATATTTGTCACTCGTTTGAAATTTACTGTGTATCTAAACGTTGACTCATCCCGGTTTGGCATGATTGGTCAATAGCCTTGTAAATTCAACTTTACGACATAAGAAATAAGAACGATATTCAGTTGTGATTATGATTGATAATGTTTAATTTTTGAAATTCCTTCTTTATTAAAATTTCATAATCGAACGAATTACAAAGTGTTTTGAATTTTGGAAGTGATAGGCGAAATTTTAAGATACTTGTATTTCTTGTTTTTTAAATTAGTTTAATAGTACTCAATCAAAGTACTCAATGTAGATTAAACGTAGTGTAAATTTAGAATGATAGCAGTGTTGCATTATAAAAATATGGTATATTTTTTTGTAAGGGCAGCACAAGTTTCTCTCCTCGACAGGGCGAAGTCTTCGGAAGAGAATTTTGTCTCTCGTAGTGCGCATGTTAGGGTAATCGAGAAAATACTCGATGTAGACATTATCTCTCTCTCTCGTCAAGAGATATCTCATTGTACGCATGCTAGGCCTGCAGGAACTCTGGTCACCTTACTCATCACAGAAACACAACAATCATTTATTTATACTAACCTATATAACCATTTATCCATTCCGTACTCTCATTTATTTTATGATATTGAAAAATTAAAACGAAAAAGGTCCAATGAAAATAAAAAAAATTACATTTAAGTTGTTACATAGCGAGCAATGAACACTTTGTGACTGTCACAAACAACAAAAAAAACTGTATAATTATTATTTTATTTATTTATTGATAATTGACTTATCTCATATATAAAATTCTCGTGTCGCGGTGTTTTTAGTTAAACTCCCCCGAAACGGCTTGACCGATTCTCATGAAATTTTGTGTGCATATTGGGTAGGTCTGAGAATCGAACAATATCTATTTTTCATACCACTAAGTTAAAAGGGGGGGGGGATTAAGGGGGTTAATAAAATATATGGTAAAACAACGTTTGCGGGGTCAGCTAGTATATATATATATATATATATATATATATATATATATATATATATATGTGTGTGTGTGTGTATATAATCTGATGATGAAAATCCAGAGAAATCTTGAGAAACCCTCGAAAATCGTAGTGAGTAGATGAGTAGTAGTCGCTTTTGTTAATTTTTTCGTCTACTTACGTTGTATTACTTGTCGATTTAATTGAAGTCGGTTTTTTTCGTTTGCTAGCAAACACAATTATTAAAGTAGGAACAAATATTATGTTATATCAGGCATAAATTCTGAAAAGTAACAGACATACAACTTCTATAAGAAGTTATTTAAAAGGACAAAATATCTAATGCACACCTCGTTTAAAATTTTTGAATGCTTGAAATGTATATATGTGTGTAATTCTTTGCCCTATTTCGTACTTTTTTTTATTTGTATAATATACTTTTTGAGTAATCGTAGATAATCCGTATTTACTTGACAATTGTTTCGTCTTGTGCTTGTCTTATGCTGTAATCATTGTCGATGTAATTGAAATCATTTTTTTTTCTTTTGCAAGCAAACACAGTTATAAATCTGCCGATATTTCGACAACGTTACCGTCAAACCAACCCCGTTTCAAAAGTATATTTTGTGGTCTAATATAATGCCTTACACTGGTATCCATTTTATATGTACTAGTACATATATTATTTAAATATTAACATAGGCGGAAAAACTATAAACATAACTCGCGCAAATTTATAGCTTATGAATTTATTTTTAATGTTATTACTTTGTATGTGCATATTAATAGCGGAAACTTGTACTAAAGTCCCATTAAGCTTAGTGGTGTTTTAAAGTTATTATAAGGTCAACAAAATTAATAACTATAAATAACCTTTGCTTTACAATAAATAAGTAAACTATAAAATATATAAACACATTTACTGCTTTTGAACTGATAAATCGAGTTGAGTAAACGAAAATATACAAAAAACAATAAATACGCAATAAGAACAAGGAACACAGTAAAAATGTACAAATTACTTTTACGAAGAGGGAACATTTTACTCGTGTACTTGTATCGTGACGTATATGAAAAATTCTTTAACTATTCGAAAGGTTTAATTCAATTCTTCATTGTATTTATTATATTCTTTGTTGCACTTTTAAAAAAAGAAACAAGGAACAATCATATTTACAAAGAAATTTTGCATCATATTTATAAAGAATAGAGAGATCTCTACTCTAGGGTGATGAGAATTTCTGTTATCACGGGGCACAGAAGTGCAAGATGATACTTTATAATACTTATTGGAAGTAGAGATATACCTACTCTTTGTATTAGAAATATTTTTTATTTATTTTTATTTTATTTTTCTACTAGCTGTGCAGACGACTTCGTCCGCGTTTAATTTAACAAAAAAGTTATTATTCAGTTTGCAGAGTTATAAAATAAATAAATTTCCAGAATAAAAGAAGCTTAAGTTACTCCTTACTACATCAACCAGTGAAAGTCTCGTCAAAATCGGTTCAGAGGTTTCAGAGATTAGCCGGAAAAAACAGACAGACAGACAGACAAACAAAAATTGTAAAAAATGTCATTTTGGTATATGTATCTTGTATACATCATATGCATTTAGTAAAAAGCGGTTATTTTAATATTACAAACAGACACTCTAATTTTATTTATTTTTTTAGATATAGGCAAATGTCAAACTGTATATTGCTATTAGTTGTGTCAATTTGACACAAATTATTTCGCCGATATTTTGTGTGTATAGTATGTAGTGAATGTATTAATACATTAGAACAAGCAAATTCATATATATATATATATATATATATATATATATATATATATATATATATATATATAAAAGAGTCGCCAAGGTGTGTATACTCGAAAAGTCGAACGAAGGCACCATATATTTTTTGTGTATTATTTTCCTTATACGTTATTATATGTTTCTCCCGGGACAAGATATGTATAAAAGATTTTTTTTTATCGATATAGTAACGATAATAATTGTAAATAATTGTTTTTGCAGGCAAACGAAGAAAAACCGACTTCAATTATATCGACAAGTTATACAACGTAGGTAGATGAAAAAATAGTCAAGTAAATACACATTATCAAAGATTACTCCAAAATTTGTAATCAAATCTCGATGAAATTTAAATGTGACCACATGATAAACATCGGCTTTCGATTAAATTAAAAATCATTAAAATCGGTACACCCAGTAAAAAGTTATGCGGATTTTCGAGAGTATCCCTCGATTTCTCTGGGATCCCATCATCAGATCCTGGTTTCCTTATCATGATACTAAAATAGGGATATCTCCTTTCCAACCAAAAAAGAATTATCAAAATCGGTTCATAAACAACGGAGTTATCCCCGAACATACATAAAAAAATATGAATATACGGTCGAATTGAGTAACCTCCTTCTTTTTTTGAACCTCCTTTTGTCGGTTAAAAACGAGTGTGCTTTAGACCACACGACTAAAGTAAAAGTTCTGCACAATAGGCCTGTACTATGTCTTAGATATACGAAACGTAGCTGGCTATGAGAGAGAGAGAAAAAAAGTGTGCCTGCACCTCTCTCTCTTGTTCCGTTCACCTCGCCCGATCACAATTTTCGTAACGCTATCGTCATGCATTCGCCAGCTTACTCCCCGAGTCAAGCATGCGTAAAGTAGCTTCACTTCAAAAAATTTAATTAACATATGACAAAAATTATATTTCATACTCATAACAAGAACAAGCAAACGTTTTCAAAGGCAAACGTTCAACGTTCGGTAAAATTAAAAATTTACATAAATTAACAATGTGCGTGCTGATTGCGGAAATTTTAAACGTACTTAGAGGGTTTTTGCCGTGTTCAATCACGATGAGATAACGCTGCACGAGTAATTCCCGACAAATGTAAATGCAGACGTTAATGAACAACCAGCTACTGAAACACCGTTGACAACACTGAAACACACTAAATTTAATTGTCTTGATAAAACTAACATAACGTGACTTGTCTCGCTCAAATAATTATACTGTCAAACAAGGAAGTCGTTACTGATTTATTTAATTTATTTATTTATTCTATATTTTGTTTCTTTTTTTTTTTTCTTTCGTAATGGAAAGACACACGCTACGTCGTATTTTATTACAGCGGAATTATTGCAAATATCTCAGTTAAAATTTGAAAATCGAATTTCCTCACAAGACATTTTTCGCATTGTATTTTCGTACGCAGAAGTCAGAACGAACAATTGCGATAAAGCCATTCGAATGCAATACTTTTTGACTTGCAACTTAATATTCTAAAAGCATAACAATTTCTACTATCGGATTTTCTTTTATATGCTAATTATACTTTTCACTTTCAGGATTCGTTGTAAGCAAAGTAATTTTGAGTTGAGTTATTAACGGAGTCTTTTTTTTTTCATTCTTAAGTAACTTTATTCCTTTATTTATATTACTGTATATTAAATAATGCTCACAATTCTTTTTAATTAATCTTTAGATGTTATTAGGTACGGCTGTCGCTGAGGGATGGAAATTTCAGATTAAGAAAATTAGAACGTCGACCATTCCATTATATTAAGTTTTGATTAAGCGTCAACTTTTTTTCGTATTTTAAAATAATTAATTTCGATTTTCTAAGATTTTTTTCTTAGCATATTATTGACTATAAAAATGACATAATTACACACGGAATTAAGATACTAAATTTCGAGTAAGATGAATTTTAATGACAAAATTTAGTAATCACAATATTATCTTTTAAATTGAACAAAATTAGCCTATAAACATCCTACCACTGGACAAAGACCCGTTCTCCATATAGGAAGAGATTCAAATTTTAGTCCACCGTGATGCTCCACTACAGAATGGGGATAATTTCCACCATACCACCATACCATAACATAAGTAACAACTGCTATTAAGTATCTATGAGAAAAACCGGGACTGAAAGATTTTCGTGGTTCTAAGCACTTTGGGGAGATGCACAAGGATCAATCAAATCAAATCAAACTTATTGAACTTGTTAGAATTGGATGTAGAAATATTAATATAAACTAGCGACCCACCTCGCCTTCGCACGGGTGCAATGCTGATACTAAATATACTACAGAATGTCTTTATTTATAGTGAGAAGCTAGTTTATAACATGGTTATTAACATAATAACAACAACATTCAAATATGCTTCGTTAGATTACACGTTGTTACAGAATGCGTTGAAGAAATAAAGGTTCACTGCTCGTTCCCGGCAGGTGATAGCATGATAATATGTAGCCTATATGTTTACCCGACTTCTTAATAATATTCGTGCCAAATTTGAAGTAAATCCATGCGGTACTTTTTGAGTTTATCCCGGACATACATACAGACAAACAGACAAAAACTCTAAAAACCATATTTTTGGCTTCGGTATCGATTGTAGATCACACTCCAAGTATTCTTTTAAAAAAATATTCAATGTACAGTTTTGACTTTCCTACCATTTTATTATATGTATAGATAAATAGAAAAGGAGAATAAAATAAAATTGGGTAAATATTTCATTCAAAATAAGTTGTTTATTTCGTTTACTAAGTACCTAATTATTAAATTAATGAATTGATTGTCAGAAATGTGAAGCTGTGAGAAAAATGTTTAATTATTATAATTAAAATTCGTGTAAATATAAGGAAACAATAAAAATATAAAATAATGACAAATTATTCTTTTGTACCGTTGTATTATTTTTCAAATAATCTTAGTTTAAGTTAAATTTCTGATCAAAGTTTAACCAAATGTACTTTATATAATCAAATCGATCAAATACTCATACATACTTGAATCGATTTATCGTGAGTATCGAATACCGAGTCGTATGGTTTCACCGCTATTTACGTCCCGATGACATATTATGTCCAAACGGGCCTATTATTTTGTGACGACTATAATAAATTTAACATAATTTTATAATTGCAATAATAGAGTATAATTATGTTTGCTGACAAACTAAAACAAAACCGACTTCAATTACATCGACAAGTAATACAACGTAGGTAGACGAAAATAGTAAAGTAAATACGCATTATCAACCAAGAGTACCAAAATTTGTAATCAGATATCGATAAAATTTAAATTTGACTACATGATAAACATCAGGCTCAACTTGATGCTTAGGCTACGGTGATCGCTTACCGTGCTCTTGTTTGCCAACCTAGTTGTATAAAAAAAAAAACAATAATTTTCGCTGTTCGAAATTCGAATCTGCGACCGCCTGCGTTAATGTAACTTGCACCACTTACCAGAACCGTTATTATTTAGTTTTAGATCTTATTATCATCTTTTTCATTTACATTCAATAAATGTTTGGATAAACAAGATTCCAAGTAAAACGTACGTGATGTACGTTCCTCTCATAAATCTCTTCACGTAGGGACATAGATCAAGGTTTGTGAGCTCTGAATTATCGTGTATCATGAGCAGTGTATCAGACCACCGTCGGACGAAAATGTCCTTATTTTGGTTTTGTTATTTTCGCTTAACCCTTGTCAATTTGTTTTTTTTTTTTTTTTTTTCGATAACTTCATTCAAATTTGATCAGTGGCTGAATATTTATTGGTTATATTTGGAAGATAATCCGCTTAACATGTCAGTATGTTAGTCTATGATACTTATCTTAATGTATGATTTTGTAATGTATTAAGCTGTTCTTGTAATAAAACTGTAACATGTCCAATTCCTACTACGACATCTAAGAGCCAACTCAAATATCCGTCATTTTTTGTTCATATTAAATTTAAAGTAAACAACTTATTGAAATCGATCGCACGATAAACGAAAAATGCTTCATTTTAACCTATATTCCATAACAATAAGAGCTTATAATTTATTGCGCAGTAAGCGTGTTTGTTAAACTATTACGTCGCTTCCGTTCGTGATACCAATTCTACATTTAGCTAAAACCAACATGTATTAATTTCAATAACAACAAAAAGGGCCACAAACAATTTGACTGTTCGAAAGCCTTACTTCCAATTGACAAGATAATTGCTTCGTTGAACTTTCCATCGTCTGTTTGCTAGCGTAAGACAGGTCGATGTTAACTATTTTAAGTGGCTGACATCACTCCATCTTGAGGAATGTATCCCGAAATTACGTACAAATTAAATAACTTAGACTAGTTCGCAATTGTTTCGCTTTCGTTGTTTTGTTGCGCAATAGTTTTTATTTAGTTTTCGTGTTTTACCGAATCATTTCGAATTTTCTTCTTAAAATCGTGAACTGTTTGTAATTAAATGTTCATAGAATGTTTTATCGTTCAATATTTATTATTTATTTATATTATTTAAATTAAAAATGACTTCTTCAGTATTTTTGTATAGCTAAGCATTATAAGCTCATTTTTATCTTTCGTGTTTATCGAGACTAAAGTAACAAATACACATCATATATATCTCGAAGTTTGACCAAATTACAGATGTTTACAAAATTTGATAAAAATTGGTTTAGTAGTTTTGGAGTTTATCGCCCACATACATCGTGACACGAATTTTATATATATATTTTTTACATATTTCTGAGGTATTCCAAGACAAGAAATTTATTAAAATTAAAACAATAACAATACTTAATTATAATTAATTCTGTATTAATATTGAATAAGATTAAATAATAAAAATAACATTCCTAATTGCCTTTTACCTAACACAAATATAATTAAAATCAAATTATAACTTGAGAGCTATAATATTCCAAAATATGATAAAATAAAAATTTTAGCATCAGAGTCAGACAACTTACTCAACAGAGAAGGTTATAAAATTCCAGAGCATCTTTAATGACCGGACAACCTCTAATTTCTTGACATCTGAAGTGGGGTTAAAAACCCTGAACCTACACAATCGTTAAAATAATAAAATATTGAATTTTAACAAAAAATAAATTATAATCCTACTAATATTATAAACGCAAAAGTTTTTTATGTATGGATGTATAGATATATGGATGTATAGATGTATGGATGTATGGATGTTTGTTCCTCTTTGACGCAAAAACTACCAGATGAATTTTAATGAAAGTTTACAGTAATATAGCTTATACATTAGAATAACACATAGGCTATAATTTTAATATATATATATATATATCTTCGTATATATAGCAGCTTTACTATAGTAGCTTTACTTTTACAAAAATAATAAATATAATACATTAAAATTTTTATTTGTGAAATGTCGATTCGACAGTGCTCTTGGGGCCTATTTAAATAAAAAATATATACTTAAACGCAATATAATATACACGGTAATATTAATAAAGTTTCAAAACTATTTGCAAAACTTTTAAGCATATTTAAAGAAATACCATTCCTATACAAAGTAGCAGTGCCTTAAGATAATTGATGACATCGAGGGTTTAATTTATATCTATAGACTGTAAAACAAATGAAGGTTGATTTATCGTTGAGATAATCTGCGATCGGAGTGCTATTACAAGGGCAACGCCATTTAATTGTAATTGCTAAATTTCGATCAATACTTGCAAAGAAACTATTTACTTAATTGCAAACTTTGTTAGGAAAAGTATTTTGTTGAACTTGCAATTGTTCAAATTACTTTTTAAATGTCTTAACTTTTTCTTGTTTTTTTTTTGTTTTTTTAGAAAGATGCATATGTTTGCAAAAAATAAACCGATGAATAAAAATAATAAGACCTGATGCTTGAATTGCAAAATTCGAAGCTATTATAGCGCGATCATTAGTTCTATGTCACTTAATATACTTTTATGATAGCGTAAATGTATGACGGCTTACTAAAAGTTCTTTTGTACTAAATTAGCTGCAAAAATTAAATGAGTTGTAGTAATATTATAAAATTGTAACTTTATTTAGTTTTAAATTAGTTTATTCTTAGCCGAATGTAGGGTATTTAGTTTTTATTTTATTGTTTGTTTTGATGTTGCTTTTGCTTTATTTGAGCTTAATTTTTAATTAAATATGTGATTTTTTGTGAATTTTGAATTGCATTTTTTACTGTTTGAAAATATTTTTCAAATTCAATAGGCTTTGGCTGTATCATAATGATCTTGATTTCGTGAAATAAATTAAAGCAAATAATCTTGGTATTCTTTAGAAATTAAATTAAAAAGTTTTATTTTTTTGTATCCTACATTATTTTTTGTATAAAGAAGACCTGTTTGTTACACAGAAGACTCGTTACGCTGAACAAAGGGAATAATACGAACAAATTTATTACATTTTTGCTTTGTATACAAATTTCCATTGGATTTAATTTGGAATATTACTAATAAATATATTATATTTTGTTTGCGTCAAATTCTCATTACATTGAAAAATACATATTTTTTAAGTTAAATTTCTTTACGCACGCTTGACTGCGGCAGTAAGCTGGTGAATGCGTGACGAGAGCATTACGAAGAGTGTGATCAGACGAGGTGATCGGAAGTTGAGAGGGAGACATAAGTTAGTGAAGGTAGAAAGAGACAGAGTTACGTTTCGTATATTACTATAGGAACAACTAAAGAAGTGTTACTTCAGTCGTATGGTCTAAAGCACACTCGTTTTTTCTTCAAAAATCAAATTTAAAATATAATTATAATTACAAAATGAATGCCAAAAACTTTATACAACAGTGTAGTTTGAACGGAAAGCTTTTGTTACTTCAGTTCGTACGTTTTGGTTACAAAAGGGATGGTTAAAAAACAAGAGAATGTTTTCATTAAAAAGTTTCATTTTAATCATTTAAAAGTGTAATTACAGACACACGAAACTATTTTAATTCTGCGTATTACTCGCGCCAGAAGTTGGCCAGTTTTATTTTAAGCTAGCTGTGCCTGCGACTCAGTACGCATGGAATTTAAAAAAAAAGTTATAAAATAAGTAAATTTCTAAAATAAAAGTCGCCTAAGCTACTCCTTATTACATCAGCTCCCTGCCAAAATCCCCGTCAAAATCGTACCAGCCATTTTAGAGACTATCTGGAACAAACAGACAGACAAAAATTGTAAAAAAATGTTATTTTGGTATGTGTCCCGTGTGTATACATCATCATCATTCATCCATATACATTAAGTAAAAAGAGGTTATTTTAATTTTACAAACAGACTCTCCAACTTTATTTATTTGTATAGATTAACATATTTATGTATCTTCTGTTAAATACATTTAAATGTATTGATATGATATACTAACAACCGCTCTGGTGTAGTAATACATGTGTCGGCGGCTACACACCGGCGGTTTGAGGTTATGATAGATATTTGTATTTACAAATATTTATTTCCGGTTCGGTTGCCTCTCCTCGTGGGCCTCCCCACTATGTCTCGGAGAGCATGTTAAGCTATCGATTAAGCCCAGTTATTATCAGAAATACCTTATAGCAATCGTTACTCATAGTATCCTTACTATATAAGCCAACAATAGTATAAATTTTTATACTCGACTTTTTTTAAACATACACAATCCGGTCATTCATCTTACCATTTTTACGACTTTTCAATTTGCAGACCCAAAATAGTTAATTTAATGAACATATTATATCCTTAAAATTTTAATTTGTTAGTAAGTGCTGCATCACCCAATTTACTTATTCCCACTGATTAAAATATTTATAAAAACAAAAAGTAATAAATCACAGCGCACTAAAGTCGATTCCAAATAAAGGGCATCCGATCGATACCAAATTAACCTTTACGAAAATGTTTCGTATAATTTATACGGATACTTCGAGATATTTACGTCGTACGGCAAATTAAGTGAGATTTGAAAAGATTAACAGCCTAACTTCAAGTTTGTATGATCAAAGTTGTTGAATCTAATTCCATCGAACTCCCTCACCCGGAATACTAGCTAGAACTTTGCGATGAACGAAATTTTTTGCGATGAAGGAACATTAAGACTTAATCTGCATGTTTCAGAGAGAATTCTGAATCATATATACGTCAACCTGCAGTAAAAAAACCTCCAAACCCTTAGTCACAAAGAACAGTTATATCCGGCATTATGACATAGGCTTTATCAGTAGAGTTACCAGGAAAACGGTCACTATAACTTATACCGGTAATACTTTATTATTATAATTGGCAGCGAATGAAAAATCGGCATCAACAGAGAAGCCATAAATGAGTTGCTGACTAATGGAATGAAAAGGGAGTAAGGCTGACGATTAAGTATGGAAGGGAAGATAATAGTTACAGCTTTCTCACAATTTATACTATACAAATTTAATTTAGATCCTAATAGATATTGGTCTTCAAAGAAAAATAAACGGCATTCTATAACTATCTGAAATGCTTATATCCTACCTACTATAGGTACTATCTATATATATAAAAATGAATGTTTGTCTGTATGTCCATTCTAGAATCGTAAACTATGCATTTGATCACGTCATGATCTTCAGTAAAGTGTTGTGCATGAGCCCACAAAGGTTTCTAAATTGGTACGACCAAAAAAAATTAAAAAAGCGTAGCAACGCCCGCAGGGTAGCTACTTCTATCTATAATATATATAAACGCGAAAGGTCATTCATCACGAAATCTCCGAAACTTATAGGACGTAGATATCCGCTAAGAACGGATTTTACGAAACTCAACCCCTAAGGGGGTAAAATGGGGGTTGGAAGTTTGTATGAAAGTCCTATGTTTTTGAAGTAAGAGACTTGAAATTTATAATGTACGCTCTTTAGATAGTGAGAAGGTGTCCAAATAATGTATCTTTAGAAGTCAACTCCTTTTTGGGGTTAAAACGGGGAATGGTAGGTTGACTCCCTCATTACGAAATCTCCGAAACTATAACAGCTAAAAACTTGAAATTCGGCAAGTAGGTTCCTTATAGGGCATACACATCCGCTAATAGCTGATTTTATGAAACTCGACCCTTAAAGGGATAAAACCGGGGTTGGAAGTTTATATGAAAGTCATATGTTATTAAGGTAAGAGACTTGAAATTTAAAATGTATGCTCTATAGATGGCGAGGAAGTGTCCAAATAATACATCATAATCTATATATATAAAAGAGAAAGGTCACTGATTGACATCACGAGAACTCAAAAACCGCTGGATGGTCCATCCATCCAAGATGGACAAAGATGAAATTTGGCAGGGAGGTAGATTATAGTTAGTAGACGTCCGCTAAGAACGGATTTTGCGATATTCCATCGCTAAGGGGGTTTAATTGGGGTTGATAGTTTGTATGAAACATATACAGTAGCAACAAGTTCGCCTGATAGGTTATTCATACTGCAGCCTGAAAATAAAACTAAAAATGTGGTGTATAGAGAGGTTTTATAAAAATAACTATTAAATTATACTAAATTGTGCCTTTTAAAAAGTTACTCAGAGTGATAAGCATTTCAAGTGACTAAAATAAAAAAATAATTTGCGTTAAGCATCTTAATAGTAATGCATATCTTCATAATCACGCGGACGTAGTCGCGGGCAACAGTTAGTGTATTATAAAACAAAGTTCCCAAAAGCGTATGTGACCGATTCCCTCAAAATCTACTTAACGGATTTTCATGCGGTTCCACAAATGGAGAGAGGGCTTCAAGAGGAAGGTTTATGGAACGGCAAAGCCGATTTTGATGAGAGTTTCACTGGAAGTTTGCCGGGAAAACTTTGTAACAAACTGATTTCAACGCGGGCGTAGCCGCGGGCACAGCTAGTAATAATAAAGCAGTTTTTTTGTTTGCATAGGAATGTTTGTATTACTAACGATAAGGTAGATATTGCTTTGATGAATAATAAATGTAAATTATAAGTTGAATTTTAATGCATTCGTTGAAAGAAATATTAGATTAACAAATTAAATATAAGTCCTATTTTAAAGGAAATAAAAGTTATTTTTGTGAAGCAGTGTTTCGTGACAAATTTTATGTGCTAAGGTTAAGTGGACTGAATTGTAAGCCACGTTATAACAAGGTATAAGTAACATTACAATTCTTCGCAATTAACACTTTTTGAACAACCTCGCCATGTTTTCATGGCGAGACTGTGCGAGGCAAAAAGCTACCTCGTGTTACAAATTACAAAAATTACTTAAAGCTCCTTTATTTTCATAGTTTAATCACCGAGCAATAACTTAGTTCTTTTTTTTTCTTCGTTTTATACATTTTCTATCGACACGCCTGGAGTTTATAAAAATAAATATTTATTTACTATGAAAGTATGCATACTAGTAAAAAGTACGTTTAATGCAAACTGTGTCTTTCAGTTTTGAAACTCTTGAATTTTCTCAGATTAACAACCTATATACTGATCTTAAGTTATTTGCGTACATTAATTCATTTAATAAAAACAAGAGGGTGAAAAAAGATTAACCATTCCTACACTTTTGCCAACACAATTTTGCGCTTTTTTTATGAAGTAGGAATCTAGTAACAACTTTGTAATATTGTGTTTATTTTACAACATATTTCAACAAGTCCTGTTGTTTAAGCTGGGTGTTATTTGTCTGCTATTTCAGCATTGTTGTGATTACGATAACGCGTAACAAGAGAACTGGCACAGCGTAGAGCACCTTATTTACTGTATTCTAAAATACTATTCATTAATAGAAAAATAGAATCTAAGAAAAAAATTGAAATTTAGATAATTATAACTGCAACAAAAAAAAAATCACTTAAAATTAATAAGGTAACGTAATATCTACGTTTTTTTTTTATTTGTGTGTTACCCACACATTAGGAATTCTAAACATTTTTGAATATCATATTAAAAATGTTAAGGTAACGTAATACACGTTAAAACACAACTCAAATGATATATACCTTTATATATATAGAAACGCAATTATATATATATATATATATATATATATATATATATATATATATATATATATATATATATATATATATATAGGGATTAATCAAATGATAAAAATATTGAGCTAGACACAGAATCCAAGCGGTATAAATAGGTAAACACAATTAGACAAAATGCAAATTTTTCCATCCTATGAATTATAATTATCATGACAACGTTTTAAGCTATCCTCATTAATTATGAAACAAGTTTCATATACGAGTGGTTACGTCTTAAATAAAGGTATTTAAATCAAGTCGTTACCTTAATTACATCATTAAGTATGAATAGAGGAAAATAATGAATGTTATTTATATAAAATAAACAATGTTATTAATTACGAGGCAGAAAACACCATCAATGCACGAACGCACTGTATAAAAAATGGCAGTGCTTAAAGAGCCAAACACTTTCAATTTATTACGATAGAATCTCCTGGCCGAGATTTACTGGGTGAATAAATAAAAGAAAATTGGTTTCAAAAGGTTCGTGCAGTGAAAACTCGTAAGAGGCATTTGACCGATATTATTCAGCTGGCCTGCCCTTAACCCAAAAAACTTATTTTAAACTGTTGCACTGAATATACCTGAAGCAACTCTTTCAAATTCAACGTAATAAAGAAAAATGCTCGGACGCCTAAAACGTCGTTCGAATTATTATAAAAATGTTTTAATTTCAATAGTTATTTTTAGAGTAGGCACAAATTTCCTTTGCACGTACACGTTCATTAATTGGAATTATTCTTGTAATGGGTGACTTTTAATTAAGTTATGGTAGTAAATATGCTGTGAATCGATGTAATTATTTCATTACTTTACCGAAATTGTATTAAATTAGAAATGATAAGTGTTAAACGTTGTATTAGTAGATTAGATAGATGATTATTGTAATATAATAGATATTATTGTAATTATTTTAAAAATCCTTAGACATGTTTCAACAAAAATATTAATAAATAAAATTTATACTGCCTTGGCTCAATCTATTTCCATTTATGTTCATTATATTCATTATATTCACAGTATGGGGAGGTGCAGCCAAGAGCACATTAACGTAGAAAGAGCACAGAGGGCCCTACTAAAGGTATCTTATTTCAAAAAACGTAGATTCTCAACACAGAACCTTTACACCGTAACTGATACACTCTCCATTCGAAGTCCTCCGGCCCGTTGGATCGACGATCTACGTAAAATTGCCGGTGTAGGCTGGATGAGGATTGCAGAAAACCGGAATGACAGGACCGGGATGTGGGAGCAGTGGACTGCAATAGGCTGAGCTGATGATGATGATAATAATAAATAAAACACACTTCGACCCTAAAAATATAAATAAGCGAACAAACACTAGTCTTGTTAGGAAAATCCAGACACATACAAGATTTTCCCAATCACAATTTCAATATCTTGCATCCCATTTGTATAATAAATGTAACAATATCCTACAAATATACCCTTTAACTCTGCGCGAATGTAAGCCAAAAGTAGTATTGACGTAAGTTACATCGACAAGTAATAAAAAGAAAAAATTATCGACGTATGTGGTCGAAAAAAAATATTAAATTGTATAAAAGCATTACTAGGAATAACTCAAAAAAACCTTCAAATTTCCAGTCAAATCAGACTCAATTTTAAATGAAACTACATAAAAATAATTAATGAAATCATTATACTCAGTGAAAGTATCATCATTATCATCATTACAGCCTATACAGTCCACTGCTGGACATAGGCCTCCACAAGTTTACGTCAAAAATAACGTGAACTCATGTGTTTTGCCCATAGTCACCACGCTGGGCAGGCGGGTTGGTGACCGCAGTACTGGCTTTGTCGCACCAAAGACGCTGCTGCCCGTCTTCGGCCTGTTTATTTCAAAGCCAGCAGTTGGATGGTTATCCCGCCATCGGTCGGCTTCTTAAGTTCCAAGGTGGTTGTGGAACCTTGTTATCCCTTAGTCGCCTCTTACGACACCCACGGGAAGAGAGGGGGTGGCTAAATTCTTTAGTGCCGTAGCCACACAGACAGTGAAAGTATAAGTCACAAAAAATATTAGTTAACAATTAAATACCGTCTGATTCGTTAATCCCAGTTCTTTGTGTACGAAGTCAAAGGTAAAAGCGAGTCTTCAAATATGATGCTTATATAATAAACGTATTAACGATACTTCTGTGAAGTCATCAAGTCGACAAGCCCATTGTTATTGTTCATCATCAAATGAACATCGACATCGACAATTCCGCGAAATAACTGAAAAAAATATTTTTTCATCTGATTCTATACAAACACTTTCATTGCGCTCCGTATTTACTTTAATATATTTTTGCTAGAGGTAAAAGAGGTAGAAGTGGAATTTGTATAAATAACTTTCACACAATAAGATTTTACTGGCTCTGAGTTCGCTCCAAGTAAAATTAATATTTATTTTGTATCTGTCATCTTTGTAAGTTCGTTTTTGAAGTAAAACTTCTTGACGCCGCGTTGGCGCAACGGTCACAGCCATGGATTGTACCTGTTGCGCTGGCGGTTGCGGGTTCGATCCCCGCACATGATAAACATTTGTATTGGCCATTCAGGTGTTTGCCGTGGTCTGGGTGTTTGTGCAGTCCTTGTGGGTCTCCCCACCGTGCCTCGGAGAGCACGTTAAGCCGTCGGTTCCAGTTATTATCATGTACATCTGATAGCGACCGTTACTCGTAGCAAGGAACATATCCGCCAACCCGCATTGGAGCAGCGTGGTGGATTAAGCTCTGATGCTTTTCCTACATGGGGAAAGAGGCCTACGCCCAGTAGTGGGTTATTACAGGCTGAAGCGAATTTTAAATTACATTATATTAAAATTTGGGGTTGTAGGTATATTTCAATTCTAAAATCATTTTAAAATAAAATTATAAAATTTCGTCAAAAAAAAAAAATTTTGGGGTTCGTCATACTTATCATTTAGGAGTATAAAAAAAAAGATATTGGCTGATTCTCAGAACTACCCGATATGTACACAAAATTTTATAAAAATCGGTCCAGAGGTGTTGGAGGAGTTTGGCAACAAACACCACGACACGAGAATTTTATATATTAGAGAATAAGGTTGATTGCACTATCAGAAATTTTTTAAATAGAAAATTCTATAGGATGTTGTAGAAATTTCTGCCAGAAATTTCTGATAAAATATATCGTTGGTTTTGTTAAATATCATTTCTATTCTGACTAAATTCTAGAATAACCTTCATATTTTAGTTTTATGAGTTTTGATACAAAAATATGAGTGTGAAATCGACCTAAAAATATTAAACTCAAGGCGATTAATGGCACGCCTGCCGTTCGTTACTTTGTTGATACTAGCGGATGATAGTACTTACTTTCAGGTGACCTAGATTTACGTTTTTAGTATGTATAAAAAATGGAAGTCGTTTATACTGAATTTTTTTTAATAGAATAACTACACACAGTACAATTTAAAAAATGCCTAATAAATTGCTTTGAAAATTAATTTGAGATCACAATCGTGAGGTATTTTATGTTCATTTAAAATTATCCTGTTAGCCAAAGTTCTCCTTATCAAGAAAAGCTCGGGCTATAACCTATAACGCGTCACCACTCTTAATTGCTGGGTTCGAGACCTTAAATTTTTTTCTGAGTTATGCAGGTTGAATATATATTTTTCTTTGCTACCAAAGTTATTTTGGTAGTGTGTGAGGAACATGGTGATTGAATTCCTCATCAACCAATGAAAAGGGAGGAACTTCCAACCAGACAGGTGTTGTGTCTGGCGGGCTAACGCCCCGACGGTTGTTGTCGGGGTCTTGTATGTATACTCAATCACCTTGATAACTTTGATAGTGCGATGTAGGATACGTCAGTTTTCTCTAGTTTGTGTGCCGCGCGATAGATGTTGCTACATCATAAATAAAATTAGTGTATAGAATTTTCGATGACAACGAAATTTAACTACCTTACCATTCTGTTGAGATCCACAATTTATGCCTACTAAGCCATTTCATCTGTAGTATTAAAGCGAAACTAACTAAACTAACTATACTTTGTCAAAGTTCAGATAGTAGCAAGAATGTCTCAAAGGAAGTCCTTTCTCAAATTCCTGACGATACCCTTCTAAACGTCTCTACCGAGAATAGTACCTATTGCTCTCTAGGAATCTTTAGGAAGTTTTTCTAATTCTTTTTAAATTTAATCTTAATAATTAATAGATCTGAAAACCAACCGTTCCGGTATGATAAAGTCGTAAGCGTAAAGTCACCTTACATCGCTTCGCACTGATGATGGATTCGATTTCTGATCGTGGCAGATATTTTGTTCTCGTACAAATTTTGGTTTTTATAACTTAGCAGCCGATTTTTTAATGCGATAATTTCATTGTTGCAGGTGAAATGGCGAGTGGCTGGCGGGATGGGCATACCGTTCGCCGCTGCTGTTTTCTTCATGCTGCCCCTCTTCACGTCTTCCACTGGAGATATACGTAAGTTCAGTAAAATATTTCTTTACTCTTTTCATTTTTATTTTATCTTTTCACTTTTCTCGATCATTACTTACAATTACAAAATCACTGATCGGATCATCACGATTTAGACTAATATCGAGACAGATTGGAGCCTAGCCTGGTGGACACCACGCTCGTCCACTGCGAGTTGGCGGATATATTTTCTACATGAATAACTATCGCTATTAGGTATTTATAACAACCAGGACCGACAGCTTAACGTGCTCTCCGAGGCACGGTGAGGAGACCCACAAGGGCAGACATCCAAACTGGAAAGAAAAAACAAATATATATCAGCCACCTGTAAACTGGAATGTAACTAAATCTAACTGTGCTGTAATTTCCCATGTAAATTACTGTATAGCCTTAAATTAAAAAGTAAATATCCTTACTCTCATAATCCTTACCATTCATTCTGTTCAGACGATACTTGTTTGTTTCTTTCAGACTAGTCTATTCTGTTTTTTTAAGTCTAAAACGGACTGATGGATTTTATTAGTGTTTAATTTGAATGTTGTGCTCGGTTGTCATTGAAACACAAATTTTACAATATATATTTTGTTGCAATTTTGTATTTGTGTCAAAATAAATAAATATATTTGTGTATAAATATTTTTCAACATGCACACACTGTCGTCTGTTTCTAAGTTAGGCAACTTAATGCTTATGTTATAGGTAACAGCCGACTATTATAGGTGTAAATATTTTATATAACTGTACACGGAAAAAATAAATAAATACATATATATATATATATATATATATATATATATATATATATATATAAGATCGCCTTTTTTCATCTTGTATTCTATCTTTCTTTATATATGTCTGTATTTCGGTGTACATTAAGAATAAATAAATAAACTGAAGATACTAATTACTACACATTCTTCTTAATTGCCAATATAATCTTATATATAAAATCTCGTGTCACAATGTTAGTTATCATACTCCTCCGAAATGGCTAGACCAATTTTTATGAAATTTTGTGTGAATATCGGGTAGGTCTGAGAATCGGCCAACGTCTATTTTTCATACCCCTATTTTATAAGGGAGGGGATTTAGGGGGTTAATAACATATGTGGCAAAATAACGTTTGCGGGGTCAGCTACTAATTTTATACTAATTAATTCATTTTCACGTTAATTTTATGTTAAGATCCCTTTCACAAATAAGAAGTTCAACTTATAACAATAATAATAAATAATAACTAAATCATAAATAATTGTGTTTACTCGCAAACGAAAAAAAAACCGACTTCAATTATATCGACGAGTAGATAACGTAGATCGACGAAAAAATAGTCAAGTAACTACGCGTTATCAAAGATTACTCAAAAAGTAGTTATCAGATCTCGATAAAATTTATATGTGACCACATGATAAACATCAGCTTTCGATTAAATTAAAAATTATCAAAATCGGTACCCAGTAAAAAGTTATTGCGAATTTTTGAGAGTTTCCCTCGATTTCTCTGGGATCCCATCATCAGATCCTGGTTTCCTTATCATGGTACTAAACTTGGGATATCTCCTTTCCAACAAAAAAAGAATTATCATAATCGGTACATCCAGTAGAAAGTTATGCGGTATAATACAACGTAGGTCGACGAAAAAAGCGTCAAGTAAAAACGCATTATTAAATATAGCTCGAAAAGTAGTTGTTAGATCTTAAATAAATTGAATGGGACCAATTGACACACACCACCTTTCGATTAAAAAAAAATTGTCGAAATCGGTCCACACGGTCAAAAGTTCTGATGTAACATACATAAAAACAAAAAAAAAATACAGTCGAATTGAGAACCTCCTCCTTTTTCGGAAGTCGATTAAAAAGATAAAATAGTCAAAATTAAAATGTTTAGACAAATAAAATCCAAGACAGTCAGAGGTAATAAAAAATTTTGTCACGCTCAAAAAAAAGGAATCCAAAAGCGTGTAGTACTGAAGGAAGTTTTTACAATACCACTGTCCAGTTGCCAGTCTGCCTCTGCCTCATGAATTCCCAGAAAAAAAAAATGTATAAGGTTAAATATTTTTGAATATCATATCAAAAATTGACCGCTCCAGCGGGATTCGAACCCGCGTCTCCGACTGACCGTGTCGGCGCTCTAGCCAATTAAGCTATGGAACTTACTAACTACTACTACTACTTAGCGGGTACATCGTTCCATAGCTTAATTGGCTAGAGCGCCGACACGGTCAGTCGGAGACGCGGGTTCGAATCCCGCTGGAGCGGTCAATTTTTGATATGATATTCAAAAATATTTAGAATTCCTAATGTGTGGGTGCACAAAAATAAAATCGTACATATTAAAAATAGCATGGTGTCGTCTCCTGTCAAAGATTTTCATTGTAATATGAAACTTTGAATAGTTACGGGTCTCTGTAAAGAACTCACTATAGACGGCGCCACGGTTCGCTTAAACCGAAAATAAAAATCATCATATCAAAAATTTCGCTCTAGCGGGTACATCGTTCCATAGCTTAATTGGCTAGAGCGCCGACACGGTCAGTCGGAGACGCGGGTTCGAATCCCGCTGGAGCGGTCAATTTTTGATATGATATTCAAAAATATTTAGAATTCCTAATGTGTGGGTGCACAAAAATAAAATCGTACATATTAAAAATAGCATGGTGTCGTCTCCTGTCAAAGATTTTCATTGTAATATGAAACTTTGAATAGTTACGGGTCTCTGTAAAGAACTCACTATAGACGGCGCCACGGTTCGCTTAAACCGAAAATAAAAATCATCATATCAAAAATTTCGCTCTAGCGGGTACATCGTTCCATAGCTTAATTGGCTAGAGCGCCGACACGGTCAGTCGGAGACGCGGGTTCGAATCCCGCTGGAGCGGTCAATTTTTGATATGATATTCAAAAATATTTAGAATTCCTAATGTGTGGGTGCACAAAAATAAAATCGTACATGTATAAGGTTAGACATTATTCCAAATATAAATATAAACCAATTTTGATTAGCAGTATGTTGGCTGTCCGTTCGTCGTTACGATTACAGATGAATGAACCCTAATGAAGAAAACAGCAAATACTACATAATCATGAAAATATTTATTTGAAATATCCGAACCTAATAGTCGTTCTTCGTTATATAACGACCTTTAGTTATTTATAGACTACTTTTTACATACTAATTCCATAACAATGTTGATACTATTATAATATGATAAGTCTAGAACTAAAGAAAAAAAGAAAAAAAAAACTTTTTTGTTTTTTTTGCTACCTATATCAAAACCTATCTAAAAGAAAATTTAAAAAAATCTTTAAACTAATTTGTTTACTTAGAAAAAAGCATATAACCTAGTAGTATAATATATAAATATTATTTTTGTATTATTATTTCCTATATTTAACCATTTTGGTTTTATTTTCTTAGTTTTCGTCTACTAACACCATTTTTGATTTACTTTTAATTTATTGTTTTTTTTTTGTTTTTTTTTTACTAACTCACTATGTTAGTTACTACACTTATGTTACCTTAGTCTAAAATAAAAAGTTATTATTATTATTATATAAGGGGGCAGCAAAAACAATTGTTTGATAAATATTTAAAATAAAACCTGACTCATAGTTAAAGTGACGATGAAAGTCTAGTTACAAACAAGTATAACTGATTTTTTTTATTCAACATCTAAAATGAAAGGTTATTTCGGCTGTACGTAAACTCTTTTATCACAAATACACTTTTAAATTGGATTAGTGAACACTATTTGCTGGCGATTTGTCGCTCGATAAAAACGAAAAATCAAATCGTATTTATTCTTCAATTCCACGTAAACCTTCAATAATGAATAAACAAAGAGAAACTGCCCAATCCACGGTCGCATATGAAGTGTCAAGCCGACTAAATCAACACATGTGTGGAGCGAAAATATCGAGAATTCTTGTATCTTTTCGAAATATTGCCGACAGAGGAAAGAACGAATCGTGTACCGTTAAGGTAGTCAGAAATAGTCACTCCGTGTCAGGAAAGCGTATATGAATATTCTTCAAACAGCCGTAAAATACAAAATCGTCGGACAGATCTCGTCAGCATTGTCTTAATTCTTACCCAAAAAGATCGTAGATAAAATACCTGATACAAATCTATATCTACATTATGTAGCTTACTTCTATATTCTGTAGTAATTTATACTCTGAAGATATACTTAAATATATAAGACCACCTAATTAAATAAGAAAAAACGAGTGTCCTTTAGACCATACGACTGAAGTAAAACTTCTGCACAATAGACGTTTCGTATATATCTAAGACACAGTGCGGGCCAATCTGGCTATAAAAGAAAGAGAGAATCAAAATATTTGCTCGCACCTCTCTCTCTTTCTCCGTTCGCCATTCCCGATCACACTTTTCGTAACGCTCTCGTCACGAATTCATCAGCTTACTCCAAAAGTCAAGTATGTGTAAAGATGTTTTACTTAAAAAAAACTTAACTATCCAATTTTCTACAAGGACACCATGGCACATCAAGGGCTCGAGGATGGCGGGGCAGTGCGCAGGCACCAGCAGACGTCACCGCCAACAACTCGGTGAGCAACGTCACTGCTCAACTAGGTGGAACAGCCTACCTTCATTGTCTGGTGGGACACTTGAGCGAGAGAGGCGTAAGTGTAATTTTATTACTATCAAAAAACTGAAGGATTCTTGCCATTGTTCTCACACATACACACATAGACACAACCACACATATATACATATATTCACACACAAACATGCTCTATGCAAAACAGACATACTCAAATACAAACAATAAAACATAATTATTTTATTAAGAACTAAAATTAAAAAAAAAATGTTTTACGAATAACAGCGGTCTTTGAATAATGCTAATAATAATATTTAAAAAAAAAACCTAAAGTATTTTATTATAATAAAAATGTATTTATATTTATCTGTTCTACATAACCTTTCTCTTGATGCTTATATACCAAATTTGTTTGCTGATCTATATTTATACACAAAATTAATATAAATTGTTCAAAAGCTACATATGTTCTCAATAACTTTGAACAACTCAACTCGCAAGATACACACCAACCCATTCTATTGATAACAGAAATTTCTACCCATCAGATTAATATAACTTTCACCGAAATTATACATTACGTTTTCACATAACAAAAGTTTTGTTACAGAACAAGTGTCGTAAATGATTCATATTAAGATATTTAATATCCGAACTTTGGTATCTTCGGAATTTCAGATAAACAACAAAATAATATTAATTGTATAATTACAGTTTCCATCTTAACGAAAATTACGAGTTCGGAAATGAGTGTTTAAATTAACGCTAATTGGGTTAATTGTCTTAAGTTTCGTTTCCATAAAATCGGGTCAAGTTAATCGTGGTTTCATTGCTTATTTATTATTTAAATCCCATTACACTATATTCCATACCTCAATTAGCACGAATTTCTCTGAAAGTACTCCATCAGATTAACATTTGTGCCGTTTCATTATAAATGACCAATGAATCACAAATGAACGATTACATTCAGAGCACATCAATTAAAAGTAAAGTATAGAGTTACCAGCAAAATACACTATTTAAAGCGAAGCCAACAGTGACTTGGACTACAATTGGAATGTTAAAAAGTCCATTTTTTTCGCACAAAAGAAATTACTAATTGCAGTCAAGATTAATTCCAATGATAGAAATCTTGGTTTTTAACCGCAATGCAGATTGTAGATGTTGAAACAAAAGGTTCGTTTGATTTAAACGTTTCTTAATTACGCTCTTTTTAAATTCAAAAACAAATAACTTTCATTGAAATACGTTAAGAAAATATCTGCGTGTTGAAACAAATTTACAATGCAATTTTTCGAAAAAATATGTTTTAAGCTTTGTTACAAATCTTTATCAAAATCAAAAACTTTATTCAAACAGGCTTCAAAAGCACATACGAATGTAATTTTATAAATTAAAATCATAAAGTGATTATTATTTCTGAAAGTGTAGCTACCTACCACAGATTCAGAATGTAGATTCTGCAGAGAAGAATCGGCAAGAAACTCCGCAGTTACTCTTTTGAAAATAATATATAAACTGTGTTTTAGTACAAAATTATTAATATCTTGCATGCTTGCTAACAAATGTCGGCGATATAATGGTACACAGTAAATTTTGATCATAAAATGATATATGTACCAACATTGCAATCGTTTAGTAAGCAAATAAATACAAATTAATAGATATTCTACAAGTTACTACAACAGTTGACAACTTATTCTATTTCTTTATTTTACAGCAAGTATCGTGGATTAGGAAACGAGATTGGCACATACTGAGCTCCGGGAAATTCACGTACACCAATGATGAAAGGTTTCAGGTGAGTTCATAATTATTACAAATATTGTGTCATGATACAAAGATAGCAACTTTAGTTGACGAAATAAGATATTTATAGAAAATATTACAAGTTCAATTGCCAATTTTTTTTAACATGGTGTTGTATATTGCCTACAATAATATTTTATTACAATTTTTAGTTGATTCAAAAAGCAAATTTTCTTCTGAAATCCGTGTTTAAATGTCAAAAACTTGTAAATATATGAAGTAGTAATTTTCAGATATTTTTAATAGCTCATGTTGTATATATGGTATAAAATTGATAAATATCAATTTGAATTCATACTGTCGAAGATTTTTTTTTTTTTTTTATTAACGAACGTGATATTAGTAGAATCACAATTTCAATTGAAAAATATTTTTATTCGAGAAATAGGGGTGAATCGCACTTAAATCAATTCAAATCGAATATCAGTATTCTAATTGAAATTCGGTTCGAATAATTGAAACTTTTGAATGATTCAGAATATTCGAATATTCATTAAAAAAAATTTACGTATCTGTAAGTTTCATAATTATTTGGGACTCTTTAAATTTTTTAACGAAGTTACTGAAATGCAAATTCTGATATATCTTTAGATATTAAAATTATTCAAGTAGCTGTACCCGCAACTTCGTCCGCGTGGAATTTAAAATAAAAGTTATTGTTCGGTTCGCAGAGGTTATAAAATAAATAAATATCTAAAATTAAAGTAGCCTAAGTTACTCCTTACTACATCAGCTATCTGCCAGTGAAAGTTCCGTCAAAATCGGTCCAGCCATTTTAGAGATTATCCGGAACAAACAGACAGACAGACAGACAAACAGACAAAAATTGTAAAAAATGTTATTTTGCTATAGGTACCGTGTATACAGTCATATGCGGTTATTTTAAGATACGGATACACGCGGATATGATACATATTTTAACGATATATTTGATTACTTAAAATTACTATTTGGAAATTTAAGAAAAAGTATAATAACAATTTTTTTACAAAAAAACTATTCACAGAACAACCAAACCCACAAATACATCCTTGTGAAGATAAATACCTACAATGACAAGGCACCAACCGAGGACAATCACAAGTAATTTGTCCGTTAAGATTGATTGAACTCGATATATGCGCCTATCTGATCTGTAGGACTATTGACGATCCATCAGCCCGAGATACGCCATACGAGATAAGAGTTTCATTATATTAGATTAATTAAAATACAAACTAATAATAACCTGTAGGAAATTTGTAAGTAAAACTGCAAGAAAAAAATATTTTTATAATATCGGGGTAGCAGACGAGGGTACTGTCTGGCTGATAGTACCATAGACTATACGCAACATCGCAAGCAAGTCGGGAGCACATTTAGCTGTGTACTTATATAGATAGATGCACTTCCGCAGTTGGGCTGCTCAAAATTTTGAGAAAAGGAAGAACTTTCTGCAGTGTCCTTATAAATTTGATGTGCTTGTTGTATATATTAATAATTTCATACAACCGGCTTATCATTAATGAATTCTCATATTTTGTCGCTGGAGTTAATGTAGTTTCAATAACGATATTTACATATATTTTATTACATTTTAATCTTTATCTTTTTTACTTAAAGTCGCGTGGATAATTTTTTGTTCAGGTCATTCCTGTCCTATATTGACCCTCGATGTAAGTCCTTTAAGTACATGATTGCACTATATAAGTAAACAAATTGTCAGTGACAGTAGATTTACGTAACTAAAAAAAAAAAACACTCTTTTAATATTAAAATATCAAAGTAACATTTTATGAAAACTGTTGAGTTCTTTTCGAGCTAATGAAAACAATACGCTAATGAAAAATATTATTCTAATAAAAGTGGATCTGATATTTACCGGGTTTTGTAGTCAGTCAGGCAGAAAGAAAATCTGACGTATCGCAAACGTAGCATACATATACACACGCGCGCGCTAGTATATACACGCACATATATACATTTTACAACAGAAACACTCATTACATTATGCGTAAATATAAGCCTTAATTAATCAAAATCTATATAAGCATTTTTACAAAAATAAATATATAGGAAAAAAACTGGTTCCATTTCTTGATCCGTCGAAAACTAGTATTTAAAATTAAATAATATGAACCGATATTCTAAGAAGTTTTGCACATTAAAATCTTATGAAGTTTAAAAGCATTCGTTAAAAAAAGAACTAATGAGAGCCTATATTTCGCTCGTCAAAACGTAATATTACATAAATCACTTCCACGCACATAGACTCAGTATATAAACCGAACAAATAATAATAATTATGTAAGCAAATAGACACTTCAGCACTAAACATTGAATGGGCACGAATTTGAAACCACAGAATTAACGCTTTACAGCACTAACGAAAATATGATCCCATCCAACGCAGTATAATTTAGATGAGTACCAAATTAACTAACTCTCCAATCACCAATTCTGACTTAAATAATCGAAATTAAAAGCAATTTTCGATTAAAAAATTCGAAGTCAGATGTCAGTTGCTGAAACTTTAAATTGCTTTTTATACTTTTGTTTTTTTTTTTTGTCTTTCTCGAGTGGAGATTTGAATTTGAGGTCTGCTTGTATTTAATTTCTTGTAAAAATATTTTTCAACGTAAAAGGAAATTGAATAAAGTCAAGCGTTTCGATTAAAAATTCAGGATATGACTTTTTGTTTTTAATAAATGATCTTAATGAGGTCAAACCAACTTCGTTATGGATGTGATTGTGTATGTAAATTTAAACACCTATACGCTCAAAAAAACGGACAGGTTAAATAGATTTACTACTTTTAAGATAGTTATTTTATGTACAACGTAGGGCAATAAAAAGCAAACCCAGGAAATAAGAAGGATCGTTTTTTTTTAAGGTAGTGTATAGAATGATATCTTGCTAAAATTTGGAGCAACCCATTTTGAAAAGTACCTCAACCTTACAGAAACTCATATTGGTACTGCCTTCCAATAGTGTTGTGTTTTTGTGAATAACTTAAGTGTTGACTGACAGCTTGAGTACGGTTGGCACTCCTGGATACTCCTAGTGTTGCTAGTATGTATAATATGTACTATATTTATTTATTTTTATTTTAATGTTGATACCACAAAATTTATTTTTATCTTATTAAATCTAAATTATTCAATCTAACTTTTAAAGGTTTTTAAAATACTTTCGAATCGTAATGTTGCGAAATTTTCGTTTATCAGTTACAAAGGAGAATGCCCACCGCAGTATGGACTTTAGTTTCGCTTTGAAAAATTTTGTGCCATGATGATATTTACCACATTTTGTAGGTTCCTTAGTGTACATTTAATTAAAAAAAACGCTGTTTCTCTAGCTCGACGGGTATAATGAAAAAAAGTCACAACAAAAGTGGTTTTCTTATCCTTCTTTCATTTTGTATTTTTATTTACATTTGAAGTTTTAACTATCTGTAAATGTTTGAATATAATCTGAATGCAAGTAAGTTAATGCTTCAGTTTGCATATACTCTAGATTATTGAAGATATTTGACACAACAGAGATATTGACTTTCCCTTATACACAGGTTGATAACTTATGCACATGTTGTTTTAGAATTTGTGTTTTTAATCATTTAACTATGACCCAAGAAACCTACAAAAATATTTCAGATAAGACAGTGAGGCAATAAATAAAAAACAACTTGTGTATACAAAATCATTTTTTTTAACAAGTAAATACTACATTGTGCTATTCTTTGTAAGATAACTGACTTTGTTTTGAAATATAATTCTATAATAATAATTGGTATGAGGGGTATTTATTTGACACCTAGCAAACAGTCTTACAATCGTTTTGTAGATTAAACAATCAACAATTGGGATTGTGTTGTGTAAAACAAACAAATACTTTCATTTTGAAATATTTTAACAATTTAAATTATTCATTTTCAAATGAGAATTCATTAAATATGTCATCTAAAAACTGGGCCGGAGCAGTAACATCATTATATCTGCCCCACCCCAGGTACCACACCACACACATAACATGGGCACAACAACCTACAGTTCTGTTGCCCACAAGACAGCTGCAGCAATAACCTGATATAGCTTCGACACTATTGGCAACATTTTCATCTTTACTTATCAACAAATATGCATAATAAGTTCTGCCACCAATATGTCGAGACTTTATTCTCCCTCTCAGTAAGAAATGATTTGTGCCCAGAATAAGAGGAATATCTTCTTCAATTTCGTTATTAATTTCTATTGTGTAAGTGCCGTTTGTTCGTACGTGCTCACCGTAATATGAAGAAGCTTGCTTGAGCTGGTATGTCCCTAATGCAAATCTTTTCAAATCAGTTATGCTAAGTCTTGGGAACTGATCTAAATGTGGGTGGTGAGCATCAATGCTTACAAACGTAGCTCTTCGCCTATTATAATTTTCAATTCTTACAGTATTAGCAAGAACATTATCTATATGTAACCTACGTACCGCAATTGCCAAATATTCTGCTGCTTCTGGTATGTCTTCAATAAGTGGGTGCAATTTATTTGTTAAGGCACAGCCGTTCCGAAAATCGATCATTAAATGCTTAGCAGCTTTATTAAAAAACTCTTGGCGAAACAGTTTGAAGTCGCGTTTTAGACGACCATTGACCACTTCAACCACCCACCTACACATTGTTACACATCTCGACTTATTTGCTTGTTGTGTCGTAAGTTGATGCTCGCCTTCTGATAAAGACTCAGGCATATGAGCTTGATAGCCATATTCTATCAGTTCAGGTATTACATCCCTGAAACCTCTATCTAAAATAAAAATATCCCCCTCTCTAAAATATCTTCTCATTTCACCATTACTATTTCTAAATTCATTACTCATAATGGTAGCATCATTCACTGTCGCTCTATATGGACCTAAACAATCAAGGATATGGCCATCACAACAAACTATCATGAACGGCTTCACCACATTAAGATGTTTATGTAAGCTGAAGGACTCTTTTTGAAATAAATAGTTGCTACTGCTTTGTACGTACACATATGTAGCATCACATATTACAATAGCGGGTCTCATTTCTGAAGAAGGATTAGGATTCCCGAACAGTCCTTCTGGAATTGTTTTATTCCTAGCTGCAACTTCTTCCACTGTCATGTGATTAAGGCCTAAATGTAAAGGAACCATCTGTTGGCTCATGCAGTTTCTTGCCTTATTCATATTTCTTTCTAAAGTGCTTCGGGGCATTTCAAATAAAGAACTGAGCCTTTCATTGCTATCACCGGTACGCAATTTGGCCAAATAAATACTTAATGCCACACTTGCAGAAGGCACTTCATTGTGCAGACTAGGCATTTCTGCTAAAAGTTCATGGAACTGAGCAGCTGTAACTCCAAGCCAATACTGGCAGAGATTGGGTGGCATCATATTTATGTTATTGAAATCCAACGTTCTTAAATTAATTCTCTCCATCATATTCAGCATGTGATCCATCTGTGATGCAGTAAAATCCCTAATACTAGATTGTAACTGCTCCCAACAATCATTTTCTAAATGGTATCTGCAGACACGAGCAGAAGATGGAATGTATAATCTATAGCGACATAATAACATTTCCTTCACTCCAGTTGGTACCAATAAACGTTCAACATTTTCACATCCTGAAAATATACAATGTCTTGAGGTTGCTGCAACACGTGAATAAGTTTGTGATATTATTCTAGCAGTTTCTTGACGTTGTGGGACCGAAATATGTGGAAGTGGAGGCGTCACAGGTATATGTGGTGGTTCTCTATTATCAGTTTCCTCATTGAAGGCTTCAATAGGTCTATTGGCATCTTGCCGCGTTTGTTTTTGAACATTTCTCCTAGCAGCAAGCCAGCATGCAGTACAAACTCTATTCAGATGAGAAACCTGAAATTAAAATATTTGTTAAGCAATATATTTATAAAAATTACTAGAACAACTAATATTTTCTAAAAATCTTATCTTAATATGTATGGGTATGCTTTGATAATCATAAAGAGTACATTTTTCACTAAACAAGGTTGTTTAAAAAGGGTGTGAAAAGATTATTATGGGGTCGGCAATGCGTCATCAGGTGGGCTGTATGCTTGTTTATTGTTGTTGATATTAAAAAGGAGACTGAATGTAAGTTTTAAAAAATCACATATAATCATAGTAAAAAAAATACACAAAAAATAATATGTACCAAATGAGGAAATGTCCAACTAATTATAACATTCCTTTCTGGGCTGTCTGGATGTACAAGATGAGTGCGGGCCCGCAGAATAGATATACCACAAGCAAAGCACACATTTCTATGTCCAGACACGGGCGATTGGGCTGGTACACCATCGGGTACTTGTTGTAGCATTCCAAAGCACTCCAAGCATATTCTACTATTAGAAGAAACCTAGAAAGAAATTAATATTCTTAATACTTAGTTTATTTTTAGCTACTAAGCTTATTACATATAAATACCTAACTCACTGATATTAATTGGATGGATTGGAGCCCAGCATAATTATCAATGTTTTTTACTATGTCCAAAATAAATACAGCACTAAGCATGCGCCATATTGTAATATAAAGGCTTTGTAAACTCCAATTAGTAGTTTCAGTTCCCTCTTCTAATGAAATAGTTGCCTCAGTCATAAAGTCTACGAGTTTTTTAATAATTGCGAAGCTGAATAGGTTATAAAAATATGTTAATACTTTTAACTTACCGGCGTTGGTGATACCCAGACACGAAGAATATTCACCATAGGCTCTGTTGCATCTTCCACCATGCGCCAGCGCTGGTGCGCCAATCTCATAGAGCAATTGATACACCGGCGAGTAACATCCATTGTCGTAGATAGGTATAGGTTTGGTTCACAAACACACCGAAAGTAAAGAGTCTCTGTCTCAAATATATTTTCAATTTCTATAGTTCTAGGAGGAACACGAAGCTCAACTCGACAAAGAAAATAGAAAGAAAACAATAAAAAGCTCTGACACAATAACAAACGAACTTATTAGCACGAAAGTAGGTACGTCAGTAACAGTAAAACGAAATAGTTACACATTTGACTTATTTGATATCTTTTAAGTGAATATCGCATTATTGCCAGTTGTAGATCGATTATTGATTAATCGATTATGATTGACAAAACACTAAAACAGGATACTTTCAGATAGATTAATCAAATAAACTCATATTATTATCAAATAAAAATTGATTTTCTTTATTATTTAACATGTTATTATGAACTGCCAATTCGATATTTTAATAAAATAAATATAAGTGTATCGATTATATTTTGGTGAGTCGATTCGCTCGTACGAAAATTGCAATACTGAAGATTCAAATGTCAATAACAAAAAATACTTGGGAATTGCGAGTAAAACGGAAATGAATAAATTACTGCTTAATATGTGGATTCTTATCCGTCGAAGTTATGGCTAAGTATTTTACAATGGCTAGTGAAAATTAAAAACTTAGTTTTTAATATTAATTTGGTTTAGGCACAACGACGTGGAAGGAGGAAACCACCTATGGGCATTCCCCTTTACTAAAAATATATAAAATAAATTTAATTTTAATATAATTTTAATTAACAAGCAAGAATACCTCTGGATAAGAAAGTTGAAAATAGATTACACGCCCAAGTAGATCTCGAGTTAACAAGGAAGGGTCTGTATCTTCAATAATATTAACATCCTTCGCAAAATTAATACATTGTATGACTTTGATCTATCCTTGCATAATCACTGATAGCTCGTTACTTTGCAACCGAATACTTTGTTGTATATGTTCGTTCATCGTGACGTTAAAATAAATTTAAAACTCGCTTCAACCTGTAATATCCCACTGCTGGGCATAGGCCACTTTTCCTATGTAGGAGTTTGGTTGCAGAAATTTGGTACATATACAAATAGACTAAATATTAAACTTGATCTTTCATTCTGTATCAAGATCTTTGTTTACAAATGATCTCATAGTAACTACTCGTAGGCGAATTGTGGATAAAATTTTTGTAGCCTATAACTGTTTATTATCCTCTAATTTCTGAACTCTAACAAAAATATTCGAAAAAACCTTCACAAAATTAAGAACATAAAGTATACAAAGATATGTCAGACCTGCTTTAATCACTGCGATAAAGGTAGCTTACCTTTATTTTAATTAATGTTACTCAACTTTGATAGTACTTAAACAACTCTCAGTAAATTACTTCAAGTATTAAATAAATTCTAAATTCCCATTACTGAAATGAAGTCAGCTAAAGAAGGTATAGGATATATTAACGTACCTTCTAGCTTTGCCTCGCGAATTTACCCTCGTTATTCCCGATCCCATGGGAATATAGAGATAAAATGTAGCTTTTATACGTATGCTGTAATTTTAATTGAATTTTAGTATCGATTTTAATTTTGATTTAAATTTTAATTGAACTTTAGTATCGATTTTAATTTTGATTTAAATTTTAATTGAACTTTAGTATCGATTTTAATTTTGATTTTGATTTTAATCGAATTTTAGTATTGATTTTAATTTTGGTTTAAATTGTAATTTTGAATGAATTTTAGTGTTTTAGTTTGATTGGATTTTAAATTCATATAATTTGTCACAATTATTGAATCTAACATAGTTAAAGAAAAACTGTAACTTACAAAAAGACCGACTGATAGCAGCTAGCCGCATACAAAGTTTAATTATAATCATTTTAGTATTTTTTGCATGAAAGAGTAGCAAACATAAACAACAACTACTTTTTTTTATTTACTACTCATTTCCTCTTACTTTCTCATTTATATTATAAGTAGGATAGTATGAGTATTTCGTAATATCAACTCTTAGAATTCTTTGGATGAATGCCTGCTTTTCTATTAAAAGGAAGGATTTGGAACTTAATCCACCACACTGATCCTTTGCGAGTTGTTGGATATGTCTCGAGATTTTGTCGACCATATTCATAGTCTGGCTTAAGATGATGTGGGATGAAAAAAAACATTTCAACTACCCTCGTTAAGATGGCTTTATTTTTCTTATTTTTATAAATTTAATATTGATATCTCATTTTAAATATGGGTGTCATCCAAATTCAAAAGTTTTTATACATTTTTTTTTATAAATGACTTAAATTTGGATGATGGCGGATTTAGCGCAGTGATTTATGACAAATGTTGGCATAGACCAAATAAGGCTAGTCTAAGCATTTTTTGTTTCTGTCGTGTATGGTTTCAGTATCCTGACAGAATTATATCTTACTAGCTGTGCCCGCGACTTAGTCCACGTGGAATAGTGACTTTGGACATCATTTTTGGATATATCTTTTGGTTTATTTTGGACATCAGAATGACATGATTTTTTGCCTCTTGTCGCAAACTTATAAAACATTCACATAAACCTATTTCCATACAAACTTTCGTCCTCTATTCCCTATTGTTATTTTACACCCCTTGAGGGTAAAACTTAATCTTTGAATGTCATGTTTATTTATATCGAATCAACGGCCTATAAAATAAGTTTCAAGCTTCTAACTTCAAAAATGACGATACTTCCATACAACTTTTCATCCCCACCTTAGAAAACCTTTACCCCTTTTTTCGCATTAAAAAGTCTCCAATATCCTTTCTCAGACTCTAGACTATCTAAGTACCAAATTTAATTTAAAGCGGTTTAGTGGTTTTGGCATGAATGTGCGACAGACAGACAGACAGAGTTACTTCCGCATTTATAATATTAGTAAGGACTAGACATCGTTGAGTGTCAAATTTTTATAAACAATAGCAAAACAATAGTGATGTCACGATCAATTTTGTTCTAAGAATAACGATAGCGGAAACCTTTCGCAATGGGATCCTAAAATATCAAATACTTATTAAAGCTTGCCCTATTATGTTAATTTACGTCACTTGAAGCACTACTCACGTTGTATCGCATTGCATCTCTTCGTGTATGTACGACAACGGCTTATATTATATCAATACTGTACGTTCATTCAACTTATTATAACTCGGCGTTTGTTATTTTCTATCTATACATCTATACAAATAAATAAAATTGGAGTGTCTGTTTGTTATATTAAAATAACAGCTTTTTACAAAATACATAATATGGATGTATACACATTACATATAGCAAAATAACACTTTTTACAATTTTTGTCCGTCTGTCTGTTTTGACGGGACTTTCACTGGCAGATAGCTGATGTTATATGACGTATCTTAGGCTACTTTTATTATAGAAATTTGTTATATTTTAGATAAAACTCTGCGAACTGAACAATAACTTTTTTGTTAAATTCCACGCGGACAAAGTCGCAGGTTTTAAATATTAGCAATCTTGCTTCAAATGTTAATTTAATGGAAAGCGTGCGACTTCTACCTAAAAACGTTAAGTTATATACAAAAAAGTCTAGATATTTCTTAAGGTCAACTTAAAATACGTTTCGTGCATCAAATACCATTTAACTTGTTATATTTATATTTATGAATAGAGGTAATAGTAATACCTGTTCTATGAAATAAAGTGACATGTCAGGGAACCTTAATGGCAAGAATAGTTAGAACAATTGTATATCTTGCATAGTTTCACAAGAAACCTTTTCGCCTACTTTTTTTTAATATTTGACACTTGAAGAAGACACAGATTCAAAAACAAACAGTTATTATAATAAAACCCATGATTAGATAACGTTAAAAAATGACCCAAACGGTGTCTTAGATATTGTTTAAAATTAATTCGAGTAGTATTTACCTAATAATGATACCTAAAGTACGAAAAACCTCATTTGAACCAATGTACGCAAACCTCACGCCTGACGACAGCATGACGACTTACTTGATGGAAAACAAATGAAAGATAAGGGTTTAGTTAATAGGAATGTCTAGAAAAATCTATTTGCTTTTCTATTGTTCTCTATTTTTGAAGTTATACTTCTTTTTCGCGTTAGGGAAAAATTATAGGAGTAAATTTTTACTTTGCACGCGTACACCTTCACGAAAAAAAACGACACCCTGAAGTTAGCGAGTCAACTCAGAAGAAGTTAGCAACGTGAAGTTAGCTAGCCAATGGAGTATAACTTCTTACGTGTGTACATAAGTACACACACTTCTTTTGAGCATAAGAAACCTTTTGTAGTGGTCAAATCGCCTAGATGCGACAGCCATTCTGTAGTACAAGGATTATTGGTGTAAAATAATACATAACAACTGTCAAATATTTTTACATATACGTTTACATTTTATCGTGAAACTTATAACGAAATCTGTTTCCAAAATGTTTAATCCAATAACCTTTCAGGTGCTTCACGGCGAAGGGTCAGAGGACTGGACCCTCCAAATCAAGTTCGTTCAAAAAAGGGACAACGGGACGTACGAATGTCAGGTAAGACAATCTAATTTAGACATATACATTTCTACAAGAGATTCTACGTATGAGAATGGCATATGTAATGAAATATACAGAAAAATAAAATGAAATGTAACTTGAAGATAAATCTAAGATTTAGGATAATAAAGATACGTCACGACTGAATTATCTATAATATGAAAGTAGCCTAGAAGCTATAAATAAATATCTTATAATATACATACACGGTCATCTGTTCCTAAAATAATTAATAATAAGCGCTTCACACTCAATGACCCCCAGTAGGATTTTCTCCTGTGTCGGGGGTCCGGAAACACACACAATACACAAACACAACGCCCAGACCACGACAAACATCTATATGGCCGATACAAATGTCTGTCGTGAGCGAGAATCAAACCCGCGACCGCCAGCGCAACAGCCAGTGCTATGACCACTGCTCACACGCGTCGTCAAATAAGCAAGTCAATAAGCAACTTGATGCAGTTGTTATAGGTAACAGCCGACTGTTATGACTATTTTTTTATAAATATACATAGAAATAATACATACACCAATAAACACAAATATTACCCAGGCTCAGGTGGGAATCGAACCCACAACCCATGAAACAGAAACCAGGGCCACTACAAACTGCACCAATGGGCTATACAAATTCGATAATTAAAATGACTCAATTCCAGACGATCATTGATTTAAAAATTATAATTGTTTTTGATTTTATACAAATGCTGAACTAGTCTCGAAAGTAAAAAATACATGCAACATAATACAAAGCATCACAACTTAAAACCATTAAATAAAAGGTTTTTATTCTGTTCACAAAATTCACAATTCGCATTCGAGCAGGTTGGTGAATTAGGATACAATAGTTCTCAGTGCTCCTAACGCTTAGTGACGCTAAGAGCGACATTATACAGCGCTTTTATCCGTTTATGTAAGATAGAGATATAATTGCAGCAGTACGTGCTGTACCGATACAAACAGCACTCGTCAATTTTTTTTAACCGACTTCAAAAAAGGAGGAGGTTACTCAATTTTTATGTATCATAATCAATATCAAATAATATATATCAAATAATATCAAATTTCAAATAATATCAAATAATATCATAATCAATATCAAATAATATATATCAAATAATATCAAATTTTTATGTATCTTCGGGAATAACTTCGTTGTTTTGGAACCGATTTTGATAATTATTTTTTTAAATGGAAAGGAGATGTCCTAAACGTAATACCATGATAAGGAAACCAGGATCTGATGATGGTCCCAGAGAAATCGAGGGAAACCCTCGAAAATTCGCATAACTTTTTACTGGGTGTACCGATTTTGATGATTTTTTATTTAATCGAAAGCCGATGTTTATCATGTGGTGACATTTAAATTTTATCGAGATCTAATAACAACTTTTGGAGTAATCTTTGATAATGCGTATTTACTTGACTATTTTTTCGTCTACCTACGTTGTATTACTTGTCGAAGTTAGTGAAGTCGGTTTTTTTCGTTTACCAGCAAACACAATTATTCTATTTTTTTTTTATATTTTAATGTTATTTCTTTAATAAGTATAAAAATGTTTAAAACAATATAATAAAATCGTAATAATGACAGATAAATCTTTTTCCTCTATAATAGTAAAGAAATTCTCGGGAAATATACTAAGCAAAATGTTTTTTTTTTTACGTATTCAAGTTATTTTGAATTGCAAATGTGAAAAGCTCGGCGTCGAGAACGCTTTAACTATAAACGTGTATATAACGCCCGCGTTATTAAAGAAATACATCAGTTTTAACGAAATTAAAAATATATTAACAGTCGTGTTCTAACCGTGACTTCTCTTGTTAAAAAAATGCTGTTTTACTGTAATTAAAAGTCTGTTACGTGACGTAACAATACATTGACGATTGACGTAAGAATACATGTTATAGCGATTTTGTTTTTCAAAACTAAACATTTATGCATTATTATTTCAAACTAGCAACTCGCCCCGGCTTCGTACGGGTGCAATGCAGATACTTATTATAAAATATAAAATAAAAATTATGTATAATATATGCGCAAAATATGTGTTTATTTACGATATCACATTAGAAACCTCTAGAACTATCAGTGTTTCTCTACAATATTATAATAATACGTATAAACCTTTCTCTGAAATCACTCTGTTTACTAAACTAAAGAAAACCGAATTAAAATCCGTTGCGTAGTTTTAAAGATCTAAGCATACAGACAGCGGAAAACGACTTTCTTTTATAGTATGTAATGATAAAAGTTTTTTGAAGATATATACTTTATAATTAAGTAGCAACATTTTAAGTAAATTCCATAAGTAACATCCATACATAGCAAGTTAAATGAAAGTTTTTAAAATAATTAAGTTGTCAACGGATAATTCGAACATTTTCAACAACGAAATAACTAAAGATTAGTCAAAAAATACTACACTAACTTAATATTATTTATCATTAAAGGATTTTCACATCGCCTCAGCCTGTAATATCCCACTGTTGGGCATAGGCCTCTTTCCCCATGTAGGAGAAGGATCAGAGCTTAATCCACCACGCTGCTCCAATGCGGGTTGGCGGATATATTCTCTGCTATGAGTAACGATCGCTATCAGGTGTATATGATAACACATCATTTATTATATATTTTCACATCATTATATTTATATTATAAAATGCCTAATTATCATCCAACGCAGATACTTAATTTCAGAAACCCGTAAAATTTAAAACGGCCGGTGTGTTTATGCATTGTACTTTACATGTTTATTATCAAAATTTACATAATTTTACTGTTGTACATAATATGTATATAGAACGTTTAGTTGGAGTATTAAGGCAATTGTGTAAGTGGTGCTTAAAACAAATTTAAGGTACAGCGCTTAGTTTTAATTGTAACATTTGCCGCTAGAGGCTGTCCTGTAAATAAGTATTACTATTACCTATAACATAAGCATTAAGCTGCTTACCCTAAGAACAGACGACTGCGTGTGTATGTTATAGATATTGTTTTTGTTTAATATTTATATATCAATCAATACACGAAATAATGGTTACCTATTTTCAAGTACCAATTGCATTTCATTTGTCATTTTTACCAATTACATATATGATTATTCAAACCGTTACCTCATTAAGCGTGTACAAGTGCGTCTGAGTAGTTGACGAACAAACTGAATGGTTGTTAATCATTTTATATGAATTTACTAGTTTTATTTATGTCTCGCAAACGAAAACGATACATGAAAAATTAATAGCTCGTGTAAAAATATATATATTTTCTAAAAAAAACTACTATTTTAATATAAAAAAAATAATTATATGATATTATTATGTATACAAAGACATGCATATTGATTTAGAATGTAATGTCTCACTGCTGGGCATAAGTCGGAGCTTAATCCACAACGCTGCTCCTGGGTCGCCGGATATATTCCCTACTATGAGTAACGATCGCTATCAGGAGTATTTGATAACAACCGGGACCGACAGCTTAACGAGCATGCACTTTGACTATTATCTAAAACAGAGAAATTAAGTTGCTTATCTTAGGAATAGATGATCGTGTCTTATGTGAAATGCCAAAAAAAGGTCGTATACAAATTTTACTAACAAATTAGGTATACACTAAAGTTGTAAACTTTAAGCAAAAAAGCGCTTTGCATAAATATTTAAAGCGTATACACAAACATTACACTAATCGGGGCAGCTCTATCAGCGCATTTGGCTAACCGCTACATTGTTAAGCTACGAGATGTTTTCCTAAGGATTAAAATATTCATGATCCGGTCGAAAATTATTCCACATGCATATTTCTCAAGTGCTAGGGGATAGCTTCGAGGAACCTTTATGTAAAATTCATATTTTGTGGAACAATTACATACTTTGTAGGAATCGAAGAGAATTTTTTGTCTTTCATATAGGCTATTTTCGTTTTTTTTTTACATTTATTTATTTCTCCATATCTTAATTCTAGCCCTAAGGTTGCATGGAAGAAATCAGTACCAAGCGATAAGGCCACCTCATTGTGAATCATACTTTTTAATTCACAATATTGTATCAAGTTATTCTGTCTGGTGAATAAAGAATAAAAATAAAATGAAATAAATCTTAAATTAAAAAAATACGGATAAATAACTGACACAATAAAATTATTAAAAAAAATTACGAAGGACAGGAAGTATCTTGATTAAAAGTTTGTAGCTGGCTGACTGGGCATGTACCAACCTTACAAAAAATCACAGTATATGCTTTCAAGTTAATGTTGTATTTCTGAGGTAAAGCAAGGTAGGCAAAACACCTAGGAATGCACTGTGTTCACATCTGACGTAAATAATATGATAATTACGTGTACACCATTAAATTATTTTAGTTTATTATTCATTAATCAATTACTAAATTATATAATTATGTATATCTTTTACAGATCAAAATATTGAAACCTAGAAGTGAAATACACGTCAACTAATAATGCACTGCTTATCACATAAATTGTTTAATTTTGTCTGTATATAAATAAATTCTAATATATATGTAATAATACTGATGTACTAAGAAATTGCTAATATCTTGTTGTGCTACTTACACCTTGAAATAATCTTTACGTCACAGAATTTTGTAAAAATTTTACAAAAATAATATCTGTATATCTAGCGGAACCTAATTTTTTTGAAAGTCGGTTAAATAAAGTATATAATTCTTACCGTTATAATGGTTTTATTAAGTTTTTCATAGAAGCTAATAAAATAGTTCATATCTTAGACAAAAACAAAAAAAAGTCGCTCCATTAAGATATCCTTTGTCGTAAAAACGTTCATAAAGAACCGGAAATACTAAAAACTACACTTTTCCGGTTAATATACTCATTTTACCGACTTAAATGAATGTATACGTTTTCTTTACTACTCGTACGAATAATATAAATATTTGTGTATGTACGTGTATGTATTTTAGTTATATATGATAGATACGAGCATATACTTAATACGGTTGCTATTTAGCAATTAGTCAGCAAATTGTACACGATTAATAAACAATTGTTTGCGTTAAATATATTTTATTTGTTGTTGTACCAAAGAAGTTCCCAATAATTTACAAATTGACCATTCCAAAACAAAGGTTGACTTGTAAAGTTAAAATTATTTTGTTTCAAGCATTTTTTTTTTTGTACTGTGTGGCTACGGTACTAAAGAATTTAGCCACCCCCTCTCTTCCCGTGGGTGTCGTAAGAGGCGACTAAGGGATAACACAGTTCCACTACCACATTGGAACTTAAAAAGCCGACCGGTGGCGGGATAACCATCCAACTGCTAGCTTTGAAATACACAGGCCGAAGACGGGCAGCAGCGTCTTCGGTGCGACAAAGCCAGCACTGCGGTCACCAACCCGCCTGCCCAGCGTGGTGACTATGGGCAAAACACATGAGTTCACGCTATTTTTGGCGTAAACTTATGGAGACCTATGTCCAGCAGTGGACTGTGATAGGCTGTAATGAATGAATGAATGAATGAATTTTTTTTTTAAATTATCATAACTTTTCTTATTTATTTAATTGTATTTTACAACTAAAAAGGGAATCTCTAAGAACTTGAATAAATCGTTTCAATAAACATACTAAATTGATACCATACTAACTCCTGTATATTAAAAATCGTTATAGACAAAATAGATACTATTTTAAGTAAAGGATTCGAAAAATAAAAAACGCCAATTACCTTTGGATACTTTCCCATTTTAGGGGTTAAAAAAACTATGTTTATCTTAGAATTTTCAATTCGATGCTAATGTGACGTGAGTTTTATATGACTTTTACCTTTCGAGAGCTCTCGTAGGGGACAGAGGATTCTCATAAAAACGTTAACATATGCATGCCCTAAGGCCCTGTGCATACTGAGCGTGAATAGAGATAGGGTAATTTAAAACGTGTTGGAGAAATAGCAAAAGTTCCTTGCAATGTGTTATGCAAAAGTAATTTGGACATCACATTGGTGCATTGGTCACAGCAACACCTTCGTTACATAAACATTAATATAGATCAGGGATGTCAAAAATAAGATCAATACAAATAAAAATAAAGATAAGTTCAATACGGCCCGCGATCGTCACGTGTCACAGAAATAAGAATCATGACTTCACTCGATTTCTTTACGAAAATTTTAAAATGTGCACACTACATTTTTTTTTTAAATTTAAATTTGGCCCACCTGCACATTCTAAATTTAATATATAGCCCTCTGCAAAATTGAGTTTGACACTTCTGGTATAGATTATCATGTTTGTTGTGGTTTGTACATTTGTCATTTTGTTATGTGTGCCCCTTAGACTTAATACTGACTTGACTTAATACTGGGAACGTTGAGTGTGCCGCGTTTATTATTTATTGATAATTTTTATATCATTACCTAAATTAAAACTTTAAATATAATTTCATTAGTTTTTCACTCAGTTTCAAAAATGGAGGAGGTTCTCATTTAGACTGTATTTTTTATGTTACCTCATAACTTTTAACTGGAAGCACCGATTTTGATTATTCTTTTTTTGTTCAAAAACTAGTACTTTCCACATAGTCCTATTTAAACTTGAGCGAGATCTGATAGTTATTTTTTGGTGATTTTTGTTAAAGTTGGATTTTTCGTTTGAGGACAAATAAAAAAATTTCATCTATAGATTTTAACTGAATAAACGAGTGTAATACCAGCCTTAGGTATTCCATTAGCGAAATCCTACAGCGTAACGTAAGGGTGAAGTTGTACGGATTTAAGCAAATGATAACAAGGCAGTTTGAAGAGGTTTTAGAATAAGGTTTGCATTTTTAATTATTATAATGTTGGGAGTATATTACACTAATAGGTTTTACTTTTAAATATGTAGATTTATTTCAGTGGCGTAGGAATGGTGCATTAGTTAAATAAGAATTTCATTAATTAAAAAACGTCCCGAGTGAATTTTTTATTGTTTTTATCATTAATGAAATAATGTGGTTCTTTAATATTTTGGTAAAAATATATTTCAATGAAAAAATATTTTTGAAGTAAAAATATTTTTATTATTATCATGAAATACATACAACATAAAATACCACAGATTTCTGATAAAAATGTAAAACTCGTAATTTCAAATATTACTCAATAAAAATAGTGCATTATCATTACGGTCAATCGGGGTTACTTTGACAGATCATTACTATATTTTTTAGCTAACTTTGACAACGTTAAATATGAGGAGAGTTAAGTTAATTAGAAGAGTTAATATGTGCACTCAGGTTGGTTTTCATATTCTCAAGTTATTTAACGTCTATAAAAATCATAATATGTATCAAAAACTGGCAATTTTGTTGTGTGTCAAAGTTATTACCCCTTTATGGGTAACATTGACACAGATGAAATTTTAAGATAGACATAATAAAGGTTCTTCCACACTGATCATTCTCCTTCGTGTCTTTTCTATCCCACGTGACATTGGCGAAATCGACAGTGCCCCCTGGCGCAACTGAAAGCCATTAAGCCCAAGAATAATAATTAAAGGTCCTTCTTCTTCTTGTTCTTTAGGATTAATAGCTTTCAATAGTGCCAAATGAGCACAGATGACTTCGCCAATGCCACGTAGAAAATATTAAAGGTTGCATTATGTTTTTATATACCTTGATAATAACAAAATTTTCGAGTTATCTAAAAAGTTTCCCACTGAAAAAATATACAAAAATTGCGCGCGGAACTTTTAGCAAAATTTTTGACATTAACTTCCGTTTAAAAGCTTCTTTTTTTTTTCAGAGTTCATTTAAGAAGTTTGTTAAAGTAAACAAATTTTATAAATTTAATTTTACGCACTAAATATGGACCACGCAAAAATTTAAAAAATAATGCGAGTTGACTGTCAAAGTTACCTTTTCAATCAGAATTACCCAGAGTGACCGTATATATTATCAAATAAAATTTATTTTATTTAAATAATAAGGATTCTACTCTTTTTCACTGGAGACAAATTATTTTAAGTACTTTTAATTGTTTAAAAAAATTATTTAAAATAAATTTTCAATCCCATACCTGATTACTTAAGCAATTGTTTGTTTATTTGTTTTTGGCGTTTATTATTGACCAATGTTTATCTGAAAATTAAAAGGAAATCGATATATCTAAAGAAAAAAATTACAATACAAAGCTTGTCGGGTCAACTAGTATCAAGTATTTGTTATGATACCGTTATATATATATATATATATATATATATAACTAGGTCAGCAACGGGTATCGTGTGGCTACGGTACTAAAGAATATGGCCACCCCCTCTCTTCCCGTGGGTGTCGTAAGAGGCGACTGAGGGATAACACGGTTCCGCTACCACCTTGGAACTTAAAAAGCCGACCGGTGGCGGGATAACCATCCAACTGCTGGCTTTGAAATACACAGGCCGAAGACGGGCAGCAGCGTCTTCGGTGCGACAAAGCCAGTACTGCGGTCACCAACCCGCCTGCCCAGCGTGGTGACTATGGGCAAAGCACATGAGTTTATGTTATTTTTGGCGTAAACTTGTGGAGGCCTATGTCCAGCAGTGGACTGTATAGGCTGTAATGATGAGGTCAGCAAACAAGCGTACGGCTCACCTGGTGGTAAGCGATTACCGAAGCTTATAGACGTCTGCAACACCAGAAATATCGAAAACGCGTTGTCGACCCTATCCCCAACTACCCCAGGAACTCTGGTCACCTAACTCACCAACAAGAACACAACACTGCTTGAAAGCAGTATTATATAGCTATGATCTTCTGTTAGGTCGATGTACTACCCCAGTCCTGCTCCATATTTTGAGCAGGAAATTTCCTGGTACGTCCTAAAATTATTTTACCCTTTTAAAGGATAACCCAAAGTATGTAATTAACTTAATATTATCATTTCAAAAGATAACTTTATACTTCCTAGAATGCGTAGTCCTACACATGTGTAAAGGAAAAACTAACAGATTGCCAAAAGGCTGCGTGCCTATGCTACGCGGAAGCATGACTTTGCGTACTACCTCTCATATTGACGTAGTGCTAAAAAATCGTTTGCTCTCCGCTGTAATGGTACAAAGCTGTCAAACGGAGCATCGACGTGAAGTGCGTAACGTTACAGTCCTACGTTAAGTGTATAATACACGTTGAGTGGGACGAACGACTAGAAATAGTTGCCAGTTGAAAAATATAAAATCTGCTTATCTCTTAGTATTTTTGTATTTGGAAGAGTAAAAAAGTATTCAAAAAAGAAAAAAGCTAAATCCTAGTGGATCGAATAATTGAAATTGGTCTTACCAAATTTATTATGTTTTTATCAATAAATCAAGAAACGTAATTTTTATACTAATTCTCTATAGCAACTCATTTTAATAATTTATTTTTCTTTATACAAACTCTTAATGAAGCTAAGGAATATACACACCAATATTCGCTTCTTAAAACCGCGTTAATTATAACCTAAATATACAAATGGGATTAAAAGTAATTATATAAAATCCGACACAGTTTCACAATAATATGGTCACCTGACTTCTGAGGGCAATGCCTCGCTCTCAAGATGGCTGGCGCTGCAAAGTGCAAATATCACCCAAGTGCTCACTTCAGTACCTAGGTGTAGAAATGAAGTTTTCGTACTTAGTTTTATTTATTTTTCTCTTTTGACAGATCTTAATTAAGATATGTTAATGTAGTTCACGTAATTATTTATTTTTAAATGAATAACGTTTTCTTTTTAAAAGTAGAAAACTTTTTATCTCGTTTTTTACGGTGAGAACTTTATGAAAGGTTACCTTTCGTTATTTTGTAATAATTAAAATAGTAACTTTAATTTAATTTTTTCGTTTAGTTGGACATTTTATACGTTCTCGTGACTTCGATAGCAAATATCCTATTATGACATAACCAATTTTGATTTAAGTATTAATCTTTAACAATAGTATTTAGTCAGTATTGGTTTAAAACTATTCATAGGTGGATATCTAAATACTTTATTTGACACGACAGCCAAATAAGAAAAGACTCTTAAATAATGCACAACTGAAAGCCATTAAGCCCAAGAATAATAATAATATAAATAATCTGATTATAGAACCAAATAAAAAAACCGAGTGTGATTTAGACCATACGACTAAAGTAGAACTTACAAAACGTACCTCTCTCTCTCCCTCTCTCTCTCTCCCTCTCTCTCTCTCCCTCTCCCTCTCTCTCTCTCTCTCCTCTCCCTCTTTCTCTCTCCCCCTCTTTCTCTCTTTCTCTATCCCCCCCTCTCTCTCTCTCTCTCTCTCTCTCTCTCTTCTCTCTCTATCTCTCTCTCTCTCTTTCTCTCTCTCTTTCTCTCTCTCTTTCTCTCTTTCTATCTCTCTTTCTATCTCTCTTTCTATCTTCAACTTACTCCCCGTCAACTTCCATTTCCGTTTTTTTCGTAACGCTCTCGTCACGCATTCACCAGCATACTCCCCAAATCAAGCGTGCGTAAAAATGTTTTACTTCAATAAGCTATCGGTTAGTACTAGATTTAGCGTTGAATATCAAGCCTAAAGTTTGTAAGAGTAATATAATCACAATTTTTGTCAGTGGTAGAAGTTTGATCCGACCGACCAAAAAAGTCTTAAAATGAATTTTACATTTATTAGGAAAAAACAAACCTCATTATTACATTTCTAAATTTAAAATATCACTAAAACGGCCACAGACAATGAAAAATAAAAAAGAATTGAAAAAAGATCATTTATCAAAATACACACAGGATAAAATGAAGGAACGCATTAAATGAAAAAAAGTAAGCAGCAAAAGAATGATCACTGGATATAATCCCGCTATGTTTTTATTTACATCCATTGAATTTATCCGAGTGAAAACGTAATTCGTTACGTCCAATACGAAAAATTTTAATTAATGGTGAAATGGAATACGTATCCCTTTTGTTTGAGAAATAATTCGATGAACTGATTTTTAGCGAGAATTCGAAAATACCTTTTCTGTTATCAGATATTATATATGTAGAGAGATGATAAGAATCAGCTTTTAATAAAATGTAAATTATTTTTTTCTGACTGTTCTTTGTTTTTTTATTATTCATCATTACAGCCTATACAGTCCACTGCTGGACATAGGCCTCCACAAGTTTACGCCAAAAATAACGTGAACTCATGTGTTTTGCCCATAGTCACCACGCTGGGCAGGCGGGTTGGTGACCGCAGTACTGGCTTTGTCGCACCGAAGACGCTGCTGCCCGTCTTCGGCCTGTGCATTTCAAAGCCAGCAGTTCGATGGTTATCCCGCCACCGGTCGGCTTCTTAAGTTCCATGGTGGTTGTGGAACATTGTTATCCCTTAGTCGCCTCTTACGACACCCACGGGAAGAGAGGGGGTGGCTAAATTCTTTAGTGCCGTAGCCACACAGCACTTTTTATTATTATTATTATTATATTGTATTACAAATGTGTATTGTTAGCGGGATGAACTAATAGATCAAAAAAACTTGAATCAGTTTCGTCGTTGGTACAAAATTAGGGCTATGTTACAGAGTCAAATTCATTTCAAATGTCAAATGCATGTTTAAAATACAGTTAAAAATATTGCGCTCGTTTATAAGGGAAAATATTATGTTCTCCTATCGATGTAGGTGTGAGAAATTGTCGAAGTATATATATGAGCTTAAATAATAAATTAAATACCTTCCGACAGCATGAAGTCTATCGAAAAAGCAAACTATGGGTTTTTTATCATCATTATTACAGCCTATACAGTCCACTGCTGGACATAGGCCTCCACAAGTTTACGTCAATAATAACGTGAACTCATGTGTTTTGCCCATAGTCACCACGCTGGGCAGGCAGGTTGGTGACCGCAGAGTACTGGCTTTGTCGCACCAAAGACGCTGCTGCCCGTCTTCGGCCTGTATATTTCAAAGCCAGCAGTTGGATGGTTATCCCGCTATCGGTCGGCCTCTTAAGTTCCAAGATGGTTGTGGAACCTTGTTATCCCTTAGTCGCCTCTTACGACACCCACGGGAAGAGAGGGGGTGGCTAAATTCTTTAGTGCCGTAGCCACACAGCACTGGTTTTTTTATATTCCTGGCATAACTACATTGCTAACATTGCGAATATGATGACATAAGGTTGCTGCTAATAGTCTGGTTTGAATGATGGTTGCTGTAATATAGCATGGTCAAGAATTTTCCACCCAACCCTTTCGCGGTTTATCTGTAACATACTAAAGAAAATAATTATTTAATTTTTATCCATTAAGCAGATAGGTGAAGATCACATCTAGTTCGAATTTTAGACTATGATAAAAGAAATTACAATGCTTTTATAACTTAGGTATTGATCAGGTATCAACTTAGTCACAAATTCTCATAATAAAAATTATGACAAGCAAAGCTAATGTTCTATAAATGAACCATTTGTATTAAAACAGTGGATGATTAAAAGTCAATTGCCGTGCTTCAAATAACTTTCAATTATTTGCACGAAATCAATTGTCGCACGTGATCTGGCAATTAATACGCAACATAGCAGCAATTTCATTGCAGATATAAAATTCTTTTGTATTTCGTTATACCAGATAGATAAGCATAGAAATTGAATGTTAAATCCCTCGCGTTACGTACAAAAATGTTCGATGTATACTATATTCAACTTTTATTTATAAAATGTGTGATCGGGCGAAGCGAACGGAGCAAGAGAGAAGGTGCGAGCACATATTTTTTTTCTCTTATAGCCAGTTACGTTTCGTATATCTAGGACACAGTGCTGGCCTATTGCTAAAGAATTTTTACTACAGTCGTGTGGTCAAAGCACATTCATTTTTTTTTTTACTTATGAAAATGTTTAGAGCTTATTTTTATTGTAATCATACAAGACATATGTAATGATTGTTCTGCTCCGAAAATACTATCTATATATAGGAATGTAAATTATCTTCTAGTCCGTGACTGTATTAGGTTTGAATGATGGCTGGAATTTAATGTAGCTTGGCCAGGAATTTTGTAGCCCTTTCCAACCAACCCTTTAGCGATTTTTCTTTTCAATACACAAAAATAAATGTAAAATAATTTTCAACCATTAAGCAGATGGATAAAGTTCGTCTCTAGTTCGGATCCCCTACTATTAAGTTTCTATCTCAGCATCATCTGAAATAACACAATAAGAAAACCACTTTGATGTAAGTTTGAGGACTAAAAACTCAGGGATTTCCAATAAAAAAAAAAATTCTAGGAACGAAGTTTCTTATAGCGAGTACATGCAGTAAGCGGGATGAAAGCGAGATTGAAAAAAGCGTAACAAGACTTTTTCTCGACACTTCTTGCTATAGTAAGTGATATCTCAAACGTATGTGTCATATTTTATTCTCAAGTAATATTTTTGATATATACAGCATGTAATGTCCCACTGCTGGACATAGGCCTTTTTCTACTAGGATTATATTGTACTAGCCGACCTTTCGAACTTTGTACCGCCTTATATTCTTTCTTGAAAATAATTTTTATATATCGAAATAAAATATAGCCTATCTTTTAAGTTGGATCAAACTGCACATGTTGTGCAAATTTGAATAAAATCGGTTAAGTAGTTTAGGAGTCCATCGCGGACTAACAACGTGACGCGTAATTTATAAATATTAAGATTTAATATTTTTTATGTATATAACGAGTGAAACACGTTATTATTACGCAAGTGCATGAAACATGTCTGATGTTTAATAGAAATTAAAATGTAAGCGATTGATGAATTCTTAAAGCGATGAAAATTCTAAACTTGATATTTACTAAGGTAAAAGCAAATTTTTATTAATTCTAACCTAAATCGTCAAAATAGCTAACATACCTTTGAGAATATAATATAAAAATTTGTAATTCACATAATTATCATTATTATTTAAAAAAAACGTAGCTTTAACAAATGACCTAAGTTTTAGGTTTTACTTTCGAATAAAAAGTCCATTACGAAGTTTTATAATAAGATCTTCAGGAAGGCTTACTGATTTTGTCCACTTCGAGACGGTACTCTCAGAATTAATTTATTGATAATCTAATTTTAATGGATCCTCAAACACCGACCGTATTTGATTACATTTTAAAAACGGAACAGTTTTATGCTTAATTGTTTTCAATGTTATAAAGAGCTATTACGAAAATTTATAGATTTTTTGTATTAACTTTTTTAATACTATATTTTTGTTAAATATGGAGAGGCATAGACAGAATTTGATTGATTAGTTCTAATTATATACAAAAGTAAAAATGTATATATGTTTATCAGGCACGTGCCTACGGCAAACTAAATAATACTTGTATTTGGTAACAATCGATTGATTTATAAATTTATATTGTTTTTAAATAAATCTGCAATAGATATATAAATATTGCACCGAAATTCAGAATATGAATCGAATCCTAACCCTAGAGCGGAAAGCAGTGCACTGCCAGCTATATTAATTTCATTTATTGATTCAGCCTGAAACATGTTTGTACTGAGCATAAAGCTTTAAATGAATCAAATACAAGTCTCCAGATCAATAGAAGAAACAAACAAAGCTATATCCACACCAATACTATCAACGGATATATATCTGTTTACATACAATATAGGATCGACGCACGTCTTAATATAATTTCATCAATTACCCGTAATGTCGAGCAAAGATTCCCTAATATAGAATATCCGTAGACAAGATACACAAACAATCAGCGTTGTACGTGCCCGGAATGTAACCGGCCACTTTTGTCTATCTGGCCACTAAATATATATGAAGAATCGTAATAAAGATAAGGAACCTTCCGTATTTTATATTATTCCGGTTCTTACTTAATTTTCATTGATACGTATGTGTGTAAATAAAATTATCAGGATTACAGAAATGTATATACGTGCATTATTTCCGACCGACTGAACTAAATAGGATTTTTTTCAGATTGTTATTTTTAAGACATGGTTTATATATGAAAAAAAATGAAATTAAAAATTATTCGTTTACAAAAAAAATTTGCTGCGTGACTACGGCATTAAATAATATAGCCACGCCCTCTCTTCCAGTGGGTGTCGTAAGAGGCGACTAAGGAATAGCACAGTTCCACTACCACCTTGGAACTTATAAAGCCGACCGATGGCGGGATAACTATTCAACTACTGGCTTTGAAATACACAGGCTGAAGACGGGCAGCAGCGCCTTCGGTGCGACAAAACCTGCCCTGAAGTCACCAACACGCCTACCCGGGGTGGTGACTATAGGCAAAACACATGAGTTCATGCCATTTTTGGCGCGAACTTGTGGAGGCCTATATCCAGCAGTGGACTGCAATAGACTAAAATGACAATGATGATGATGATGATGATGATGAAAAAAATATAGTGGTACCAATTTTGCCTTAATAACAGAATATTCTAAGATTTTAACTACTTGGGGTTAATTAAATCATACGTATCCACAACACAATAACACAATATCTATACGTATTTAAGATGAAATCCGAAATTAACTCAACTATTATTTTATAATAAAAAAAACATCAACTTAATTTCAAACTTATATTTTATTGTACTTAAAATAATCTGTGAATGTTTTTAAAAACAATAAATAAATAATATGTACATATGTATGAAACTAAAGTAACAAACAAATCATTTTTTTCATATAACAAACAATCATTCATCGTTTAATAACTATACAATTATATTAGTTTGCTCGCAAACGAAAAAAACCGACTTCGATTACTACGTAAGTAGACGAAAAAAATTAAAAAACGCACTAGTCGTCACTGCGATTTTCGAGGGTTTCCCTCGATTTCTCTGGGATTCCATCATCAGATCCTTATTTCCTTATCATGGTACCACATTTAGAATATCTCCTTTCCAACAAAAAAAAAATATCAAAATCGGTTCATAAACGACGAAGTTATCCCCGAACATAAATAAAAAAATGTATGTATACGGTCGAATTGAGGTACCTCTTCCTTTTTTGAAGTCAGTTAAAAAACTTTATTACGTGCGTATATTTTAAAAGCATTTTTATTTCAAGATAATGCAAAAAAACAAGGGCATTTACACTGCCCAGAATAAAATTATAATCGACTGTCGTCTGCATATCAAGATTAATCTCGGAACAGTGAGCCTAATGTTCTTCATAAGCTTTATATATAATCTGCCTGCGGGGACGACAACCTACGTAAGATTACCGTTAGAAGCTGGATGAGGTTTGCGGAAAACCGGGATGTTTGTCGCGAGCTTGGGGATTCCTATGTCCAGCAGTGGACTGCGATAGGCTAAAGTGATGATGTGTTATTGAGATTTAATTTCAACTATAATTTTGTAAATGGTATTTTGTAAATTGCATATGAATAGGTAATAATATAATAATAATAGGTAGTTAAATATATAAATAATAGGTAGGGCACAGCAGGAATTTCCTGCTCAAAATATGGAGCAGCCCGACTGAGGTAGTACCTCGACCTTACAGAAGATCACTGCTAAATAATACTGCTTTCAAGCAGTATTGTGTTCCTATTGGTGAGTAAGGTGACCAGAGCTCCTGGGGGGATTGGGGATTGGGTCACGCGCTTGCGATGCTTCTGGTGTTGCAGGCGTCTATAAGGTACGGTAATCACTTACCATCAGGTGAGCCGTACGCTTGTTTGCCGACCTAGTGACATAAAAAAAAAAATGAATAGGTTATTCATCACCTGAAGTAAATATCGAATTCTTGTAATGTAACTACTGTTGTCCTTTTATCTAAAAAGTCTAAGCTCAAAAGTTGTGCTCGTTGGGTTTGGGGCGCCAGCCTGTAATATCCCACTACTGGGCATAGGCCTCTTTCCCCATGTAGGAGAAAGACCAGAGCTTAATCCACTACGCTGCTCCTATGCGGGTTGTCGGATATATTCCCTACTGTGGGTAACGATCGCTATCAGGTGTAAATGATAACAACCGGGACCGACGGCTTAACGTGCTCTCCAAAGCACGGTGGGAAGACCGACAAGGACTGCAGAATCACCCAGACCACGACAAATATCTTTATGGCCAATACAAATGTTTGTCATGTGCGGGGATCGAACCCGCAACCGCCAGCGCATTAGTCACAAAACAGTGCTTCGACCGTTGTGCCAACGCATTGTAAAGAAAGAAAAGAAAAATACATATTATTTTATTAATGGTATTTTCATTTAATGGTATTGCAATAAGTCGGCTCTAATCATTATTGACAATCCATTAGCTGTCTCGAGCAATTTGTCCATAAACAATAAAGTACAGACACATGTATTTTGGTCTCAGAATATTTTCTTGAACATTGTGTTGGTCTATTTTTTGTTCTATGATATTCTAAGAAATACATGGTTGTAGTAGATCTTATATTCTTATACCATTACCTGTTGATACATGACATGAGACATAGAACAACTTGTCACAGGCTGAAACTTATTATGTTGCTTTTACCGCGGTATACAGTAACACGAAGCTTGAATTTCAAAAAACCATGCCAACATCGACGATGACAGTCTTAAAAAACAAGTTAATTTATATAAAGCTACAAAGATAATTTGATGGATGGTTTTTTGTTTCAAGAAATATTACTTGTTTTTAATATTGGACAAGGAATTTAAGAGCGTACCATGAAACGGATAGAAAATAAAAAACATTTTGAATACAAAAATATCTGTCTCCCTGATACAGCAAATTTTTAACATGCTTCGTTCTTTCCTTGATTTTATTTACTCTTTAATATGTGCAATTCATACACAGTGGAAGTGACACTTACGAATAACGATATATTAATAAAATACCAATAAAAAAACAATGCTTTGTAGACGAGAGTGGTTACGCTACAAAGCATCGCGGAGATCGAGAAAATTTTTTTTCAACGGTTGTAAAGATGTTTCAATTAAAAAAGACAAAAACAAAGTAAAAGATGTATAATGGCGATCGTCATCTCCCTGCCCTTATCCCACTTATGTAGGGTCAACATAACATGTTTTTCTCTTCCATTCCTCTCTATTATTCGTCACTTCAGCGCTTACTCGTTTCTTTCTCATGTCCTCACTCACATAAATTATCACTAAAAGAGCGATTTCTCCCAGAATACCGTTGGGCATAAAACCCGATAAAGTAGCAACGGTTACAAGTGTACCTATGAGTAAAACAATAAGAAAATAATTGTGTTTGCTCGCAAACGAAAAAAAAACCGACTTCAATTACATCGACAAGTAATACAACGTAGATCGACGAAAAAATAGTCAAGCAACTACGCGTTATCAAAGATTACTCAAAAAGTAGTTATCAGATCTCGATAAAATTTATATGTGACCACATGATAAACATCAGCTTTCGATTAAATTAAAAATTATCAAAATCGGTACACCCAGTAAAAAGTTATTACGGATTTTCGAGAGTTTTCCTCGATTTCTCTGAGATCCCATCATCAGATCCTGGTTTCCTTATCACGTTACCAAACTAAGGATATCCCCTTTCCAACAAAAAAAGAATTATCAAAATCGGTACATCCAGTAGAAAGTTATGCAATATAATACAAAGTAGGTCGACGAAAAAAGCGTCAAGTAAAAACGCATTATTAGATATAACTCGAAAAGTAGTTGTTAGATCTCAAATAAATTTAAATGGGACCAATTGGCACACACAACCTTTCGATTAAAACAAAATTTGTCGAAATCGGTCTACCCAGTCAAAAGTTCTGATGTAACATACATTAAAAAAAAAAAAAAAAAAAAATACAGTCGAATTGAGAACCTCCTCCTTTTTTGGAAGTCGGTTAAAAACAATAAACACTGTATAACATGACGCAATTATCCCGACGAAACATAGGCGTCATGCAGAACCAGTCAATATGCTATTGGGTTAATTTACGAACGCCATTATTAATGTCATAAAATTTGTCGATAACTTACCCTAATGGCATAGCCAGTAATAAACCGTCCTATTTTTAGTGTCCTAACGGTCGTTTTAATACAACCATAAACATAATACCATGTACTAGACATTAGTCAGTTAAAACTAAATATAGTCAACTATAACAATTATTATAATATTAATAATATTACACGTGGTATTCAATCGAATATGGCCACCAATTTCTGCTTACCGTTTTGTCGATGAATAGTTACAGTCACATATGAACAAATCGAACTTATTTCAACGCGCCATATCTTTCTTATCTTTCTTATCTTTGATTCAGCTATAAAAGAAACAGATGTAGCATCCAATAATACTGTTAAGTACTCATTTTAAAAATTCAATTGACATGTACCTACTTGGTAAAATAACTATTAATTCCAAAAATAAATATTTCTTATCGATAAAATAATATAGATGTGTGAACATGTAAGCTAATCTTCATTTTAAGATGTACTAGTGAGGTAGAGAGGTAAGGCAATCTTACACTTCTTCACTCTAGAACGTGTTCAAACAAAATGGCCAGTAACAAAGTCGAGCAAACACGCTTAACAAATGAAATATGAATGGCTAAAATTTATTGTAGCGACTAAAACAAAAAAACTTTTTTTTCACTATATCATATATAGTCCACAGCTTTAAACACATCTCTACAATAAGAATATAAAAAAAAAACACTCGACCAGTAAGTTTCATGTATTACGTTTGAACCATTAAAGATCCCATTTTCTAGATCCGAGGAAAACAAAGGGAAGAGAAAACGCCGAATGAGGCCTGAATCTTTTAAAACGGTGCCTACATTGTATGTAGATGAAACAGTCGTATTTACATAAAGAAAATGATTTCACATATTGAGAGGCGATTCAGGAGTTTTTCCGAACACAAATAGACGTTAAAATAAAAGGGTATATGTGGAAAGTTACAAATGTATGGCACATTTGCAAAACGTTTGAACCTCTATAAACAAACCTTCATATTAAAGATGTAGTAGTTCAAGAATCATCTTCGGGGATTCGAAGGGCAAAAGGAGCTAGGGATCCATGTTTTTCTGGTTCCTTGTATTAACAATGGAAAGGTTACAATGTGTCGTCTCAAGGCGTTTAAATTGAGATATAACAATCACTCGCAATAGCTTATAATGAAGGTAGATTCATGCTAATATTGACAACGTCTTTGTTTGAACCTTCCAACATAATTATAAATAAATATGTTTAACATATACACACTGTCGTATATTCTTAAGTTGGGCAAATTAATGCTTGTTTTACGGAACGCCTATTAACATAGATACATGTTTATTTTATTAACTGTACACATATGTGAGTAATACGTGTATAAATAAATGTTTATTACACCCAGACTCAAGACGGGAACTAATTTCACAATCCACGAAGTAAAAAGCAGGGCTACTACAAACTGCACCAACGGGCTAGTCATTTATTAATTACATCCTATATTTTATTACAAATATTTTCTGATTTTATCCGCGATATCGTATTAATATTTGTTAACATTTTATTTCCTTTCCTTACTTATTAGTAGGTTTTGTTACATCTAAAATAATCATATTCGTAGCCCCAATAACTCCTTAAGTCTTACAGGACATTACATAAAGGGCTAAAATTTTATAAGAAGCGACATAATTATAACAATACAAATTGGACTCGTGACAAAATACATGTCTAAATAAACTTATTACTTTTTGAAAGTATTTTTCTTTCGTTACTTTTTCACGCTGTTCAAGAAACGTTCCATAAAAATAAACCAAACCTTAATCTTCCTGAAATTTTCCTAAAAGTGTTTTCTCGTTATTTTCTCTCTTAAGAAATGTTTGGAAAATGTTTAAGGTAATGTCTACAAATTTTCAGAGAGTTGACAGAGCCTCTACGTCTGCGCTATGTTTCGTTGATAGCTTTGTGCTGATTTAACACTGGAAACTTACACTTAAACCTAAAATACTATTTTTAGTTATAACTCAAGTTATTCCAATTCCTTACTTTTGTTATTTTAACCTGACAGCAGTGGATAATAATTGAACTGAACTAAGTACCCATTAAGGAGCTTAATCTACAATATATCATGCCATATAAATAGGAATTACCATAATGATATAATGCACTACGCCCCTCGATGCAATGGTAAATTTAAAGCTTATAACAATACAAATAAAAGTTATTATTGTTTAATTCCAGGTTTCAACTCGTACCGGTATTGTCTCACACTACGTGCGGCTACAAATTGTCGTTCCCGAGGCATTCATCCTCGGCTCTGGCGAACACCACGTCGATATGGGCAGCGTCATACATCTCATTTGTATCGTGGAAAAGGTTAGTAAATTTAACATGGCTTACGTTTTCTACTGAATTCAAGCATTGTCAATGTTAAAATGAATACAAAAAAATTAATTGATTGCACTTGGTTTATATAATACTTTGGCATAATTCTAAATTTCCACCTGGGCTTAAGTAGCCTATCAAGTGCTACCTAAACTGACGATCGCTGTTTCAGAAGCAATTGATGAAAACTTTAATTTCCATTTAGTGACGGTCATGATTGAAAGGCTTAAAATGACGGTTATGTTGACTAATTAATTATAGTAGTCACTTTCAATGTGGTTAAAACGATGGAAGTGATGTTTAAAAATGACACACTCAATGGTGTCGTAGGTACTGAAAGAGTACTCCTGATTTTTTTTTATTTTTCCATAATTTACTCAAACCCTGATATAGCAATGAGTATTGAAGAATCTTCCAAAAAGAAGTAACGTTACTTCAAAAACGGAATTAAATTTTGGAATTAAAAGTTATTTGATATCATTATCAAACTCGGGGAAAAATTATCATATTAGCAAAGGCTCGAACTTTTTAGGAGTATCCTTTACAAAAAGTTGATCTCATAAGAAAGTTCGGAGATTTGTCAAAGGGAAAAAGAGAAGTACGACCCAATTAAGGTATATTTCTAAAAGTTCTAAAATAACTGACTGAAGAACTCCACGCCTGACGAAGGTAAAGATGCAATGTATAAAACTCATACATAGTCCAAAGAACCAGTGACTACCGGAAACCCTGAATGAAACACTCGCACTTTAAAAACTCGAGAAAAGCTTCTGCTACAGAAAAAAATAAAATCAAAAATTACTTTACTCAAGTAGGCTTCAAAAGTCCTTTTATCGATCTCACTAAACGTTAATTTTGATCGTTGGAAAATTATTTAATATAATTCGAATTAATAGAAAAAATAATTCATTTCTAATCGAAAATAATGAATTATAACTTTCTTTTGGATAGCCCTACATTGTTTTGAATTTTTCTGAAATGTGTCAACCCTATACAATACCAACGCGTAATTACGTGGCACATCAATTTTTTATTTTAATACATTTATCGTACTTTATTCTGTATTGATCGTACGTAAAGTGACATGCCGATTTCCAGGTATCATGCGTGTTATGAAAAGTAATACAATGAATATTGGTTACATTTAATTGTCTCATGACATCACTTAATTCTATTTTATTGATCTATTTTTAATGTTTGCTACAACAAGACTTACTGCGAAGGTGGGCTTATCTCTGAAAGAGATCTCGACCAGGCAAACAATTATCACGAGAAAGCAATTATTAGAGATAGGAAAATAAATAAATTTGTTTGTTTTATTAGTTTTGTGATCACAAGACAAATAGGTGTCACATAGAAATTACTAAAATATTTTATAACCAAAATTCTGTTCATCGAAATAAATTTATAGAGTTGGACGTGGAAATACTATGTACTTATAAAGTCAATTCAAATGAATGAGGAATTCCACTTTTGAGATTCCTGCTAAATCGCTTACTTTTGTGGATTAAACTGATATATTCGCAGATAATCTATCATCCGCTGTTCCTACAATCGGATTGGGAAGCCGGATAAGTTTTGCAGTGCATTGAAACCCGTGGAATTAAAATATATTACTAATATCCTAGTATTCTATTCCTCGGATTAGGATTCCTATACATAAATGTGTGTAGATTAAACTAGACATACCTACACGTGTTCCACATTTACATAATGGCATATTTATACGTACTTAGTTTTGAAAATTGTCATGTATGTCCTTTTTGTCAGACTTTTGACGTCATGATTTCACATGTTTTTATATCATTGGGGTGGCAAACAAGCTTACAGTTCGCCTGGTGGTAAGCGTCCACCGTAATCTATATACGCCTGCCACACTAGGAGCATTTACAAGCACGCTGCATCATTCCATCTTTCCTTCCCAGGAGCTCAGGCTACTTACTACTCACGAAATAAACACAATCTGGCTACCTTACTGCATTAGCAGAATTATTTAACTGTGATCAAAATATTTTCTACTGTCGGTCCTACCTTAATTACTTTTTATCTTCCGATTTCTTAATTCATATCTAATGCTAGCTGTACTTCGCGATTTCACCAGTATATGAGGAAAATACATCGTACAATATGGTACTTCTGGTACTTTGTTATACTGGTATGACCTTATAGCTATCCTTGGTAAATAAACAAAAATAATTTTTCAATTCGAAACAGTAGTTCCTGAAATTCGACGACCGCTCTGGTATAATGGTACGTGTGCCGTGTCGGTGGCGCCTAAACAACGACGGTCGCGGGTGCGTTTCCCGCTCGGAGTGGATATTTGTGTTTATACAAATATTTTTTTCGGACTGGCGGACTTTTCTGGACTTGAGTCCTTGTGGGTCTCCCCACCGTGCCTCGGAGAGCGCGTTAAGCTGTCAGTCCCGGTTGTTATCATGTACACCTGATAGCGATCATTACTCATAGTAGGGAATATATCTGCCAACCCTCAGTGAAACAGCGTGGTGGGTTAAGCTCTAATACTTCTCCTACATGGGGAAAGAGGCATATGCCTAGCAGTGGGATATTACAGGCTGTAGCAAGCAAGTTGCTGAAATTAGCGCGTTCAAACAAAAAAAGAAACAAACAAAGAAACTCTTCAGCACTGGTATAGATTTGTATTTAATATTTCAGAGCCCAACACCACCCCAGTACGTCTTCTGGTATCACAACGACCGAATGATAAACTACGACGCTACTCGTGGTGGCATCACCGTGGAGACAGAGCCGGGAGCGCGCACGCAGTCCAGGCTGACAGTGAGGGGGGCGACCTTAAAGGACTCTGGGAATTACACCTGCAGTGCAAGTAATACGGAGCCAGCTTCGATACATGTCTTTGTGTCTGAAGGAAGTGAGTAATTATTTTGAATATCAAAGCCAGTAAAGTAACTATCTGTAAATATATTGGCAATACGAAGATAAACTTCCTGTACTGAGGACGGCAGCTGAAAAATTGCAGAGAAATCTTAAGCGCTTAATCCGCGCTTTAAATAGCAGAAATACGTATTAAAGTTTCTGGCATATGCAAAAAAGCTGAAGTTCATGACCAAAAATGTGAAAACGTTGAACTTAAAATCTACGCACACTAAATCAAAGTTTTGATGATTAGGATTTTTACTTAGAACTTTGCCTTAACTTTTTTTTTTTGAAGTAAAACTTCTTTACGCACGCTTGACTGTTGAGTAAGCTGGTGAATGCGTAACGAGAACGCTACAAAAAGTGTGATCTGGCGAGGCGAACGGAAGTTGAGAGTGAGATATAAGTTAAATGGAGCTAAAAAAGTTTTACTCCAGTCGTGTGGTCTAAAACATACTCGTTTTTTTTAATTCCTATTTATTTATTTATTTGTTAAAAATATATACATTAATTATAAATTATTTCTTATCTATTCCAGGCAACAAAATGGCCGCTATACTCCGTCGTAACACCAGCGCTATTCACGGTATAACGTCAAGCATCACCTGTCTTCTCCTGTTTTGCTCAGTGATGATCCACTTTGGTCTCCGATGACGTTAGCGTACAATCATCACCACAGATAGAATATAATAATTTTAAATTATTTGCCGCATAGATTATATATAAGTAGCGCCAGAAGGCACAGGTTAAAAATTATTTCTAAATTTAGATATTCTGTACGGCCTTATCTTGATTCTCTTTTTACGGTTTCTCCAACCAATTTTAAGATTTTTCTATTATGTTTTCTATTAAAAAATTGAGAAATCAATAAAAATGTATTGTATTTCGTACTTTTTGTTTAAAATAGAAAGAACAAGTACCTATATAATTTTACACGCTAATACTAATTTTCTATTTCTCATTGACATAGAATAAAATATCTAACATAGATAATGTAAAAATATCTTCATACTAGTTAACACATAAAAATGAGTTGTCTTTTCAATTTACATAGCTCATAAATTATTTTTTATAGAATAAGTGAAATAATTTTGTGAAATAAATAATAATATAATATCTATGTAGTTAATGGCACTTAAATAATATTCGAATTTATATAATAGGGAATAACTAAAAACATGAAATGATAACTTTACCTGTTATGTTAAGATTGATTGAGATGTGACGTTAGGTTATTAGCTAAATTTTACAAAACAAAATAATTTTTTATCTTTTAAAAAAGGATCAATCTTAAAAAATACTAGTTTAATTATTTTTTTTATTTGTTACTTTTATTCGATCAAGAAATTTAAAAAATGATTTTTTATTAATACCAGTTTTTGATTTCACTTTGAACTTGACATTTTTATTTTTTCCAAGACAACTATTTCAAATGAATAAATAAAATATTCAAAATTGCGGTCAATTAATGTATCTTATATTATGTATGATATCAAAATATCTCTTCCTTAGTTTTGCTTTGAAAATAAGCCATATTACATGAAAAATAATAATAACAATTGTACATAAATATAATACGAAACACAGCAATTATGTTTTATTATAGAGATGACTATAAGATTGTTAATTTTTTAAATATTAAAGTAAAAGTTAATTATTTATTATTGATAATGTACTGAAATTGAGAAGAATATTACTACTATAAATATTAAAGTTTGGATGGGTGTTTTTAAACACTCCAGAAAGATTTGTTTGTTCTAATAAAATTTGTTCAGCTATTATCTGAAACAGCACAAGATTAACTTTTTATCCAGAAAATAATGTAAGGTTTCCGTAATTCAAAAACAAAGTAGCGAGCAACAGCTGTTAGGTACCATATTTTGAGAACCATAAACCATATTTTGAGATTGGAGAACTTTATCTATTACCTGCTCACTTTGAGTTATTTTAACGCACAAAAATTTAATATACTTAGTATACCTATTTTATATTATTACTGCAGACATGTCAAAATTATAATACGTATAATTTGTACATCCAATCCATACTACGAATATAAACATGACATAGCCAGCTATGTCTAACTCAGTATGGTATCCACTTCTTTGGAATATTTTACTATATATATATTTTTAAAATTAACTTTCTAAGTCATCTCAAAATCTACGCCAGTAAAATTTTCAAAGGAAAAAAAATTGCGTCTGCGCATGTTTGTTAAATTTAATATAAATTCCAAGAAATTAAAAATTTAGGAACTATTCAAATTTTTAAAGACACTTAAAATAATTGTAAGAGTTCATTTTATTACAAAATGTACAAAAAAAAGTGTAAGAGGTATTACCCACTGAAAAATTTATTTATAATAATTAATTAGATATTTATTTTTAAATAAATGATTACAAAATTTTAATATATTAATCTATTAAATATTAATATAGTAATCAAAATATTAATATATTAAATAGGGATTTCTTTAGTTATTGTTTCATTTTGATTTGGATATATTTAATATGTACGGTTTGTAATAAAATGAAACACAGTTAACTTGGCTTTAGATCGTAATTAGGTAAAACCTTATACATTTATATTTTATCGAATTATGAGTTTAGAGCAGTAAATTTTTTTAAACAGATAATTTAGAATATGTTAAGAAATCAAAAATTCATTATCAGTTGAACTAATAAGAGTTGAGTTATTTATTTTTTAATCCTTAATTAGATTTACGTCTGAAAAAAAAACAGAACATCTTGTTTGAAAGAACCATATTTTAAATAGGAATAATTCTATAAAAAATATATAATTGTAACTTGTCTTTAAATAATACTTCCGTTATACCAAATTAATTTTGATTAATATAACTATATAGTGTTGCCAGGTTAACTTAGAATGATAAAATTAGAACTATGGTGTTACCAAATAAAATTTATATCTATATAAGATATCAAAGATAAATAGAGATAAAATCCTAACAGTATACTTATTTGGATTCTAAGTAAATCTAAAATTTGTTATTGTAAATATATAAATTAAAAACAGTAGGTTATAGTTAATAGAGATTGTAAATAATTTGTCAGTGTTATTTAAAATTACTACTGTACAAACAATTTTGGTGATCATGTATGCAATAAATACTTCTTCGGAAAATTGTCTTTTTTTTAAATAACTGAGATGCGTCTCTCGCTTTCAAAATTTAATTAATACAGGTTATGTAAATTAATAATAAAGTTTCCACACTCAATGGTAGGATTTAAATTCTGTACCGGAGTTCAAAACACACCCAACACACATAAAACCCAGACTATCACCAAATATCTGTGGGTGTATACAAACATTTGTTATGAGCTGCCAAACTACTAAAATATATTCTATAGCTTCGATTACCATAAAGGTATATTTATTTATTTATTCTTTTATTATTATATCACTAGGTCGGCAAACTAGCGTACGGCTCACCTGATTTACCTGATTACTGACAAGAGAGATTACCGTAGTTTATAGACGCCTACAACACCAGAAGCATCGCAAGCGCGTTGCCGACCCAAACCCCAATTAGGAGCTCTGGTCACCTTACTTACTTACAGGAACACAATACCGCTTGAAAACAATATTATTAAGCTGTGATCTTCTGTAAGGTCGAGGTGCTACCCCAGTCGGGCTGCACCATATTTTGAGCAGGAAATTCCTGCTGTGCCCTACCTCAGTTAAATTAAAATTAAAGTTAATTTCATGTTTTATACTACAGATTAAGTGTTTAATATTCCGCTGCTGGGCATAGGCCTCTTTCTCCGTGTAGAAGAAGGGTTGGCGCTTAAACCTTTTAAGATTAGCTTCGGAGTTATCCATTACGATTTTCATTCATCATTTTATATAATGTGATGAAACCAAATTAAACTGTTAAGGAATAAGCATAAATACACAAAATATTATACAAGTATATATTAAATCAAGCAAAGGATTACTAAAAATTCAAATATATAAAAAACAATATTTATTACTCTTACCATAACATTTTTATAAATAGTAACGATTTGTCAACAGTAAATAAATTGCCAGTGCAAAAAATCTACTTATGACTGCTGACTGTAGTGATAACATTTTTTTATTACAAGCATCTATTTTTTTTATGTCAAAAACACGGTTTTTCACAAATAAAAATATTATATGAATTCATTTATATGTTGTTAAATTTCTAAAAAATAGTTTTCAACTAAATATACATATGGTCTTTTTTAAAACAAGGCTTGTTGTTTATTTTTACACTGACATTTCAGAATACGATTTTATCCTAATATTACATATTTATAATAAAAATTGTTGTAATACTTTTCACACCTATTTTCCAAACCATAATATGTATTTCCATACCCATGAGTCATCTGATCCTAACCACCGATACAAATGTTATTTTATAAAAATAAAAAAATGTACAGATCTTAAAATGCATATGTGTACATATTAGTTCACCATAAAACTAATATACTGTCCATACTTATGTATCAACTTTGCAACTAATTTTAACAAAATTGTTCACTTTTTAAAGAGTTTCTAAGAGAACTGAATCTTCTACTGTATTCTTAAATTTGTATCAAATTTGCCAAAAAGCAAACCATTTTGTGCTTATTTTAACATCATTATTCATTTCTCAGAGTTTCACAATTTAATCTTCAACAGCATTGATAAAAAAAAATTGCCTTTTTTTCTTTTTGGCTTAAAAGTTGACCAAGGATAGGAAGATACTACCTAGCCTTAGTCCGCATTTTGTTTCAATTGTTTTACATTCAAATATTTGTCCAAAAAGTATTTAAAATAAATAAATAAATAAATAATTTTATTAACATAATAAACATTGTCGATTGTTCTAAAATAAATAAATATTAATCTTTAATTTCTAGACTTAAAGCGTGCAATATTGTAATTTGACTATTTTATTCATAAGAATTTAATTTGAAACTATCTTCATAACGATCGAGACGAGGTTTCAGTGTCTTGGTCCTGTTGTTTGATAAGGTTCCAGTAATGGCCTTTTTGTTTCTTCAATTGATCGTGTGTTCCCATCTAGAAAATATAAATGTAATCTAAATTAGTAAAAATGTATCACCAACGGTATGTATGGGCATAATTTCAACTGTCTGAAAATTTTTGAGGGTAGTTTTAAATAATACTGCAACTATTTTTAATAACAGTATAAGTAATGATAGTTATCTTGTAAATTAAGGATATATCACAGTATTATTCGCTTCAGCCTGTAATATCCCACTGCTGGGCATAGGCTTCATTGTCCGTCTAGGAGAAGGATTAGATCTTAATCCACCACGCTGCTCCAATGCGGGTCGACGGATTGCAGTATCATATAGCACCATAATTCTATGCCATTGCTTTGTTTTCAATTCATTGTACACTCTTTGTACCTACCGCTTCTTTTTTCTTAGGCCTTGTCCCAAAGGTTGTTTGGAAGGAATCGCTCTTAGCGATAAGACCGCCTTTGTATATCTTTGTCTGTATCTTCTTTTGTTACTGTTGAATATGGTAATGTAGCAAAGTTGGCTATATTCAGTTATTTTTATTTTTTAGGTTGGTGAAACTGTATATCAGTTCTTGGAGATACTCTTGGCTTTGTATGAACTACATATTTTAATTTTAATTTCGCTTTTATTTAAAATTCACATCAGTTACGTTTCTTTGTACAATAAAGAGTATTCATTCATGTCACTTACCTCAATAATTTTCCCTTTACTCAATACGACAATGAGATCCGCGTTCATAATAGTGGACAGCCTGTGTGCTATCACTAAAACGGTACGACCCTTTGAAGCCGTCTCTAACGCTGTTTGGACGATTTTCTCACTCGCTGAATCTAAGGCACTGAAAATATTCAAAATTAATGATTTGATACAAGACTTTACCTTCTCTTCCCTACATGGAGAAAGAGTCCTATGAACTGCAGTGGAATGTTTTGCAGAAATTAGATATATTAGTGTAACTTATTTTACACTGAAATGAATATATTAACCCTATTCCTATACTTTTTTTTTATTTGATTTAATTTACGGATTTTTGTTTACACGGGCACGTCAGTACCATTGTAACTTTTATAATCAATTAACACAAAACAAGAAAAAAAATTGAAAAACAACACAAAAAAGCATATATAAATATAAATGAATCTCGTCATTTTGATCGTATGTTATGTTATAAAGCTTATATCCATCTTCGATAAATGGTGTTTACAAAACCCAACCAAAAAAAATTATCAATGCGAACCAGTAGTTCCTGATAAAAGCTATCTCTATATTAATACGTGAAGCGAAAACTAGAGTAGAATGAAAGAAGTATAAAATTTCACACACTTATAGTATAAATAGAGAAGGAGTGCAGAATGCTATTTTTTTTTAAATTATGCATATAGTTAGTTTTGAGCTCGATTTTCCGCATTTAGACTCAATGCTGGTCCATTATGCGTCGAAAAGGGCTGACTAGTTCAGCCAGCCCAGCTCCTTCCAGAAGCTAAGAATCCTGGGGCGTTCACAGGTTTCTCGGAGAGTCCTTATTGCCTTAAGGAATTATGCATATAAAATAGGTACATTAAATCAATAAAAAAAACAAACACACTACCATGTACATATTTGACACACACGCATATATACTCTTTTGTTTATTATTACAAAGTGTATCTTTGATAACAGAACCTTAATAATGTTCAATGTTATAATTTAAACCACCAGTTAGTTTAAATACTTCTTATCTCTTACCTTGTAGCTTCGTCCAATATCATAACGGGGGGATTTTTTAAAACAGCTCTCGCAATAGCGATCCTCTGTTTCTGCCCCCCACTCAGAGACATCCCCCTTTCTCCCACCATAGTATCGTACCCATCGGGGAAATTACGTATGAAATCGTCGGCATTCGCTGTTTTTGCTGCTTGGTAAATCTATAAAAAAAAATACAGACGAGAAAGCGGTATAGTTCGTGATATGTGACAAATGTAGATAATAATTGACAAATGATATTTATTCTCATTCTCTCTCTCATTCTCTCTCTCTCTCTCTCTCTCATTCTCTCTCTCTCTCTCATTCTCTCTCTCTCTCACTCTCTCTCTTTTTTTTCTCTCTCATTCTCTCTCTCACTCCCCTTACTCTCTCTATTATCAAAAATGAAAAATTCTACTGTAATGTTGACTCACTTCAGCGTCAGTAGCGTCCGGTTTACCGTATCTTATGTTTTCTTTAACGGTAGTAGCAAATAAAACAGGTTCCTGGCTGATAAGACCCAAGGCCCTACCTCTGAGCCAACGACAATCAAACTCTCTGATATCAACGTTGTCTATGGTCACTGAACCGGAGTTTACGTCGTAGAATCTATAAAACAAAATAAAATATGTATGATATATATGTTATGAGTAATGGTATCTTACTTTAAAAATATAAAATATACATACGAAAATTCTATTAAAAACTACCTTTGACCAATCTTGTTTTTTAATTATTTGTATTTGTCTAGAAAGCACAGTTGATTGATTATTCATGTCATTCAACGAAAATAAGTATTGAATAATACTTAAACCAAGTTTTTCAAACAAATATCTAAATGTACATGGACTGTGTGTGGATGTGTGGATGTTAGTGGATGTTACTATGAAAGATTAAACATAAAACTATAAAAATCAATATTGACAGAATGATACTTAATATAAAAACATTTACAAAAATAAAATAAGTATATATATATATATACAAACCTGGCTGCCCAAATGTATATAATGTCACTACATATTAATGTCATAAATGCAAAATTCTGGGAGGATGTATGTATGTGTGTATATGTATGTATATGTTTGCTACTCTTTCACGCAAAACCTACTGGACCGATTTTAATGAAAGTTGATACATAAGATAGCTGGAGATCTATAATAAACACATAGGCACTTTTCATCTCGACATACCCACGGCATCCGAAATTACACAGGTAAAACCGCGTGCCATAGTTTAGCATACTTCATATGTCTAAGTGCCTTTTTATCCTCTTCAAGATTACACTATCAAAAGATATGAATGAATTATTACCTTTCGAGTAAAACAGCAATTGTTGATTTTCCATTACCAGAAGTACCAACTATAGCTACTGTTTTGCCAGCTGGTATTTTCAAGTTAAAATTCTTTAGTACAACCTGAAATAGAGAAAAAAAACTATGATTAATGGGTACAGAAAAACAAATTGCTTTAACTTCGGCAAATAAGTTAGTAAAAATTGCTAGGTATTATACAACGAGCATTACTTGTAACGTATAAAAAAAAAACAGGTCTAGTTAGGCACAATTGGAAACCATAAACAGAAAAGATAGTAAATTGAATCATAATGACAGCTTAGAATTAAATTGAGTTGAAAAATTTAGTACAAGTCTAAAGGACTTAGTTATATAATTAGAACATTAACAATTGATCAAGTCAAATCAAATCAAAATTCGCTATTTTCAGATAGGATTCCAAATGACATTTGAATCTTGATTTTAGGAACTATATAAGGGTTTTTGGAAAGTTAATGATGGATATATTTATTGAAATGACAATATGTAGCTATATCAGTTGGTTGTTACCTACAACACAAGCAATGAGGTATCTCAAGAACCGACGACCACGTGTACATTTTAAAGATATTTTAAATTTACTTAGATTGTAGATTCTGCAGAGATTTGCAGCAATTACTCTTTTAAAACTGTTAACCATTATAATATTTAACTGAGGTAGGGTATAGCAGGAAATTTCCTGCTCAAAATATGGAACAGCTCGACTGGGGTAGTACCTCGACATAGCAAAATAATATTAGCTATAACATATTAAATACTGTTTTCAGGCAGTGTTGTGTTCCTGTTGGTGAGTATGGTGACTAGAGTTCCTGGAGGGGATTAGGGGTAGGGTCTGCAACATGCTTGCAATGCTTTTAGTGTAGCAAGTGTCAATAAGCTACGGTAATCGCTTACCATCAGGTGAGCCGTACGTTTGTTTGGCGACCTAGTTATATAAAAAAAAAAGGTTTAAATATAGTCCTCACCGCGTCTGGTCTTGTTGGATATGCAAACGTGACATCCTTGAATTCGATATCACCGTGGAACTCGTGGTATTTTATTGTCTTTGTACCGGACGTGTCCATTTGGGGCTCCTTGTTTATGTACTGGAAAATATAACATTTCATGATTTAGATGTTGTGATAATGACGGTACAGAATAAAATCTTTCTTCAAAATAATACAGTGTGGGGTATACCTACATTACACATATGCACAATATGATTACGTGGTAAAGTAAGCAACCTCATTGGACAGCCAAATTTTAAATATTGTTTAAAATTAATGTAAGACGTTTCTAATGTCATAAAGATTTTGTATATATAGTCGTAAGTTTTTGAAATAAATAGATTCCGATCCGAACAGCAAAAAGTGCTATTTTTCTCCAACTCCAAAAGAAGAAGTCTACAGTTAGTATTTTGATTGTGCATTTGTTACTTCTTCGTGCATTCAAGAATTATATCTGAATGAATATTCAAGAATTATAATCTGGTATTATTTAACTAAAATTTTATTATAAATATCTTCATCGTCGTTATGACAACGTCAGTTGGACAACTAATCGCTAAATTGATCTTCATATTTAAAGGAATCTAAAATCGTACTCATTCTGACACCATTACGTAATACCTAAGTAATATAACAAAAACTAGTCCAATAAGATCTGAACAACAGCGATAGTTGCACGATTAATCGCACAACTAGTCACCCTATTCAAAGTAAACTAAACTTTTCATCACTTTGATGTTATTACTTCATACCTAAGTAACAGAATATAACTTAAACACTCCCCCCGCATTGAGCCCTTAACAATAGACCCGAACAACAGCGATAGTTGCACGATTAATCGCACAACTAGTAACCCTGTTCAAATTACACTACACTTTTTATGACGCTGAAGCTTCTACGTCATACTTACATAAATTATTCAACATACCTCGAACCCTCGTCCACTCTAAGATCCGTGTTGGACAACTAATCGCTAAACTAGTCACCCTATTCAAATTAAACTAAATTTTTATCACTCTGACGCATGTTACATAATAGGTACCTTAATAAGATATATTTTATTTACTTTTTATTTATTTTATAATACCCAAGTAAATAAACATACCTCAAAAACTCGCCCCCCAGCACTGAGTCCCTTAACAACAGATCCGAACAACAGCGATAGTTGCGCGACTGATCGCTGGACGGTTTGTGCGTTTACTAGGAATGCCATGACGTCACCGGCTGACATCTGACCGGTTGACATGAGGTGACCTCCGAGGAACATTGTCGCTAGAACCATACTGAAAAGTTTAAAAAGAGTTTAAATGTGATTCTGTATTAGTTATTCTGAATTTCTTCTTTTTTTTTTTTTTTGACCATTTAATTAGGATACTACTATTTTTACTTTCTTTACATCTCATACAAGATTTATTCATCTATTTTTATGTAACTTTTTTCGGATGTACCGATTTTGATGATTTTCTTTTTGATCGAGGTCTAACGAGTAGTTGAGTTATCCCTCATAATGCATATTTAATAAACGTTGGTAGTGATCACTAGACAAAGTTATCTCAATATCTGCACCGATGGAATGATGGATGCCAAATACTCTACTTACCCATTTAAAAACAAATTGGTCCCAGCTTGGAACAAACCCACGCCAAGCCCTAACTCCATGCTAAGGTTGGCTGCTACATTACATTCTTCTGCAAAGTACTTGGCCTCATTTTCTTCTCCAGCGAAAGCCCGCACTGTTCGCATGTTGGATATCGCCTCTTCTGCTACCAGAGTTGCTTTTTCAATCTGAGTTATAAATCAATTATAATTAACAGCTGTAATTTTCACAATTACAACACCGACGATAATGGCTATAGGACAACAGTGATTGATAATTAATTTAGTATGATTAGGTCGTGGGTTAGAACTTTAAGAAAGCCAAATATTTGTATAGTCCATACAGATGATAGTCTTGCTCTGGGCATTTATACTCAAGTATTGTGTATTTTTCCAGACTTTCGAGGCATTAGTAAACCTTAGTGGGGGCCGTTGAGTAAGCAGTGCAATTTTCTAAAATTTTCTGCCCAGTTTTCTTAATTTATTATTCCATGGGAACTTCCCACAAATTAGAAGTCTTCATAAAAAAGCCTTTAAAAGAATTGGATCAGCCGTTCTTGACTTTTGCTTACCAACATATTATTTAGGAATTGAATTTTTTGAGGCTTGATTTGGGCAGTAAGCTGGTGAAATCGTGACGAGAGCATTACGAAAAGTGTAATCGGACGAACGAACAGAATTTGAGAGGGAGATATAAGTTAGACGAAGCTAAAGAAATTTTACTTCAGTCATGTGGTCTAAAGTACACTACTTATTTTTACAGATTATTGTTTTAATGTAAATACATACCTGAGCTTGTGCCTCCCTAGAGAGCTTCCTTAAGAGGGAACCAATGAAAGTTCCTCCTATCACCACTGACGGTACACAGAACAAAGTCAAACCAGTCAAATGTGGTGATATGACCAACAAACTGACCGCTGAACCTACTACCTGGAAATATAAAGAAATCTTATAAATACTATGAGGGATAAAGGCTATGAATGATAAACAAAGTTTTTCAATAACTATGCACTGGAGACTATGCTGTGTGGCTACGGCACTAAAGAATTTAGCCACCCCCTCTCTTCCCGTGGGTGTCGTAAGAGGCGACTAAGGGATAACAAGGTTCCACAACCACTTTGGAACTTAAGAAGCCGACCGATGGCGGGATAACCATCCAACTGCTGGCTTTGAAATACACAGGCCGAAGACGGGCAGCAGCGTCTTCGGTGCGACAAAGCCAGTACTGCGATCACCAACCCGCCTGCCCAGCGTGGTGACTATGGGCAAAACACATGAGTTCACGTTATTTTTGGCGTAAACTTGTGGAGGCCTATGTCCAGCAGTGGACTGTATAGGCTGTAATGATAATGATGATGCACTGGAGATGTTACAAGGAGAGATCGCCTACTCAATATCACCGATTTCGCTATTTACATCACATGTCGGATTTGACTATAAATGAAAGTACACTAAGTGGGAAATCCGATGGCCTAGTTTTAAGAAAAAATAACATTTTTTTTGTTGCAACTCTGGTAAAGAACAATTTCAGTGGTGTAGTAATAAAAATTCATGTTTGTAACGTAATGTTAACAGATTCGTTTCCTCGTGACAGACTATTTTTGAAGTAAAACTTCTCTATGCATGCTTGACTTGAGGAGTAAGCTGGTGACTGCGTGACGAGAGCGTTACGAAAAGTGTGATCGAGCGGGCGAACGGAGCAAGAGAGAGGTGCGAGCACACATGTTCTTTCTCTCATAGCCAGTTACGTTTCGTATATCTTAAGACACAGTGCTGGCCTATTGCTAAAGAAGTTTTACTTCAGTCATATTTGAATAGGTTCTAGTAAAGTGTAATTATAACTATATGACATCTGTATGACATCTGTATCACTTACTTGAGTTATAGCTCTCAGGCCCCCGGAGATTGTTTGTTTGAAAGAGCTCTTAAAGTCTTGTACGTCTACTGTTATTCTGTAAATAAAACAGGCAAAAACTATTTATAGCATACATACTAAAAGAGCGATTTCCAGTCTTGTGTTTGATTAGCTGCTCCTTTTATATATGTTCTATGATATTTTAAAACAATTCACATTCTTTAATAAACTGTACAAAAATTACTTTGCTTGACATTTCTTTGGATCCAAAAAACACTATACAAAGACTAGTTTAAACTTACTAGTTTTAACTGAGGTAGGGCACAGCAGGAATTTCCTGCTCAAAATATGGAGCAGCCCGACTGGGGTAGTACCTCGATCTTACAGAAGATGATAGCAAAATAATACTGTTTTCAAGCAGTATTGTGTTCCTATTGGTGAGTGAGGTGACCAGAGCTCCTGGGGGGATTGGGGATTGGGTCGGCAACACGCTTGCGATGCTTCTGGTGTTGCAGGCGTCTATAAGCTACGGTAATCGCTTACCATCAGGTGAGCCGTACGCTTGTTTGCCGACCTAGTGACATAAAAAAAATCAATAGTAAAACAAAAAAAAATTTTTTTTTGATGTATTTTCTGTACTATGGCAATCTGTTCGAAAACAATAAGCCACTTGTTTGCCTGGAACTACATGTCCTGATACTCGTATTGTCATCAGCGAGAGCCAATCAATTGCTGAACTTTCCAACAAACCCTCTTCTTGACTCAGTCTACAAATCTTTGGGCGAGACAGGGAATGCCTTATCTTTTCAGTCGATAGTACTGCAGTCCACCCTTTCCACTTAAAGCCTGTGCGAGCTCGTTTGCATGAGTTGCTAGTTTATTCTGGTATTTCAGGCTTGTCTAGACTATTTCCTCACGAACAGTGTTTATGGCTATGCAAAACAAAAATAATGTAGTAATTATAAGTACAAACTTACCTATTAACAAGTTCACCAGTTCTCTCTTGATCAAAGAACGCCATATCTTGTTGTAGAATAGATACAAAGAGGTCTTGCTTCATTTGTGCAGCAACCTTTTCACCGACTTGAGCTAAGAGGTGGATGTAAAAAAATGTGAACATGGCCTGAAATTAAAAAAAGATTACATTATTGAAATAAAAAGATGTAGAATGTATTCTGATCATGGTTACAATATTCTTTATTCGGACATAAGATTTACAACCCATCTAGTGAACTATTTGAGATGGAAATTTACAGCCAATGTCAAAAAACAACATATAATTTTCTAACTTCTATCTCTTGTAAGCAAAGTCAATAAGTTAATTTTTGAGATCAACTTTTAATGGACACTTCTATTTTGTTAAATAAAAAACATACAGAAATATTAAAAATATTTGTCATTGAGACTTCCATATAATTATTATTAATAATCATATTTATTACATTATAAATTATATCTGAACACGAACTAAGTACTTTCTAAGTTTTTTTTAATAATACTTTTTTTAAATAACAAAAAAAATTGTAGATCAAAATTAATAACAATAAAGTTATATTTTAAAAAAATAATTACCTGTCCAATATACAGTGAAACCAATTTCAAAGCCGGCAACTTAATTTGTTCAACAAAGTCCCTAGTTGGATTGGATCTCATTTCAGCCAGTACATTCACAATTGCTCCTAACATTGCTGGAATGTAAACATTTAGGAAGGCAACGGCAAGAGCTGACTGAAATAAAATGTTATTACTAATATTACTAACTAGCCGACTCAACAGACATCTTGTCTCGGAAACTATCAAACATGTGAAGTTTATATAGTCGTTGTTTTCTGAAATTTTTAAGAAATTATCGTAATTTTTTAGTACTTGAGAACATTTTAGTTTTAGAAACCAAAAAAAATTTGTCGAAATTGCATTAAGCCTGTATCATCCCACTGCTGGCCATAGACCTCTTTCCGCTTTTAGAGCTTAATCCATCACGCTGCTCCAGTGCGGGTTAATAAATATTTTCTCTACTATGAGTAACGATTGCTATGACAACAAAGGGGACTGATGGCTTAACCAAGGCACAGTGGGGTACCCACATGGACAGACATCCAAACTGAAAAGGAATATTTGTACAAATACAAATATCCATTTCACGTAGGATTTGAACCTGCATACCGTCACAGTGTTCGCACTTAGCAACGCACTTAGTAATTAACTTTTATTTATATTAACTTATTAATTATATTACTAAATAGATTTATATTTTTATTGATACCTTCAAGAAATACTTAACAACATGATTTTTTTATTCTCTATTATTAAGAAAAATCTAGTTAAAATAGTCTTAATACTAAGTTGACAAGATGTTGTTAAAATTTTGACAATTACGGAATCCCTTACATATTATATTTTGTTTATAAATATTTTCAAATAAACACCACAAACACATATGGGCTGTCGATATTGAATGCAGTTCAGCCTATGGCAATCCACTGCTAGACATAGGCCTCCCCAAGTTCCCGCCAGGCAAGTCGGGAGGGCTCGTCTAAGCTGGCCAGCATTTGGCCTAACTCATCCAACTTCTCCGCAAAGATGACTATATCGTTGGCGAAACGAAGGTGGGAGATGTATTCACCGTTGATGTTGATGCTTCGTTCCCCCCAATCCAAGATCTTAAAGACAACCTCCAGAGCACTGGTAAACAGTTTCGGTGATATTACATCTCCCTGTCCCTACGCCAGAGGTCTTGTTCTCTGTATTATATTGTATGCACTTGGTAGAAATCAAGTTAGCATTTAATCATTTCAAATTTATATAATTCTCTACAAATTACATTATTTAAAAAAATACAATTGTTTAAGTAAAAATTGTATGGCATTATATTTAAAATTATTGCAACTTACAGCAACAGCAGCAACTAAGAGCCATTTATGTGGTAGAAGATATTCCCAAAATCTCCTCCAGTCAAACTTAGCACTATCATCAGCAACATTTGGTCTGCGTTGTATAATTCGCGAAGGATTGGCTTTACAATGTACAATACCATTATTATATAATAACCGTGCTGCTAAACCTAAACTGACTCCAGTACAGAGCTTCCACGGGCTACAAAGGAGCAAAACACCGCTTTTTATATCTTTTTCTTTTGAAGTTTTGAAGTTTGAAATATAGCGTTTTACAGCATCCGACGGTTTTGTTTTCACAATATTTACAAAATAACTGCTATTTTTAACTGGAAGTAACCTGTAAATTAAATTTATTTCATTACTTTTCCTGATAAATGAGGAAAAATTTTAGAATTTGTTTTGGCACTAGGTTAGAACCCTTTTAAAACAACGAACCTTTGCCGCATAAGTTGGCAGGAGTTCACGTGCGCGAGTAACTGCCACATGTTGAAAATCTTTATACGTTGAAGTCGTTAGAAAATAATCATTTAGTCATAATTTGTTGATAAGAGGTGTTTTATGATACAATAATAATTCGATTACGTTAGAGCAAATTTGACTACAATGTCAAATGCCAAAGTCATGCAATGTCAAAAACAATTCGGATACGCTACATAAAAACTTGCTACAACTAAAAGCCTTTACACCTACCCATCACCTACCAATCAAAAACAAACGCGAGAAACGTCCTGTAATTTATTTTTGATTAACGATGAGCCAAATCAATCTTCAGGAAAAATTCTACACTGAATCACAACTCACTACATTACCGAGTAATTCTTGCTGGTTATGTGTGATATTTAGAATCTTCGGTTTATTACTTGGTCATTTATGTCCACCGGAAAATCTGGCTAAAATTAGTGTACAAGACAAATCTCTCTGTGTGAATGTGGCTTCAACAAAGGTTCAGCATTGCATACCCTATTAATTTTGTCCTATATTTTGTTTTCTGCACGATATCTTATCTCGTACAATCCATCCTGTGAATATTAAACTTTTGTTGATAAGTAGTTCTGTTAAAATTACTTTTAGTTTCAAGGTAACCTGGAGGCTGTGTGAATCTGTCTCTCGACATGATTGGGGAAATAAAAACAACTAAAATAAGTCGTTGACTAGGATCCGTCTGCTGATAGAAAATAAAATAATTTATGTTAGGACTATTTAAGGTCAGTGGACTGCCATATTATTTTGATATTAATTTGTAAATACTAAAAAACTTACTTAAAATAAAATTATTTTAAAAACACTTCACAAAGCTTGAACTCACAAAGCATTTTTAATTTAATAGAATCAGGACTTTGTTATTACGTAGTTTGTTTGTTGTTGTTGTTTGTTTTTAATCGTACTATTTCTATTATATATTATTATTACATTACTTATTAATAATTTGTTTTAACCGACTTCAAAAAAAGGGGAGGTTACTCAATTCGACCGTATATGTATTTTTTTTTATGTATGTTCGGGGATAACTCGTCGTTTATTAACCGATTTTGATAATTCTTTTTTTTTTGGAAACCAAATATCCTAAGTGTGGTACCATGGTAAGGAAACCAGAATCTGATGATGAGGTCCCAGAGAAATCGAGGAAAACCCTCGAAAATTCGCATAACTTTTTACTGGGTGTATCGATTTTGATGATTTTTAATGTAATCGAAAACTGATGTTTATCATGTCACATTTAAATTTCATCGAGATCTAATTACAACTTTTGGAGTAATCTTTGATAATGCGTATTTACTTGACTATTTTTTCGTCTAGCTACGTTGTAGTAATACATTACTTGTCGATGTAATTGAAGGCGGTTTTTTTCGTTTGCCAGCAAACACAATTATCTGTATAAGTTTTGTAAAGATCAAATGAGATTAATAAATATAGGTATACCACCATCAAAATATAAAAACTATGTAGGTAGGTTTTTTATGACAAATAATAATCGTTTGGTACCTATATTCGGTTCTAAGACCCGGTTTCCACCAAAGCGGAGAGGAAAGAAGACGGAGAAGATATGTTTTGAGTAACCAATCAGATTTCCTTATTTCAACATCTTCTCTCCGCTTAGCTTTGTTGGAATTGGATCAAGTGGAGAGGAGAGATGTCTCAATTTTCTATAGAATTTTGAGGACGAGCGAACAAGCGGTGCGGCAAATCGGAGATGTGTGTAGTCGGTTGGCCGGGCCACGCCCGCGCTCCGGCGATGGTAAAAATATTGAAGAATTAATTGTGTTTCTTCAACACAACACTTTTATTTTCGTGGAAATCTTCACTGCTAAGACCGGGTGATAAGATCGTAGAGCTTCAAGCTCGTATTGCATTTAATATCAATCTATTGAACAACAATAAATAAATAACAAATAAATAATTTATTGGAATACCCAAAGCTTAACAATTCAGAACAATGCCCTAGCAAACGGTGATTAAATCTAACCACCCTTTATTGTAATGCTATAATCCTTTCCAACCCTCGATAGCCCTCCGTTACGAATGGGCACTACAGATCGGCAATAACTGCAGACTATAAAATGAATTAACGTTTGACCGCTAACGGCTACTAAAAATATTTCTTATTTAACAGAGACGTTTAATTTTTTTTATCTTCATATAAATATTGCCACATATAAATTTTTTTAATATATCTTTAGTGCGATAAATTATAACTAATTTGATACTTATCAGAGTCTAATTTAGGAATGTGTAAAAAACATGTAATTGAACTTTCTGTTATTTTATTCACGAAAAAAACACTGTAACAAATACTTCAATGTATAAAATATATAAATGTGTTCGTACAATCTTAAAAGAGTTTATATAAATTTAAGAAACATAAAAGACGGTCATATAAAAATGTCAGAAGTACTACTTTTCACTTAATTAAAAAAGTGAGTGTGTAATTATGTACCTACGCACGTAAGAAGTCATACTTCATTGGCTAGTTAACTTCACGTTGCTAACTTCTTCTTCGTTGATTAGCTAACTTCAGGGTGTCGGTTTTTTAAACGGTGTGCGCGCGCATTGTAAAAATTTACTGTTATCATTTTTCCCTAACGCGCCAAAAGAAATATAACTTTTAAAAAATTAAACAAAATAAACACTAAATTATTTACATTTTTTTATGAAACAAAAATAACAATTTAATTTATAATTTTGACTTAAAAACATTAATACGAGCAATCAAGTACTGTAACATTTAGAAATTAAAGTATAAACAACATCTGAATAAATTTTTACAAGTGCACAATTTATAAATGAATAAACACATAGGTATGTGCAATTATTATGAGAACTTCATAACAATTACCCCGCATACAAAACGGAATACCTAATAAACCTCCTTGAATGAAAAACTTTATACAGACAAAAAATCGAATCGTATTCCTTCGCAATCACAATCCCACAGATGGTCAAGTACGCATGCACCCTGATTTTGGCGCCAATAAACCTATTGTTTAACACAAGTGCCGAGTTTAACGCAATTATTTGTATATCGCTGTTTTTTATTTGATTTCATGCCATTTAAAGTTTCGAAATTCATTTCGTATATATATATTTTTTTCTGAGTACTATTATTTGCACCGCTTTTGTTTTTTGTTTTTGAATAATAATTTTAAGGAGTGACATACCAAAGTTGTATCTCTTTTTATATGGTTTATAAACACTGTCAATTAAGGTATAAGATAATACATCCTCAAGAACATAATCAGACTAAAAGATAGGTAAACAGACGAAGACAGATTCGAAAAAAATAGAATTAGTTATGATAACAACCTAATTTAAATTCCACGTTGAAAACGTAAAGGTCAAAACAATCCAATTTTCACTTTTTTTAATGGCAATACTTTTTAAAATAATATTGACTTAATTTACTTACTATGCTTAAGATCATAAAAATGCCGCAAATTCTTAATAAGGTCACAAAGTGTACGTAAACCAATTTTTAAAATGGTATTATTAAAAAAGAAAATAGTGTACTTGAGACCACACATCTAAGTAAAACTTACTTAGCTCCTACAATAATATACGAAACGTAACTCTTTCAATCTTTACCAACTTATATCTCCCTCTCAACTTCCATTCGCCTCGCCCGATCACAATTTTCGTAACGCTCTGGTCACGCATTCACCAGCTTACTCCACAAGTCAAGCGCACGAAAATTAGGTACGTCATTATTGAATATGATTATAAATGTTAACGTTACATATATAACATAAAGCATTAATAAAATTATATCGATGATTAAATACATTGAAACTTTTCCCACACTGACCGCAGTCAATTGTAAAGTCACTCAATAATCCTCAATAATAATTTCTTTGAATGCGGCCGATATTATAGCGTCAATAATGATAATATGTTCTCAAACTATACATTACCCACGTTTTCACTTGTGTTAAATGTTGAAGATTATTTGAGTTTAGGTGATTCTCGTTATCGAAGATTTGTAGTGTATTTTATAGTGTAATCTTATCTCGCTTCAACCTAATTTTTATTAAACAAAATCAAATTTTCCTAATCATCTACAGTTCAAGAACACGTTTTAATCGTCTTTTTACAAATGTTCTTTTTAGTTCATGAGAAACTACCAGCGATTTAAATTGTAGATTTGTAGATTCTTTTAAGACGAACCCTAGAAACTCAATATCTATTTTAAAAAAATTGTTATAACTGAATATATTTATAATATATGCTGAACAAAAGACAACGACACTAAATCGATCGATTTTTGTCATTTATCTAATGATTAAGCTATCTAACGAAGAATATATAGTATAGATATATATATAGACAAAATAACAAAAACGCATGATGTTTTAGCAATTGCTTATGACAATATACAGTTAATAATTTAGTATTAAGTGCATTGTTGTGAAATATTAAAGGTAGTTGGTAAAGTGACGGGGTCTCCGAACAAAATCGGCTAATTCGTTGGTCCAACTTTGCGTTTTCTTCAACAACAACTACTGCTACTGTACAACGCAAAGTATAAGTATAAGTAGAAAATATCCTGCCTGTTGTAAGGTAGTTAGTAAAGTGACGGGGTCTCCGAATAAAGTCGGCTAATTCGTTGGTCCAACTTTGCGTTTTCTTCAACAACAACTACTGCTACTGTACAACGCAAAGTATAAGTATAAGTAGAAAATATCCTGCCTGTTGTTCTCTTGTATATAACGTGACTTAATCTTAATCGTTGTATGTAAAACAAAAATAATATGGTTATCAGTTAAGTTACACTTTGAAGTCACTCGGTTTTTACGCATTCAGCCTGTAACATCCCACTGCTCGCTTCTTTCTTCATTTCAGAGAAGGATTTTCCTCGCATATAAAATTTTATTTTGTCGCAATAATTTAGAGTCAAACGTAGAGCAATAATAAATAATTAATTAAAACTTTTTTGGCTATAATTTTTCTGTTCTGCAAAATGTTTGGACGAAGATTCGATATTTTTTGAATGGTAAATAGTTACCCTAATCTATGAACACCTGAAACGCCTGAAGCGCATTACTGACCCTACCTCTGCGTATACAGTCCATCCTCAGGATACCTGGAGCCTATCTTACCACAGGTACACCAAACTACTTAATAAAAGTACCTATTATTTTGCTCGGATCTTCTGTTAGGTTAAGGTACTTCCTTGGTAGGGTTGTTCGAAATATTGAGCAAAATATATCCTGCATTGTTTTTTGGCAGAGGTTGTACTCGTAAGTTTTAAAATAATGCGAAAATTTTAATAGCATAGCACTAAACATAAACACCACCGCAAGTAAACCAAAGGCATTTTTACTGCCCTATCTCACAATATACCGTATGTATGAATAATCATGGATAAAGTTTATACCCAAGTTCTAATGCTCCCAAATGTTATTCATAGATATATTTAAAATAATCGTTTACCCACATGTCAATGATAGTCTGGTGATATCCACTGACAAATTCTAATATCACCTAATACCGTAATTTATAGTTTGTGGTGACATCAAAATATGCCACCATTAGTTTTCCCCTGTTAAACTCCCAAATTGTTGGGGCGTGATGCCGTAAAGCCATGAGATATTAATGTTTTATTATTATATAAATTTAATTTGAATTTTAATTCGTACAGTTTTAATAATAATTTATAAATATATAAAAATTTAACTAAGTTAAATTTAACTAGACACCGAAAATATTAGTGAGGGTACTTTTGTTTTTCGAATAAATAGAGATTTAATTCAATGCTTTGAAAACGTTGATGTTTGGCAATTTATGTATTTCTTTTTTATTTGATTTAATACTGGCAATAAAGTACTTGTTTTTTAACTTATTAAAAAAAATAATGATTTGGTTTTTTATAAACCATTCCACAGAACATTTAAACATTCGAAAAAATGACAATAGAATTATTTAAAAACAATTAATCGTGAAAAATATTCAGATTTAATAGATAGTTATTGTCTCAGCTCGACTACCCTCGAAAGCATATAATCGCTTCACTTCTAATCCTATTAGGATAGCACACTTGTCCTCTGCAAGTGTTTAATGAATAAGATTATAACGACATCAATTCCTGCGTACCGAGGGTATCTAGAATGTAGCGTTTTGAAACTGGTAAGTAAATCTAAATAGAAATGTGGAACAATATGAGAATTTTTTTTTTCGTTTTAAATCTTAAAAAAATTGGTTTTTTTCGTTTTTAATGTTATTTTGTATATATTAATAGAAGGATAATAATAATAATTGATCTAAGTGATAAATTGTAGATATCTTTCTTTAAACGTAAATTCATATTAATGCTACTAAATTCAAATATTAATGGATATATCTAATGGAATATTGAAACGAGTAAAAAATTTGTAAATATTTTTGAAAAATAGTCTATTAAAATTTTAGAAAGATACCTTGGAAATAGTAAACCTTAACTTTGGAACATAATTTAATAGCATTTAACGTATAAAATACAAAACTGAGCATATTTTCACTTTTAAGAACTTAAATAGTCATATTATTTTAATTCTGAGCTTTTATACAAAAATTTCTTTAAAAATATCAAAAATCTAAAATAAAAAAAGCACACAACATTTTAACGCTCCTAAAGGTGACGTCACAGCTGGAAACGGCCACCCGCGAGGTAGGAAGCCCACCACGCGATTTGACTCCAACTATCGTTACCAACTTTTCATTATAAACAAATAAGCTTAATTCTAAAGCAATACAGCTTAAAATCCCTTGATAAACCAGGCATTTTTTTATATATTTACAAGTTCACTCGACAGATGGCGTAGCTTAGGATCATATTTGTCGGCAGGGATTTCATGAGCAATAAAATATTGTTTGTTTTCTAATCGATATGCCTCTCAGTGTGTAAGTACAAATACTTTTATTGTACGTTTGCATGTGTTCCGAAAATCTGACCTTTTCTGTTATTAAGTAGTTTTTGTTTGATCGTGTTTTATTAAGTTTGGTACACGTAATCGTATCCGCCAACCCGCATTGGAGCAGAGTGGTGGATTAAGCTCTGTTCCTTCTCCTACATGGGAAAAAAAGCCTATGCCCAGTAGTGGGATATTACAGGCTAAAGCGAAAAAACACGTAATAAAGTAATTTTATAAATATGTGTGTATTTTACTTACTTATATCTTTCATATAAGTAAGTAAAATTAAAAATACACATACTTAAATATTGGTCAACTGGTTTGAAGAAAGATTTTATCTATCTATCTATTTAAATTTGTGTGATATAAATCGTTTATAAAGTTTATTCTGCTTTCCTTTTATAAAGAGTTCTTAGGTAGGTAGTTAGATAGTACCTGTTAAGTAAAACTAAAGATATCTATGCGTATATCCATCTCTATAATATATACCTAGGTTCAGCGAATCTTTAGGTATTTTATGAATGCGTAAAATAAGATTTTTGTTTTGCATGGATCGGTGCCACTTGCTTGATAATAAGTTAAATAACAATTTAATAATCTTATATATATTCTTTATTGCACTTAAAAATCATAATTATACATCATGTTTATAAAAAAAATGTTGCAAGGTCCAACATAATTATCTCTATAAGAGATCTCTACCATTCTACCTCGTAGGTGAGAATATGATGATACCGTGGGATACAGTAGTGCAAGTGTGATAAAGCAACGAAAGGTTAATAATAATAATAAGTTCTTGTTGGTTTTAAGCATTTTAAATTTCATTATAAATATAATATGAGGAAAATAATAAAGAAAATGCTTAAATTGTTTAATAGACATAGATAAGATTTTAGATGTCTATCAAGTATTGACGCAAAACTGAACAAATATCTTGTGCCTAAGTACTGTTTCTAAGCCACTAATTATAAGTTTGGGTTTGGTGAGAGAATCTATTGGAGTGTAATTAGAAATCCGAGTGTGTTGGTAACCCTAAATTAAATTATTCATTCGTATCACTTATTCAGTCATTTTTCATTCATAAGCAGTAATTTATTTTCGATTCAAAAATTAATATAATGTTTGAAAAGTGTTGACAATTTTTTTTTCAATTTTTTTTAACCAACAGAATCACAAAGAAGTTTAAAAAATAACGCCAAAACTGTATTATACCTACTAGTAAAAGAATATAGCCATCCCCTCTCTTCCCGTGGGTGTCGTAAGAGGCGACTAAGGGATAACGTACGTTCCACTACCACCTTGGAACTTAAAAAGCCGACCAATGGCGGAATAACCATCCAACTGCTGGCTTGCAAATATACAGGCCGAAGACGGGCAGCAGCGTTTTCAATGCGACAAAGCCAGCCCTGCGATCACCAGGTGCCTGCCCAGCGTGGTGACTATGGGCAACACACATGAGTTTACACCATTTTTGGCGCAAACTTCCCTTTCTATGTCCAGCAGTGGACTGCGATAGGCTGAAGTGAGTGATACTTAAATATATTATTATACCTACTACATTTTCATAACCAATTAATTTCTGTTTGCTAGAAGTTTCTGGGTTGATTAACGTAATTATCAACCCAGAAGCTTCTTTAAAAATTATTTTCTTATTTTTGTTTGCAATTTTATCCTCCGTATTTGATGATGGATTGATGACCCTGGCGGTTGTTCAACAGAAGTCCTCAATAATTTTTATTAATTAAAAGTGATTATACATAGTATTTTGCTTTTTGTTATTTCTTTGCAAAAAATCTTATTTAAGCTAATATTTTAAACTAAAGAGAACCGTTTACTAAAAGGGCATAGTTGTATCTAAGGACAGACAATGACATCATTTTGTATTTGTAGTTTTATAGATATTGGTTTAAATTTTTTTTTTTAATAAATCCTTTTAAAATTTGTAACAGTTAAATAACAATTAAGTTCAAGATTTAATAATCGCAATAAAGAATAAGCCATTTTCTTAGTAATGTTAAAATATAAATATTGTAACTTTCTTAAAATAATATCCTACACATATTATATGACCTTAATAAAAATCCTAAGCTCAGTTGCTATAACTCGAGCTTCTAATCCAACGAAATCACAGTAAACAGATGACGTTCTGGTAAATATTTACAGTAGAGCTAAGCGTCTTTGTAGGGCTTATGGGATTTTTATTGTGAGAAACTCCATCGTTAACGATTGAGGGGTAAAATAGGAGAATGTAAACATTGTGAGTGAATATAAAACTAAATACTAATTGAGGTATTATTGTTCGTCTTTGTATTGTTTTAATGTCTATTTTTAAGAGTAAAAAATCTATTGAACTATATTTTGCCTTTTTTCAATGTTGACATTTAAGATACTTTTCCCAATATTTTGGATTCAAAAATTCACACAGGAGGTAAAGATTTAAATTAAAAATGCGATGTCAAAATTTTTATCTTTATATTTTTTATTATCAAAAAGTTGACAGAATTTGGTAACACGCTACAAAGCGTAAGATTATATCAATTAGTAACCATTCGTTTACAAATCAAACCTAAAAAATAACCAAAATGGCTGCCAACAAACCAAACTCGTAACAATACTATAACTGGAGTCTATAATGAAATACGAAATTAGTATAAAACACTTAATAAAAAGTCATTACGTCCCAAGTTAACCGCGTCATACCTTAGATCAAAGTTCAGCGACTACCTAACATCTACTTTCGTACAAATGGGAGCGTAATTTCAACGTAGCCCTTTGACTCAGCCGTGTATCAAATTCATAATAATTTGAGGAACAATTAACATCTCCTTTCATCTCTTACACCTTTGTGGTTTGAGCCCATTGCGTCCTATTTGACTTTGAGCGTTTAATAGAGAGTAACCTCAAAGAAAAATGTACTTACAAACAATTACACCTATGTATGTAACTATGAGGTACTTGGTTGGAGCTGAGTCAGTCGATAGTGATGGGAAACAATATGTCGATATTTTATTATTTGAACAAATATAATACTGCATTATTTTAATGGTTTTAATATGGTAGATAATATACTATACTATTTTTTTTTAATATAACGTCACATAATTATCACGATATTATTAAAATTTAACCTAAGTTATTTTCGATAAAAGAAAACTTTAATTTATAAATTTTTTGTTTTTTTTAAATTGTAATTTTCATTTTTTCTTACAGCTATGAAAAATAAATATTATATAGGATTGACCTTCGATGACTCTGACAAATGGAAAATTATTTTACCAGCTTAGACATTAGTATTTTGGGTAAAATATATTTGTTTGATGCTTTTATGAATTTTTGTTTCTGAAAATGTAATAATCATGAAATGAAAATCTGTGTCTATATAAAATGTAATTTCCCATTTTATAACATTGCTGATAATTAAAAAATATACTATATTATTATAAAAGTAGATAAATATATTTTTTATTCTTATTTATTTATTTAACAATTTTTATACTTACAAAATTATATACTTAATATCTTACAGATTTGGAAGACTTTAAATTACAAAATAGTTATCAACATTTTGCGAAAATTTAAGTAGGGTCGCTGTACTAAAATATGATAAATAATTGTTTTTTAATGTTTACGCGAATTTCACTCTTTATAATAAAACAACTTTCACACACAACAACAACAACAGTCTTTCTGTGACTATAGTTGCTGTAAAGTATTCGAAACGTCGGTTTGTTTTATTATAGTCTGATTACCATTTAATTAGTGAAAATATTCATAATAAGGTTATGAGTATTATTTCATGGGTATGAGTGTGGTTGAGTGATAAAGTAAAAAAATCGTAGACAAATTACTACTAGTAATAATTTATTAATATGATCAAAATAAATATTAAAAAAACACAAGAATGTCGACAAAAACGTAAGACGGTGCTCGAATCACTAGCTCAGCATCGCCCGACGGGTGGCTTTTGTGGAACCTCTCCAATATTCGCTTTGTTACTCTGAAAAATGTTCCCTCAGCTTCGCTACTATTACTTTGTCTTAAATGTTTTCCTTCATAATAAATACATGTAATTTTGTATAACTTAAGTAGGTATAAACTTTTTGTTTGTATAACGTACTAATTAATGGTTTATTTGCAAATTTTGCAAAGAATTTAGTTATTTATCCAATGTCTTCACTATATTTGTTTAAATAAGGTTCTTGTCTATGATATCTGTGGTGTTTGCACCGAAATCCATTCCGTGGAGATATAAAATAGCTTGCTACTCCAAGCTTATAACCTGTACAGCAAATTAAATCCAGATCAATCCGGTCGTTCTGGAATTATGAGGTACTATGAATTTTTAGTATCTACTAAAACATTACTATTAAATTATTAAATACCTAACATTTGGTTACCTGTGCTGCAAACCTGCCACCGGAGGAGAATCTCTTTGAAGTAAAACTTTGTTTTCGCACGCCTGACTTGGGGAGTAAGCTGGTGAATGTGTGACAAAAGCGTTACGAAAGGTGTGATCGGGCGAGGCGAACGGCAGTTGACAGGGAGATAGAAGTTAGTGAAGATAGAAAGAGAGAGAGAAAGAGTTACGTTTCGTACATTACTGTAGGGGCAACTAAAAAATTTTTACTTCAGTCGTGTGGTCTAAAGCACACTCGTTTTTTATTTTATTTTACACGGAATGGACCATTCTTATAATATCCGAAATGTAAACATAAATAATTATAGCTATCATAAAACCATAAATATTCCCATAAAAATAATCATCTGTACATGTGCAAAAGTATAATTAACAAAAACTAAATGACTCTACGAGCAATCTTACTATTGCTCGCCTTTCTTTTTATTCTATAAATTACATCGGTCCTAATGAATTGGACGAAAAACATCGTTGACCACAGAGTATGTATAAGAAAAAGTCACTAAGCCATAGAGAATAATAGTTTGTCTGGTAAGAATTACCTAATTACCTGTTTATGTTGTTTGCTCTTTTTAGTCTATTAAACCAAATATATCAACAAATACAGTTGATATTATTTAAAATACTTATAGAACGTAGTATAGAGAAAAACCTTTTTTTTAAATGTTACTCTATCGCTTCGGTGTTTTCTCATAGGAATACAAAGGAAAATAATATTGTAGAAACCGTTTTATTGAGTATGGTAATTAAATTTTTTGATGCCTTTTCTTACTATTTTGATGAGGAAGAACCAAGATATTGTAATAAATTAAAAAATAAATTGTTGTCTTGACTTTCTTTTTACCATCAATAAAGAGTGAAAAGTATCATTGTACCTGCCGCGCTTATCAACACGATCATAAACAACACAAATGATTCACAAATCTTATAAAAATTATATAATATTTAAGTTTAAGGCCTTCCAAAAATTGACGAATATCTCGTAGGATTTTAATGTTCACAGAGATAACTTATTTAAACTACCTGAACTTAAAAAGGATATTTTGTTTTTGAGAACTACCTTCGAGTTCGCTGGTTCAATCATATTCTCATTCGATTCCATCACCATACTACTGTATGAAATTATCTTTTAAATATAGAAAGATATACCAAATAAGAATTAATATTGTCAAAAACATTGGCTTTTATTCAAAAATAAATACAAGCAAGACACACATACAACTTCATCTGTATTTCCTATCTTTTAAAATTCCCTTTCCACTAGATAAAACTAGTACTTAAGCGGCAAATTCCATTAAACCTCGAATTTAGTTTAGACAACTAGATATATGTACTTGAAATAGTCTGAGAAAGCAATGGGCGCAGTGTTCTGTTGTCCACATCGACAAATTCTACCAAATACGAAAATAAATAAAACTTCCAAAGATGTATGAAGGGTTTCATAAATCCTAAAGATATGTGTATGAGTTACTTTATTTCGAAGTTCCTTTTCTACCCCTAAACTAAATAAAACTACTTGCTTCCCCATTCTTAAGGAAAACAGAGTTTCTAAACAGTTGGAAAAACCCAAATTCGAAGTTAAATCGGTCAATAGATTTTTTCTTCCTTCTTTTAATTATATACCACGAGAGTAGCAAATAAGCGAACGGTTCGTCTGGTGGTAATGGTTAAGATGACTTTGGACGCCTGCAACGGCAGGAACATCACAACGCGTTGCTGGCCCATCCCCTCTGTCCAAACAACACACTCTCAGAAGCTCTGGCTACCTTACTTACTGCAGAAACAGAACTCTATATGAAAGCTGCATTATTTGGTTGTGATCTCCCATAACATCTTCCACATTTGTTTCTCTAGAAAAGCAACTACAAATTTTAAGCAAGATATATCCCGCTGTTCTCACCTATGTTACCTACTAAGCTACCAGGTTAATAATAAATAATATAAATAATAAATATTTACACAATACACACACGGTCGTCTGTTCCTAAAGTAAGCAACTTAATGCTTGTGTTATAGGTAACAGCCGACTGGTATATAGCTACATATTTTTTTTCGATAAACATACTTATAAATAATACATATATAAATATATAAATAAATATTTATATTACACCCAGACTCGGGGTGGGAATCGAACCCACAACCCTCGGAGCAGAAAGCAGGGTCACTACAAACTGCGCCAACGGGCTAATCATAATAATATGTTTCTTAGTTCTAAGTAATGTATTTCTTTTAAGGTATATATTGTATATTTATACGCACGTAAGGTTCGTTCGAATAGTTTGTCTCAATCTATAATGTTCAAATGCTCATAACATCGCTGGTACATCCAGACAGGGTTCACATTTGCGCGTTCGGACGATGTTGGCAATAAGGCGATAGCCGGCGGCTCATTTAATCACGCGATGGAATGTGCCGGTATAAAGAGGGATAAGATATGGAGAAGCATTCTTTATTTACAATATTTCAGAAAAAAAGGGTATCTATAAAAATTATCGCGTTACTTAAGAGTAAGTGTAACTATGGCAATTTTCAAGGTAGCATAGACCTAAAAGGATTATAGCTATGCTAATAATAGAAAGGTGAGTGAACCAACCCGCCCCGTCCTTCCGGCTAGATAAATGCCCACCCTCCAACGCCGGATCGCATCGAGCAACTGAGCAAAGCTTCAGGGAGCCCAGCATGACCCAGCAACTACCCTATAGGTCCGACGGACTGCACCAACAACCGAGCAAAGCTCCAGGCAGGCAGCACAGCGCGGCTCTCATCTAACAGGTCTGCCGGCTTTCGCCGAGCAACCTAGTCAAGCTCCAGGGAGCCAGTACCATCCGGCCAGCGCACCGCACTTTCGCGCTACAGGGCGGGCGACCAAACTAGTGTTGCCCAAATGCAAGAACAAGACGAGACTTAGCCAGTCTTGGTCTTGGTCTTGCGCCAATACACCTGGTCTTGGTCTTGGTCTTGGTCTTGCGCTCCCAGTCTTGGTCTTGGTCTTGGTCTTGCAGCAAGAGTCTTGCAAGTCTTGCAATTACCTATTAGTCTATTACTATTTATTAAAGTTTACTTTAAATCTTAGAAAAACGTATTAGAATTGGAACATTGTGAGCTTGAATTAACATAGCCATAGTAAAGATCACGCAGATTAATAAATAACTGAAGATTTGATAAGAAATTCGAAAAATCAACTGACCTATATGTCGTTTTCCATGGAAGTAACTGTTTCTTAATAAACATTTATGATTTATAAACTTACATTTGCTAAAACATGTAAAAAAACAAATTAATTACAATAACTTGACTGTATTTTAAAGAACAATACTTATCTGTCTAGAAAGAGATTGAACCCTCAACTTATAAAAAATTTAATAAAAGAGTTTTACGATTTATCATTTATTTGAATAAAAAATAAAATACAACACAAATCAACAGCTTTATCATTAGGTTATGATACTTTATATCAATTTTTTTGACCAAGAATTAATACAAAGTAACCATCTGGCTGACTCATCACTTAACCTATTTCTATGTTTTCTAATTACTAATGATGGTTTAGAAAATAACCTCTCAGCAGGTACTGAAGTTGCAGGTATTGAGAGAAAATCACGGGCCATTTTCGATAAAATCGGATACTCTGTCTCATGCGTCCTCCACCAATCTAAAATGTCTTCCGAGCTGGCAGTTCTTGGTTTTCTCAGGTACTCCTCCAACTCGTCTATCACTAAGCCTTGAAGACAAGATCCAGATGACGTCGAGGGACATTCATAGAGTTTATCAAAGTCTATCACGTCTTCATCTTCATCACATACTTTATTTTCTTTTTCTGGTAATTCCAGAGATTTGTTCAGTGAGTGTAGACTTTTATATTCTTCATAAAGTTCATTGAACTTGCGCAGACTTTCTGTTTTAAGTTGCTTCCCCCACATTGTCAGGTCAAAAGTCTGAGCCTTATGCCTTGGGTCTAAATTTAAAGAAGTACAATAAATCCAGTTGCTCTTCTTGTAATGTTTAAGCATTTTGTCTCGAGCTGCTCAACGTCACTATACCTCCAAAGTTACTATTCCTCGTGGACGAAGTCGCGGGCACAGCTAGTAAATACTTACTCTCATCATCTCTCTCAGAGATATTCGGGCTGGTAAGTAATACAAAACTCTTATCGCAGGCTTTTTATTTTATTAGTAGGTAAGTACCTACGCTTTTTATATTATTTTATTAGTTTTGTAGAATTTTTTTACACGTTTCAAGTATATTTAAAAGTGGCTACAATATTTATTAAACGGGTGATATTTGAACACTTTTTGCTATTTTTTCTTGTAAAAACTTAAGAAATATAATGACTAAATGTACAATAATAGTACCTAAGTAATTAGTTTAAAACCATATAAGTAATCAATATTATAATATATACTTACTAGAATGAATTAATATGACATCTACTACCTATCCTTACCATTTTATCCTAATCATAATACTACTTGCGTGATCAGTATAATGTATTCATTTTCATTCTAAGCACTCTGAAACTTATTTATTCTTTGGAACACCTGTAGGTACTCTTAAAATTCGAAATTATTTTGCATGAGTATACCTACGCCCTATGGCGGCAATCAAATAGTGTCAAATGTTATGATTTCGGCGTGGCGGCAACGATTGTTTTAGATTTCAAAAGAAGCCGCCGGCGCGTGTATCATAACCATGTACATCCGAAAAGCGGCAAATTTCTTTGAGAAGTAAGTACAAAACCTTTGATGCCGCATTATCAAAGTGCCGATGGTTAAAACATAACTATGCATGCACTCAGTTTGATTTTAATAGATATTTTTTTATTCGCTATGTTTATGGTATTAGTCGTAATGCGCATAGGTCCAGTTTTTTCATATTCTTTGATACAGTTTTTTTTGCGTCTCATAGAATTCCTAAGCGTACCTACCTATACACCGAACTGTTACACCTAACTACTCAGTGAAATAGCGCTAAGTCCTAGCTGCAAGACGCAAGAGTCTTGCAGGCTATGTCTTGTTCTTGCTCAAGTCTTGCACGGTCAGTCTTGGTCTTGGTCTTGCTAAAAATACGCGGTCTTGTTCTTGGTCTTGGTCTTGCAAAAACGCAAGAACAAGACCAAGACTGCAAGACCAAGACTGAATTTGGGCAACACTAGACCAAACTATCCTAACCATCCATGAGGCGCAGGGCCAGACCTATGAGGACGTCGTTGTCCTCCAGACGAAGACAAGGAGGCTCAAGATTCACGACAGCGTCTCGCACGCTGTAGTCGCGGTGACTAGGCATACCAACACCTGTGTCTATTACACCGACGACCGTGACGACGCAATTGGTCGCTTTGTGACGAAGGCAGCGGAAACTTCTGAAAAAGACATCCTCGAGCACAGCCTCAGGATGGCGATTCACCACAGGGATGCCGCCGTCATTGAGGGTGTGCTCGAAATGTTAAAATTGTAGCACACCTTACTTGTAGGAATAAATTGTATAAGGAAAAAACTTAGGAGTAAGAAAAAAAAAAAAAAAAAAAAAAAAAAAAAAAAAAAAAAAAAAATACTAATAATAACATAGGTTAAGTGTATATTGTAAGTAGGCCAAGTAGGCCATAAGTGTACATATACGTTAGCTAGACAATAAGTGTACATATATTATAGATAGCAAGTAAGTGTATATATAAACATAGATAATAATAATTATTATAATAGTGACAACAATAATTAAAGTAAGGCGTAATATAATTCTATGTCTTTTTGCATGTAAGATATCAATTAAGTTTAGCATAATTTTGGTCGGTGGACTCACGTCTGCATTAGGGATACTAAGATAGAATAATTAGGTCTCTTAGTGTAAGCTGCAGTAGTGTAACAAGTAAACGATCAGTAATAAAACTAAAAATCGGAATAACAAAAGCATGGGCACTTTAAGCCTGTGGACATAACTTTATTTAAAAAAAAAAAAAAAAAAAAAAAAAAAAAGACCAAACTATCCGTCCCGTCCCTCTGCTCGTTTTGTTCCACGGGGGTTCAGAAAGCAAGTCCCCTACCGATCGCAGGCGAGTGGCGTTCTCCTATCCGCCTCCCGGGGACGCACCCAGTAGGAAATCCAGCAACTCCCTTGGGATGCATTGCTTACCCTAACATGTTCCTTCTTAAGAGCTCTGGTTCACCATATGAACACAACGCTGTATGATAGCAGTTAAAGTTCGTAATCTATTGTAAGCTTAAGAGATACTTTTTCAATCAAACTGCTTCTGACTTTTTTTTTTGTGTGTGAACTACCTCAATATTGCACAAGATTTCAGATTCTTTTTTTATATTAAATGTGTTCTTAAATAAAGTATTAAAAGGAGAAAAATCAAATATTTTCTTTAAAAAATCCTCTTCCATAGTTTCCCAAGAGCTGACAAAAGACGCGCGGACGTCGCACGCTTATTGGACGAGTCAATAATGTCGCTGGACATCGCATACTTGTGTGTATAGGCGGCAATAAACGATGTCAACCATAACGCTGGCGTGTAGCTCGCTCGAAATTATGTTCGGGGTCTTGTTCGTGCTTATTAGGATGCTTTAAGCTCTATTCTATATCTTTCTTGTTAGATTCGAAACTTATTAAGATGTATCAGTTAATGAAAACTAATTTATTTATGTGTATATTGAATTTTTTGTTAAGAATTTATTTTTAATAATAAATCAATATTCACTTATTATATTATTTAATTTTATACGTTTTTTCTATAACTTTCTAAACGATATATAAATAAAATAATTGATCAAGTAAACAAAAACCACTCAATACAATATTTTCATATCGTTAAAACTAATAATTAATAATTCATATAAAACTTAGCTTTAGTTATGTTAAGATACATACATGTACACGGAATCTAAACTAAAATTCAAAAAAACATTTTCCTACATTTCAACAATTCCAATCCGCCATTTTGTACATATACATCGAGTGGTTGGATAAAAAATATCCTCATTCACCCGTCATTGTCCACAAAATATTTTCCATTGGAGTCTTCGCACTTTCAAGTGCCTAATCCTCAAGGAATCGTCACCATTGTCACTTGCTGCACATTAATCCTGCCTTTAGAAGACAAGAGATATCCATCAATTGTCAACATTGGACTGGCGGGGTACGTCCCTACTTCTCTCCCTCGATGGGTGAGCCTCCACACTCACACAAAGAAAACTGCCATAGATCAACGCTCGATTTTTTTTGTACGCAACCTTTTCCGATTCTTTTTTTTTTTTTGTTATTATTTTTGCAGAGTATAAAACATAAATTTATCTATTGTTAAAATTGAATTTAATGTCGATTTGATCGTTATTATTTATAGATAGCTAAATATCTATAAATAATAACGATCAAATCGACATTAAATTCAAATAATGAAATGATAGGCAATATATAAGAACAAAAGACTAGAATAAATTCTAACTAACCTACATAAAAATTGATAAAGACGGGATATCATGAAATCGAAAATCAAAATCAAAAATAACATTATTCAAATAGACTTTAAAAGGACCTTCGAAATATCGTTTTACAAGTTCAATTATTAATTATGGTGGAAAATTATGATGTATGGAAGAATCGACAAGAAACTTTGCAGTTACATTTAAAAAAAACTTTATTATAATATAAAAATTAATAATATCTATGCATGAAATACAGCGTCACTACATCCACGAACCATTATTAATATAGCTTCTGCAACGAATTTTCAGCTATAGCTATTAATTTCTTACTTTAATAGATTACTTTTTTACTCCATGGAGAAAAAGGGCCTATGCCCAGTAGTGGGATATTACAGACCGAATCAATTAAAAAAATAACACAATGAAATACATCTTGCGCAAAGTCCACTTCTATTCCAATCGTTAGTCTTTGCCGCTATCCCACCAGACATAGATATAGCCAAGAGAGCTAGTGATTGTCAAAATTTGGCTTCGTAGAACAAAGCGTTATTTACCGAGCGAGGAGGGCCTTTGTGCGGCATTACACCACTCTACATAATATTGTGAAAGTTCTAACAATACAGTGTTTGCAGCGAACGTATTATGAGCCTTTTTGTTCGGAATAGCGACTTGTTTAAATCTTTCACCGCTGTGATTAGTTTTTGATGGAATTTTTCGAGTTCGGGTTTTACAGTGATGTAAATTACATGGACGATGATTGTTGTTTGGTATATGACTGATTGTAATGATATGAATGGTTTTATGGGAAATGATATGATAACTCAATTAGTTTTATTTTCTTGTTTTTTTTTATTGCATTATTTCGAACTTTTGTATATATGTTTGTTTTTATTATTCATAGGAAACAAATGTTCAGAACATAAAGTTCTAGTAAAAAAAGTAATAGACAATGAAAATAAAATTATTAATATGCATACAGACATAACAGTACACAGAACGTAACATTAAGTGTAGTAACATCTATTTCAAATAGCGCATGGAAAAAACTACGACCCCACATAATAACCTTTTAAACAACGATAAAGCAAAATAGAAGCGGTTGAAACCGAATTATTCTGGAATTAATTAGCCGAAAACCAGTTTGAAAATTCAAGCACACGTTCGAAAAGCTCGGGTTCGAAATTCAAATGAGGCGGCACGCCCCACCCCCTGCCCCGCCCCGGCGCCATCTTGGATCCGCGCGGGGAGACCCAGGGGGCTATTAAATTATTTCATTCCGCATCGAGCCGCGCCAGCTATCGGATTAAAATAATTGCCTGCGAAAGCGTAAACGGGTAATGATTTTTGCGAACAAAATAATATGGTATGAAATTTAATTTTGTTTTAAACGTTTTGCATTTTCTCTTTCGGCTTCAGAATAACTTAGCGTAATAAACCGCTGACTTCAGTTAATAATATCGTTTGCAGTACATATTTATAAATATAAAGAAACTATACTCATAGCAAAGTAATATAAACACGTTTACAACAAGAGAAACAACAACACTAATAAACGACGCAGATAAAGTAATGTACTTCAATATAAAACTTTTGTAATATATCAAGAAATAACTGAGGAAATAAAACCGCAGTTTAAAAGCCAAGTGTTAAGAACATGGTAATCCCACTTCAGTGCTTCAACTGTAAGGTGGAAGTGACCTGAACTTTCAAAAACTCGCTTCGACTTGAGAAGTGTAGCAAACTTGTGGCCTCGGTTAGGCTAGGAGGTGATAGCAACTTTATAGTGAACATTGCGGTCTGTGGAAACGGCGGAAATGATGCTCTACTTTACACAAACATTACGCTTACGGCATGTACAAATTATAACTTAGTTTTAATTTAATAAATTTACAATATAATTTAATATTAAAAAATTCCATAAAATCACTAGATACCTTTAGGTACCTATGCAAAATACTCAAATTTAGTGACGTTTATGCTAAAGTGCTGTGTGGCTACGGCACTAAAGAATTTAGCCAACCCCTCTCTTCCCGTGGGTGTCGTAAGAGGCGACTAAGGGATAACAAGGTTTCACAACCACCTTGGAACTTAAGAAACCGACCGATGGCGGGATAACCATCCAACTGCTGGCTTTGAAATACACAGGCCGAAGACGGGCAGCAGCTTCTTCGGTGCGACAAAGCCAGTACTGCGGTCACCAACCCGCCTGCCCAGCGTGGTGACTATGGGCAAAACACATGAGTTTACGCCATTTTTGGCACGAACTTGTGGAGGCCTGTGTCCAGCAGTGGACTGTATAGGCTGTAATGATGATGATGATGCTAAATTTTAACTACACAAAAAGTTATTTTATTTTTATTACTCCTCTCTTGATTCTCACTTCTAATTATTCTTTATTAATAGGTAGTATTATTATAACATTTTTACTCACCATTAAAAAATATAAAAAAATATAAGAAAAGTACCAAATAGTAAACAAAATATCTATACTAATATTACTATTATAAAGCCGAAAAGTTTGTTTAGTAACGCCAATCTCAGGAACTACTGGTTTATTTATTTATTTATTTATTTATTCATAAGTCAACACTAACAAGTAGTACAACAACAAATACAAAATTAATAAAGTAAACATCGGTATTATCTAGATAATTGCCTACTTTTTACAGGTGTCCTTAAGAATATCTAATACTAAGAATATCGTCAACATCGAAATAAGTCAAATTAAAAATTATCCATTTAGCATACAGTAATGAATATTCGAGGTTAAATTCAGAAATTATTGTCAAAAACTAAATTATGAAAAGTAAATAAAAAAAAAACTGATGTCAAAACATTTAAGAAAAATATAGAAAAAGTGTGCATCAACGGAATGGTCCAATTTTATTTACAGGTGTTCGTAAATTACTTACAATATTAAAAACGTAAAATAAACCGATCAAACAATCGACCATGTAACAAACAGTAACAAATCAAAATACACATCAATATAAATATACAAAATAAAATCTTACATTAATATCAGAGAGCAATATTAAAGCAAAAAGTCAAAAACATTCAAAGTTTGTTAACATTTAGTGTGAGTTTATAAATACAAATTACATTTTTACAAAATAAATTAATTCAAATTAGGCTAGTAAGCTATAAAATTGTTAAGTTATAATATTGCAAATATTCAAATTTTAGTAATATGGAATATGATGATATGATCATCACAAGACAGAGTAGATAAAAAAAGTAATTTTATACAAATACAATTATATGTCAAAGTGTTAAATGTCATTGTTATTAATAAAATACGTTGTTGTTATTTTCTTGAAGTCCCTTAAATTATCACCAAAAATGTCGAGGCCAGGACCGTCTGCTGAGCTACCTTTACATTTTTTATTCTTACAATTTGAAGAATTCACATGTCTCTACATGCTGTTATAATTAGTGATCATTCTATTCATTGGCGAGTGACGACTGTAACGTGAATGTGAAAATCTCTCGACAAACGGTGTGTAAGTTGCTTTTTTAACGGATTTCACTGGAGCATGAAACATAAGTCTAAACAATAAAAAAGGAGAGTCTATTAAACCATTTGCGAGCTTAAATAGAAAAGTGTTGTCTAATATGCGTCTGCGGTTATCAAGCGAAAGAAGCCTAAAATAAGATAATCTTTTTTCATAGTTTGTTAGTTCTTTGGCCAGGTTGAGACTTTAAGATAAGTGCCATAGAAACCTTTTTTGTACACTTTCGATTCTTTTTTTATAAATTTCGTAGTGAGGGTTCCAGACTATACTACCGTATTCCAGGATGCTGCGCACTAGTGATGTATATAGCACAATTTTAGTCTGATCATTTTTGAAGTGCTTACAATTACGCAAAACAAATCCCAGAGTCTTAAACGCCTTGTTTACCATATCATCTACAAAAAAAAAAGTCATCTACATGAAGATGAAACCTCAACTTGGCGTCCAGTGTGACACCAAGGTCCCACCTCTGCACACATATTCAACCTCTGCAAGCGTCTAATGAGTGCTTTCTTTTAACTGTAGTCTTTTTCCTACTGAACCTAACTACAAAACATTTTGTAGTGTTAAGACTCATGCAATTTGTCTGACACCATAATGCCAGGCTGTTAAGGTCGTTTTGAAGACAGATGGCATCCGAATCAGTGCAAACAGTTCTATACAGCTTAAGATCGTCGGCGTATAATTGCCACTTGGAATTTTTGAAGCATTTGCTTATGTCGTTAATGAAAATATTAAAGAATAGAGGACCCAAGTGAAATCCTTGGGGTACCCCAGAATAGGAAAGAAAAAGACTTACCGAAGGAACGAAGATACGAATTGCACCAAGTTAGTAAAATGTCAGTCAGACCAACCATCCCAAGCTTCCGGAATAGTATAGTGTGATTAGCTTTGTCGAAGGCCTTACTGAAATCAGTGTAGATAGCGTCAACTGAGCCGCCACCATTCACTTCCTCAGTAAGGTCTTCAACAAATGATGTGAGGTTGGTCGTTGTAGATCTAGCCTTCAAAAATCCATGCTGCTCAGGAGCAATAGTTGTCTTAAACTGTGATAAGAAGATCGGGTACAAAAGAAGTTCAAATACCTTCGCGAATACTGATATTATTGATACAGGTCTGTAGTTATTAATAAGACTTCGATCACCGCTTTTATAAAGTGGAATCAATAGAGCTTCCTTCCAGGCTGCCGGACCTGTGCTCAAGGAACGGTTAATAATGACTGTGAACGGCTTTGCCAAACCTACCTTGCACCTTGTCACAAACAAAGAGGGAATACCATTTGTACTGGCTCCTTTTGAGACATCAAGTCTTTTTATAACCCGAAGGACTCGACCGGTGGAAAAAGATAGTAAGCTCAAACAACTACACGGCTGTGATTCAGGAGGATTATAATAACTCTAGATAGAGAAGGTTAGATATATCCGCACCCCAGGCAACTGGTGAGTCATTAAGCTTCATTTCAGCTAGATAAAAATTACATTTTTTTTTAGATAGGATTGGTTAGAATTGAAAAAAATATTTTTGTATTGGATGGCCCATTTACCGAGGAAGGCTATATATAGGCTATATTTTTCCTCAAATTAACGAAGATAAAACTGTGGGTCACAGCTAATATTATATCAGTAGATAAGTCCTGGGACATGTTGAAAAAACAATATTTCATATACAATAAATTTTATGTCATTCCTCAGATATTACGATTATTCCTTCTATTTATGAGCCAGGTTTTATCATTTAATTTTGACTCTCAAACGCGTTGCTTATTACGTGTTTTCAGAATTTGGAAAACAACGGTTTTCTAAGAAAATGCTTATTAAACTCAAAAGAATATCTCGAGAATCAGTAAAAAGGAACGCGCACATAAAACGTTAATTAAACAAATTTTATCGAAATCTAAAATGTATGTTGAAGAGATCTGTATTCTATTTATAATAATAAACTAATAATTATACTTTTTTAATAAAACCTTCTTATTAAAAAATTGTGTTGCGACTAAGTAACTGGAATTTAATAATTGACAAGTCATATTCGCCAATCTAAAGGAGAGGGCCGTGTTGGATTAATTTAAAGAAATAAACTTTAGGCTTCGTTTTTAATTGAAAAATAGTATATAATTTATTATATTATATCAAATGTTTAAAATTTATGGGTTGTTAAAGTAAAACTTTAAAATGTGCCGAATTTATTTGTTGAATTCACTCATTTTGGCGGACAGAAAAACAAATGAAAAGTGACGGGAATCTTTTTTTACTTTTTAAATTCATTTTTAAAAGGTCACATTTTTATGGTGTCAAAACAAGCCAGTTACAAACAATACAACCAAAAAGATTTTATTGCAACTTTTTACTAGACAATACGAAATGACCTATATCCGACCTGTTATCTCTAGCACTCGGAAATAGGTCCTTTTGTTGCCCCTAACATTGCTTAAAGTTATTTAATTTGTAAGTTGCTCCAAAACAGATACTTATCGATGATATGTATACTTAAGACTTAATATAGACATACCGCATGTATGGTAAGTATTTGTAGCCGTTGCAGTTTCTCCTCAGGAGCTTTGTTTTAGCTACCTTACTTACCACAGAAGTACAACACTATTTCAAAGCAGTATTATTTATCTTTGATTTTCTGTAAGGTTAAGAAAACTCCACAGATGTATTGCTTTAGATTTGAGTACAATATTTCCCACTATACTTTACTTTAATTATCAATGTACCCAGTAAATCATGCATTAAAATTAAAATATTTAAATAGAGCATACTCCATACGCCATCGTCAGTCAGGTGCAAATCGAACACGATTTAGCCATCAGCGTTATTCCCCCAAGCTCCCCCTTGTCTCATCAAATTGAGTTGCATTCGCTTGAACTGCGCATTCGGTACGCGTAACGTATAATGCGGTGGAGTTGTTTGTTCGCGATACTTGAAGCCTTCTGCAGCTAGCTGAGCGTTAGGAATAGTTAATTTATGTGTTTTAGTTCTAGGAAGATACTTGTATCGATATAACTATCTACTGAGATAGTACCTACTGTAATACTATTTATAGTAGGTAATGTTTTGGATTTATATGAGGTGTATCGAGTTATGACAAAATATATATAAGTTGTTTTTAAATACACTTTCGATCATCGAATCGATATTGTAAAATAGTAAGTATATTATTAACTGAGGTAGGGCACAGCAGGAATTTCCTGCTCAAAATATGGAGCAGCCCGACTGGGGTAGCACCTCGACCTTACAGAAGATCACAGCTTAATAATACTGTTTTCAAGCAGTATTGTGTTCCTGTAAGTGAGTAAGGTGACCAGAGCTCCTGGGGGGAGTGGGGATTGGGTCGGCAACGCGCTTGCGATGCTTCTGGTGTTGCAGGCGTCTATAAACTACGGTAATCTCTTACCATCAGGGAAAAATCTACCTTATTTAAAAGCAACCACTGTTATGGAATGTAAATTTGTGAGTCTACTGTCACTCTTTTATATGTCGTATAAGCGATATTGTTTGATATGTTGGTACATCGAAAGACAGCCATTTAAGAATGTTATTGTATCATTTAATGTAGTCATGTGGCACATTGAAAGCATGGTGCGTGTGAGATGATTTTGTTAGAGTAATAAGTTATCGGTTTTATTACTGTAATACGAAGCTAAGGGTAACGCCGTAACGTTATTTGTTATTACAATAGCGACACGTGAACAGAGTCGCCTTGGAGAGCGAGGATGGTGCAGGGCAGAATGGATTTTAGCACCAACTGGGTTACACTCTTGTAAAATGAAACTATCGGTTAACCGTTACTTCCGTGATCGATGTAGATTCGCGGTTAATGTTAGATTGTTATTACATCTTGCATTATAAAAAAAAATTAAATAATGCCGAATTTATTGTTTTTAATAGAGTTTATTGTGTATTTCTTACGTATAAGTTGTATTATGGACCTTACTATGTAACTTATTCTTTTAACTTTAATTCAATTGACCTTATAGTTAAATTTTTCTTTTTTTTTTAATTTATTTACATATCTTTTTAATTTTAATTTAATAATTTGACACTGTATTTTAGCTTGACGTGGTTTTTTGTTATGACGTTGATATACTATTGTGAGATTAATGTATCTTCATGACATCATGACATTTTAAGACAAAATAAATATTTTTTTCGTATATCTATCCTCATTAAGGTGATCTGCTTCGTTATAATTATTATTAAATTCAAAGATAACGTTAGCGAAACAAAATAAAGTTCTAGAATCTTCTTTCAGAATGTATTTAGGTAACCGTACAGATGCAAGTTTGTTTCTGGTGCAGCTATAATCTTATATTATGGAAATTTACTTGCTTTTAATTTTTTTTTTTTTTTTTTACTTTTTTGAGTTTTTGTCATAACGATCTGGATGGCCTATAAAAGTCAGGACAAGATTTGTATTTAAAAAAGTGCGTGCGTACAAAGTACACATGTCAGAAGTGAAACTTCTTTGGCAAAAATAATTTTCAAGTCTCGTTTATATTTATACAAATCTAAAGCTTTAAGTTTCCGTAAAAATTATACCCTTCTAAAAAAAGTTTCACTTCAAAAAAAATAATTAAAAAAAATTCACGAAGTTCGCCATATCAACTACTTTAATCTATAGACATCTAAAACAATTGAAATAAATAAAATTAAAATGTCTGTCTGTGATTTCAAAATAACTTTTTCTTTCGAGTGCAATAGTTATTACACGATATTACACGATATTACTAAAACACAAACTATTTTTAAATTTTTGTCTGTCTTTCTGTTTGGGCTAAACTTCGGAATGGCTGAACCGATTTTATGGGTTGGGGTTAAATATTATATTTCACTAGACAATAGAGGAAGTTCTGGAGCAACATATAGGCTACTTTTTATCGCGGAATTCCCGCGAAATCGGGATTTAATTAGAAAAACACGTATTTTCCACCACGAGTACCTGCACCTGCCTAAAAGATATGAAATATATAAGATATGAATATTTTGACTTTTTTTATATTGATTTGAGTCTATATTACTGTTCTTGTATTTTTTAATCTATATGTATTTATTTATTAATTATTATTATTTATATTTAATTTATATTTTTTTGTGTGTAAACTGTCTGCGATTTATGTGATGTCCCGAATAAACGTGTTTCTTTCTTTCTTACAAATTACCAAACGTTTTCTATCAAATACAACAAAACTATATATACTAATATATACATATATACTAATATTATTTATAAAAGTTTCTTTGTTTGTTTATTAGCGTCAATCTCAGGAAACACTATTAAAAAATATTTTTGTTGAATTTCCCGCGCCCATTTACCGCGGAAGGCGTCTATTTTCTTCCTCAAATTAACACGGGTGAAATTACAGGGCACATCTAGTAAAATTTAAGCTCTACATCAATATTTTTGGAATCTTAAACAGAAAAAAACTTAGCTTATAATAAGGTTATTTCGTTGTTTGATTATTTAAGAAAAGTAATCTTAGTACCTTTCTTAGTTAAAATAAAAATATAGCCTGTGACACATTGATACGTAGCATTCTCTAATATCATCAAACAATGAGTGATCACAATGTAACATAATAAATTCAAGTACGTAGCGTAATTTCATCCCTTAAATTACCTCAACAATAAAGGCCGTTGCCCTCACCGTATACATAATATATTTGTATATACTATACGGGGTTGTTTGGTAAATCGGGATAGAAGCGGGGATGTAGCAGCGCATCAATAATGCAAGCTAACGGACAAATCACTTAGCGGGCGGGCTTGTTTCTGCCTATTTACTTTGTTATATACCTAATTATGTACGTGATTCCATTGTTTAGACGTACTTTGTGAGGATATGCTTGAGGTATATACAATATAGATTGATAACATTTGCGTATTAATTAATTTCTTTGATTTTTAATATTTATAAATTAATTTAATTAAATTGATTGCGAAGTTATTTCTAACTCTTTCTTACGTTACTCTTTTTAACGTTACTTTATTATGCATATTTAAAAATCACACTTATCCATTATTAAAGTGGATAAGTGTGAATTTAAATACGCGTTTATGTAATGGCTATCCAGTACTAAACATATAATATACATAGTTCAAGATCCTAACAAAAAACTACCTTCATCTATTTGATTAAGGGATTAAAAATTATTTTATATTTACTCTTATTTTTTTTTTACAACTGGGTCGGTGACCAAGCGTACGATTCACCTGATGGCAAGCGATTACCGTAGCCTATAGACGCCTGCAACGCCAGAAGCATCGCCAAGAGCATTGCTGACCCAACCTCTGGAGAAGGAACCACAGGAGCTCTAGCCACCTAATTTACCACTGCTTGAGAGCGATATTATTTAACTGTGATCTTCTGTAAAGTTGAGGTAATTCCCCTGATTGGCTGTTTCAGATTTTTAACAAGATTATACCCTGTTTATATCCTAGTAGATTGTGCCTCTAACGGAAATATTCATCAGTATTTAAATTAGTATATAGATATACTAATGAATATTAGTATGTAAAATTCAAATTAGATTTTTAATTTGCTTGGTATATTTGATACAGAAATATTCATAAGTAAAATAAATTGTTATTGTACATAGATAATAATAAACTGGTACACGTTTAGTTTTATTAATACTAGCTTTTACCCGCGGCTTCGCTCGCATTGAATTTTTTTAAATAAAAATTGTCCTATGTTACTTTTAATACCTCCAAGAATATCTGTACAAAGTTTCGCTATGATTGGTTAAGTAGTTTTCGCCTGAAAGCGTAACAAACTTACATTCACATTTATAATATTAGTACGGATATAATATACCTACACGCTTGGTTGTTTTTCGATATTACAAGTTAATTTTAGTTTCTTAATTATAATTATAGTTACATGTCAGATGGCTTTATTAGTAACCGGTAAAAATGGCCATTTAGGATTATTTCGTTCTGATTTTCGTCCTTAAAAAATGCTTTTATGCTACGGAAATCCAGTACACGCAAATTTTGTTTCAAATATTTTGTAAAGTTTAGCATGATTATAAAGTTTAGCATGACGAATTAAATCTATGCCAACTGTGATGAGTGATGTAAGTCTAGTTTTATCCTTTTTGCAATTTTAGCGTGGGTATTTAAAAAAATTAACAATTTTTTTTGGTCTAATTCGCGTTCTTCTTATCTGCTGTAGTTAGGTTTTTTTTGTAAAGTGATTTAACTGTACAAGTATCACTTATCACAACATTTAAGCATTTAAGTAATAATTGTGAAAAAAGATACAACTCAAAGTTGCTTCCTAGACTATAGGTTTTACAAATTAAATGTTTACCAAAAAATTCGCATTTTTTTTTTATCTTTTAAGCGTACCGATTATTTCGACTTCACGCGTATGACAGTTCGCAAGACGAGAATGAGCAAGATGATGAGATGTCGAGTCAATTATAGAGTATCCAATCAGTAACTATACAGTTTATAAGTTGCAGTATTAAAATTATTACTTAACTCACGAGAACATGGCAATCAATAGTAAGTTATTGTCTTACCCCTTGTCCTACTACTCTCAAGTAGTATTGTGTCTCTGTGGTGTAGTATGATAGCCAGAGCTCCTAAGAACGATCGGGGGTAGTGTTGGCAACTTACAATTTTTTTGTTGATACAGGCGTCATGATACGCTTACCGCTTAGGTGCCTTCAGGCGGGCCGTATGCTTGTTTGCTAACGTACTATAAGATATATATATAGATAAAAAGGTATAAAAAATCATTTATGTAAAATATATTTTTTGAAACTGTATTTGAACTATCGAATAGTTTCGCTTCGAAATCGTTGCACGAGAGTATGAATCTTTAATGTAACGCGGCGGACGATCGCGCCGGGTTCGATGCCTACGCGCATTATTTATTCTCGACGCATTTACTTCGCTATAGTCCAGCTTTTATTTATTACTAATTACTAGCGATATTTACCGATATTACTACTGGAAAATATGTAAAAATTTGACAAAGTTATTTTAATTTTTGTATATATTTGTCTATGACTCAAAAATATTTTAAAAGCCATAAACAATAAAAGGATGGTGTTGAATTTTCGTGACGAAAAGCCCACATTTGAGATACAAACTCAAATCATGCTTACTTTATTTAATTATTGACGGCATGACACGCTGCCAAGATAACTCGTACATGCAAAAATATAGACATAAATAAATCTCTTTAACTTTGGTTTAAACATTAATTATAGAGTATTTTCAAGACGAATTTATCAACGTACCTTTAACGTACATGTTGGACTTGCTACGATTTTATTATTTAGTATGTACATGTAGTACACGTGAATAATTTCAAGAAAAAATTAATCAAGTATTTAATGTGGGTTACAATACACACTGCTGTGTAGTACAGGCTACAACTTTTAAAGAATACAATCAGTGTATTGAAAAATAACGCAAAAAGGTTTTCTAAGATCAGACTAAGAAATATTATATAGTAATACTGGCTGACCCCGCAAACGTTGTTTTGCCACATATGTTATTAACCCCCTTAATCCCCACTATAACTTAGGAGTATGAATAATAAATCTTGGCCGATTCTCAGACCTACCCGATATGTACACAAAATTTCATAAAAATCGGTCCAGCCGTTTCTACATTTCAACAAAAAAAGAATTACCAAAATCGGTTCATAAACGACGAAGTTATCCCCGAACATACATTATATATATATAATGTTAATAAATATACGGTGATACAACTAATGTGATACACAAAGTCTTTCAGTTGAATAAAACAAAAAACAAAAAAACAATGGCTCTGAAAAGACGAGGACTATAAAATAGACATTCTTCATTAGAAAAGTCGATGGCATCCGAGAATGTGCGATCTTTTCTTTCAAGTGCCAATAGATAAGGACTTAATGAAATACCTTTTTGATGAAGAGGCCGTGGACATTTTTTTAGGAGGAAAAATGTTCTTTTTACTGGGAAGTGGAAAAGCGGCCACGTTTAAAGTCATTTTATTTAGATATACATTTCATTAGTAATTAATGTATTTTTATGTCATACATTTTTTATTAATGATAATTTAATAATCAATCAAACTATTATACATAGTCTGGCTATCAATTAAAAATAAACAAAATACTTATTACATTTGAATTTGGAATCTGTCATTCTTATATGATTGTTCACTGTGTTTTCACATTTTCGCGCCAATACATTGTAAAATATTTTGTGATATTAAAATGGAGTGGGATTACAAAGAGAACCAAATCGCTGTGATTGCATTAAACAAAGAAGGTATGCAGCCAAATACAATTTTTAAAACTCTTTATACGCTTGGTATTAGTCAAATGTTTGTGTACCGGCTATTGATAGGGACAATAAAACTTCCTCTATTTGTGACAGAAAAAGATCTGGCCGTCCACGTAGTGCTCGTGAAAATTGCGCTCAAAGCATTAAGGGGAAAAAATTCGAAAAAATCATGTCCAAAAGCAAAATATTTTATCTCAGGAGATGGAGATAGCATCTAGAACCATATTTTAAAAGATAACTTAAGACTTGCTGCTTATAAGAGACGCACTGGTCATTTCTTTACTGATAATGTAAAAAAAATAGAGTGGTTAACAATATTTAGGGCAAAACTGTATAATGTGTTATTTATAAAATAGACAATACAAACTTAATATCTTCGCTTAGAAACAAATCGCTTAAATATATTACAAATATTGTTTCCTTATATCCTTTACATTGATGAATTAACCCTAAGTTCCCAACTAATTCCCAAATTTCAACAACAGTGTCATGGCTCCAACACCACTTCAGACTTAAAACTGTGTAAAGAACAACAAAATCTCATCCATAATACAATTTCCATGGGAATGGACAGCCATCACAAAGAACATTGTCAAATAGTACGCCATTCAAACGCAGTAATATCCTATGAGTAAACGACAAACAACGTCCTAACAAACATAATACTGCAATCCAATTTATAAAGAATGTACATTTACGTCCTTGTGATGTAGGAGAGAAGGTAGTTTTATGTCTGGTAGCGTAAAATTGGGGTGTAGTGAAAAGTTTTAGTTTATATCGATACATATTGACAACTTTGGAAGGGAGTATAGTCAAATAAAAAACTAATATGGACCGGGGTCGCGCACGTGCCGCGGGGTGTAGCGAGACATGTTGAGATGGTGTGGTGATAATTGTCGTTTAATTTGATGAGATGCGTGTTGGAGCGTAGCTTTCAAAGCACTTTTTACTGATACATTTCATAATACAATTAAAAAAAACATTATTTTATTTTCACATAAAAGATTTAAAAAGGTTGACATATTTTTTGTTGTCTACCAGAATCAGACGGAACCTTTAATTTACATTTATATTTAGGTAGTTACTACGACACAAAAAATATTTTAACTCAAGTTTAAAATTGATACAGATATCGTTACAAATTATTATTTGTGCTACACAAATACAATACTTATTTCAATACAACTAGGGTGGCAAACAAGCGTACGGCTTACTTGATGGTAAGCGATTACCGTGGTCTATAGACATTTGCAACATCAGAAGTATCGCAAGCGCCTTGCCGACCCCACCTCCAATCCAATCCCCTCAGGAGCTCTGGTCACTATCTCAACACAGGAACAAAACACTGCTTGAAAGCTATGTTATTTAGCTGCGACCTTCTGTAAGGTCGAAATACTTCCCCAGACGAGCGGTTCCAGATTTTGAGCAGGATATTTCCTGTTATGCCCTACCTCGATGATTATTCATCATTTCAGCCTATCGCAGTCCACTGCTGGACATAGGCCTCCACAAGTTCGCGCTAAAAATGGCGTGAACTTATGTGTGTTGCCCATAGTCACCACGCTGGACAGGCGCGTTGGTGACCGCAGGGCTGGCTTTGACACACCGCAGACGCTGCTGCCCGAGTTCGGTCTGTGTATTTCAAAACCATCAGTTTTATGGTTATCCCGCAAACGGTTGGCTTTTTAAGTTCCAAGGTAGTAGTATGCTGTGTTATCCATGATAGTGTCTCGCATGCGGTGATCGCGGTGACTAGACACACTAACAGCTGTGTCTATTACACCGACGACAAGGACGACGCAATTGGCCACTTCGTCAGAAGGGCCAATTGCGGGCAGGCAGGTGGAGGCTAACCGTAGGCAAATTCTCGAGCACAGCCTCAAAATGGCGATCCATAATAGGGATGCGAATGTTATTGAGAATGTGCTCGCGAAACTGGCGGCGGGCGCTGTTTTAGAAAAATGAGAGTGGCCGTCGACAATGCGGTAAATTAACAATGTAAAGTCACATAATGTAAATTATGAAAAATGAAAAAAAAAACCATAGTCGTAAATGATTATTCTAATTATTATTATTTAATTTAATTCTAATAATTATTCTAATTGTTATTAGTATTCAATTATATATATCTCTCATGGTCAGTTTTGGACTCACCATCGAAATAGAGAAAATAAGCTTTAGTTCGTAATTCGAATGCAATGTTGAAAATAATACACCTCAACGCTTGAAAATTAAAATTTAAATAAAAAAAGGCATGGGCACTCAAGAGCCTATGGATGTTAAAATTTAAATATAAAAAAAGTATGCTGTGTTATCCCTTAGTCGCCTCTTACGACACCCACGGGAAGAGAGGGGGTGGCTATATTCTGTACTGCCGTAAACACACAGCTAAGTGATTATTAGTCTCATACAAATATAAGTAAACAAATAAGGCATGATAATAAACGAACCTACACTACTTATTGTACAGGTTTATCTGCGTTGAATGAATTTATTTAAAAAATGTTTGTGCTTTACCACCGATTTCTGTTAGTTGTAGTATCTCTACTTAATAACCTATAATTTTAACCTAAACAAACTTATTAAGTAGCATTTTTACACACACACTTTATCATTATACATAACTATCGATCCGCCCCGGCTTCGCACGGTTACAAACACTATCAGTGTTCCTCTACTATATTATACATATATTATATAAATAAACCTTCCTCTGGAATCATTCTATTTACTAAAGAAAACCGCATCCAAATCTGTTACGTAGTTTTAAAAATCTAAGCATACAGACAGCGGGAAGCGACTTTTGTTTTATACTATATAATGATTAGGCATATAGTACACAATTTTAATAATATTTGTAAGATTTCAAAGCTACTTTATATACATTGCGTTGTAATATTAGCCACAAAACAAACAAAGCAATAGAAAGAAACACAACTAAAAGCATGAAACAAGCGACTGAGCATTAACACAAGTGACACTCGGGACACACTAATAGCAATGGAAAATGAAATAAAAACATAAATGAGATACGGTATTTTCGTTTCACGTAATACCGTTCGGAAAGCGTAGCGCAATTATAAATATTTCAATTATAAACCAGACGAATTTACACTCCTATTTTAAAGAATCGTACAGACTTAGTTACGTATCAAAGTTGTTGTTGAGAATATTTTGTTATGTTTATTTTTTATATTTGATTTTATTTTGATTTTATTTTTTATTTGATATATATTTGATTATCCGCCAACCCGCATTGGAGCAGCGTAGTGGATTAAGCTCTGACCCTTCTCCTACATGGGGAAAAGAGGCCTATGCCCAGTAATGGGATATTACAGGCTGAAGCGTATTTTTTATTTTTTTTATTTACTTTTTGCATAATCTATATACAAATAGATAAAATTGGAGTGTCTGTTTGTAATATTAAAATAAACGGTTTTTACTAAATGCATATGGATGTATACACGGTACATATACCAAAATAACATTTTTTACAATTTTTGTCTTTCTGTCTGTCTGTTTGTCTGTTTCGGCTAATATTTGAAACAGTTGGACTGATTTTGACGGGACTTTCACTAATAGATAGCTGATGTAATAAGGAGTATCTTAGGCTACTTTTATTTTGTTTTTTTTTTTAATTTATTATATTTTGTTACTGCGAACGGAACAATATATATTTTTAAAATTCCACACGTACGAAGTCGCCGGCACAGATACTTATACAAATATATTAAGCAATACTTGTTTGCTCGCAAACAACTGAGTTCAATTACATCGAAAAGTAAAAAAATGTAGGTAGACGAAAAAATTGACATATAAATAAGCGTTATCAAAGATTACTCAAAAAGTAGTTATCATCCCTCATCATCATCACTTCAGCCTAATACAGTCCACTGTTGGACATAGGCCTCTAAAAGTTCGCGCTAAAAATGGCGTGAACTCCTGTGTTTTGCTCATAGTCACCACGCTGAGCAGGCGGGTTGGTGACGGCAGGGCTGGCTTTGTCGCACCGAAGATGCTGTTGCCCGTCTTCGGGTCGGCATTTTAAGTTCCAAGGTAGTAGTGGAACTGGGTTATCCCTTAGTCGCCTCTTACAAAACCCACGGGAAGAGAGGGGGTAACTATATTCTTTAATGCCGTAACCATAAGTATGTATCAAAGAAAAAATATCTATATTTATCTGAAAAGCATGGAATCTAAGCCATTATTATTCTAAATTTAGATAATAGATTAACTGTACGTGCTTTTTATTTAAAAAGATAAACTAAAGTCTGGAGGGAAGGCATGTTTTTTTCTTATGTTGCAGCGAAACCAATCTTGTAATGTAAAAAAAAATTACAGTGTCACCGAACAGACTTCCATATTATTTGTAAACATAGGCTATAAAATGTCATGTTATGAATCTGTTTACTTTCGAAAAGTGAAGAGGATGAAATTGCGTTGCAAATTCGTGAACTTTAAATGTGGGTTGATATATATTTTACGTACCCATTTCCAAAAAATTAAAATATTATAAAGGAACGCGGTAAATAAATTCAGTAACAAAATTATTACGAGGAACCCAAAAAAGAATTAACCCTTAAAATTTGTTTTTCATATTTTTTTAGTCTGGTTAATTTTATTGCATATTTTAATTAAATTTGAACTATATCTATACAAATAAATAAAATTGGAGTGTCTGTTTGTAATATTAAAATAGCCGCTTTTTGCTAAATGCATATGATAAATATACCAAAATGTCTTTTGTCTTAATGCATAGAGATGACACGGTACATATACCAAAATCTCTTAAACGGCTGGACCGATTATGACGGGACTTTCACTGGCAGATAGCTGATGTAATAAGGAGTAAACTAGTAACTAAGGCTATAGATTTTTTTTATTTTATAATAGCGAACGGAACAAGAACTTTTTTGTTAAATTCCACGCGGACGAAGTCGCGGGCACAACTAGTTTTATAAATATACGTTTTCCTTTCACCTCTTATACAATACTTTAAATTAGGTACAATAAATTAGAAGTATATTAAAAACATATATCTCGAACTTCAATAATATAGAAGTTAATAATAAAATTTAATTAAAACCGCAGTATTGTAATATGAACGGTATTCAAAAAGAAGGGGATGAATAATTTTCATTATTCGAGAGTTAACACTTAGCACGATTCCGTTTATAGTTAGCGCCCGACGGCTCCCCGGCTTAATTTAAAACGTCAGTTAAGGTTTTACGCTGGCTTCGTGCTATTTTATATCATCCATGCGCCATTTACTTGGTTTAGAACAATGTTATTGTTTAACTTTAACATTTTTTTAGACATTAATTTCTTACTTTAATTTTTCTTGTCTATAATAGATCAATTTTCTAAAAATATCTAAGTTTACTTTAGGTGAGTCTGAGACAGTATAAAGTGATGACAATTGATTTATTTTATTGGTTTTATTTTTAACAGGTATATTCTAATATACTCTGTAAATGTACCTATGTAACAGCTTACAAACCGTGTTGATTAAAAAAAAAATATTTATTTAATACTAATACATTAAAAATACAATACACACTCTTAATAGATTATCACTTTTAAGTTTGTAACCATAGGATATGGTTACAAGGCTACTTAAAAGAAGTTTGAGGCAAATTGTACTGTACATAAAATAATGCAATATTTGGGCATGGCTTTTTTTCAATTTTATTTTAATTGTGAAATATTTAATAAAATAAATCTTATATATAAAATTCTCGTGTAACAATGTTAGTTACAATACTCGTCTGAGACGGCTGGACTGATTTTTATGAAATTTTGTATGCATATCGGGTAGGTCTTAGAAACGACCAACATTTATTTTTCATACCCCTAAGTTATAAGGTGGTGGGGGAGATTAAGGGGATTAATAACATATATGGCAAAACAACGTTTGCGGGGTTAGCTGGTAAAAATATCTATTACACAAATATTAAGCTAAGTACAAACAACACAATCCTGTCCTTGTCAATAAAAGTATCAAGTACGTAATGTTCCTTTTATATGAACGTAATTAACCCGTCGCGTGCCGCCGCGGGTCTCTTTGTGATTCGCACTGGATTCGTTTTTACCTTTGATACAAGTATAAATCGATACAATGTTAGTCTAATAATTAACGATAAATAGCTATCATCGAAATGATAAGCTATAAATTATATTTAAAAATAAATTTCTAGATAAACGCGTATAAAGCAAATTATAATTACGGACTGCCACTAAGAGTATGACTAACCCGTTGGCGCAGTTTGTAATGGCCCTGCTTTCTGTGCCGCGGGTTGAGCGTTCGATTCCCGCCTGAGTCTGGGTGTAATATTTGTATTTATATATTTATATGTGTATTATTTCTATATATATATATATATAACAGTCGGCTATTACCTGTAACACAAGCATTAAGTTGCTTACCATAGGAACAGACGACCGTGTGTAAATGTTATAATATAAAAAAAGATAAAATATGTGTCAAGACATTAATCTAAGAATCTATTCTACTGATATGTTAAATGTTTTTATTCTATTAATTTTGAAAATTAATATTAAAGTCGTGAATTGTTATATTATAATAAATGTTCGAGATCAGTTATGACTGGTTAGACAGGACGTTTAAACACTTGTACTGAATAAAAAAAAAAGTGTCAAATGTAAGGATACCACGTGTAGCTAGAACCTTTTTACTCTTGGCTTCAACGAATAAAGAAACTAAAAATTCATTATTCTATTGTATATGATAATTGTAAAATTTTAGTTTAGCCTAAATTCGGGGGTTTAATTATGTATTTTGAAATATATTTGTTGAGTTTGCAATAACTTAAATTGTAATACTTAAGTTTAATGTAATTAATGTCTATTGTAAACTTGTTTGTGGTTCCAAAAATTAAAAAAAAAATACCCCCCCGTCGGAGAAGAATTTTGCGTCTCTAGGCAAAATTCTAAAGAAGATGACCATATAATATTTGTTCATTTATTAACAATCTCGTAATATTAAAAAAAATATATAAACACGTTTAAATATAATTGAAATGCAATACTTGTACGATTAATAAAAATCGCCATCAAAACAATATTTAGGCGTAAAACACGTGTCGCGTTTGATGTGTCACGTGTCGGCAATCAATTGTCGCGAGTCTCGTGTCAGCTAACACTTGAATATCATGATAGTGTTGTTTGTTACACTTGACGTAAATTGTAACAACATTACTGTCCTTACATACATATAAAAGTATTGTTTATTACAGGAAGAGATATCCGTGAAAATGTTATTATATGGCTGTTTTTTTTTACGAAAAAAATAATTACCTACTAGTACCTACCTGGGTACTTATGAAGCTTTAGTAGTATATAGTTCCAATACTCAGTCTCTGGCTTTGCTTACTAGGGATGGAATTTTAGCGCTACATAAAAATTGTGTCAAAAACCTATTGCTAGTAAGCAAAATCAGAGATAGATAGAGTATTTAAAACAATCGTATTTTTTCTCACTTAGCACAAAATTTATTTACATGTTCAAAATTTTAATTATATATAATTTTATACATAATTTTTAACAAAATTGCTATGATGATTGAGTGATTTGTTAGATAATGTACCTGTAATGACAGTACGCTTATGGCAATAAACAAAAAATACAGGTTGGCGGATATATTCCCTACTATGAGTAACGATCGCTATCAGGTGTACTTGATAACAACCGGGACCGACGGCTTAACGTGCTCTCCGAGGCACGGTGGGGAGACCCACAAGGACTGTACAAACACCCAGACCACGGCAAACACCTGTATGGCCAATACAAATGTTTGTCATGTGCGGGCATCGAACCCACAAACGCCAGCGCAACCGGCACAATCCATGGCTGTGACCGTTGCGCCAACGCGGCGTCAGTTGCAGCAGCAGTCTTAAGATACACCTAAACAGTATTCATAATGTTATTGGTGAATAGCTTTCTTATTTACAACTAGACCCGCCCCGGCTTCGCACGGGTGCAATGCTGATACTAAATATACTACAGAATGTCTTTATTTATAGTGTGAAGCTAGCTTATAGCATGGTTATTAACATAATAACAATATTCAAATATGCGTCGTTAGATTAACGTTGTTAAAGAATGCGTTGAAGAAATAAAAGTTCACTACTCATTCCCCGTAGGTGATAGCGTGATAATTTGTAGCCTATATGTTGACCCGACTTCTTAATAATATTCGTGCCAAATTTGAAGTAAATCCATGCAGTACTTTTTGAGTTTATCCCGGACATATATACAGTCAAACAGACAAACAGACAAAAATTCTAAAAAATATATTTTTGGCTTCGGTATCGATTGTAGATCACACCCCAAGTATTCTTTAAAAAAAATATTCAATTTACAGTTTTGACTTTCCTACCATTTTATTATATGTATAGATAATAATTGTGTTTGCTCGCAAACGAAAAAAAACCGACTTCAATTACATCGAAGAGTAATACAACGTAGATCGACGAAAAAATAATCAAGTAACTACGCGTTATCAAAGATTACTCAAAAAGTAGTTATCATATCTCGATAAAATTTATATGTGACCACATGATAAACATCAGCTTTCAATTAAATTAAAAATTATCAAAATCGGTACACCCAGTAAAAAGTTCTTGCGGATTTTCGAGAGTTTCCCTTGATTTTTCTGGGATCCCATCATCAGATCCTGGTTTCCTTATCATGGTACCAAACTATATCCCCTTTCTAACAAAAATAGAATTATAAAAATCGGTACATCCAGTAGAAAGTTATGCGGTTTAATACAACGTAGGTTGACGAAAAAAGCGTCAAGTAAAAACGCATTATTAGATATAACTCGAAAAGTAGTTGTTAGATCTCAAATAAATTTAAATGGGACCAATTGAAAAAAAAAATTGTCGAAATCGGTCCACCCGGTCAAAAGTTGTGATGTAACATACATAAAAAAAAATACAGTCGAATTGAGAACCTCCTCCTTTTTTAGAAGTCGGTTAAAAAAGCTGTTCACGTTAATATTTGGGGCCAAGCGCTGGAAGCATTTAAGTGTTAAATTTTAATTTGGATAGTTTAGGCAAAAAATGCCTGGTGTTACCATTGTAGACTTAATAGTGTAGTAATTTTTTTTTTTAATTTGATACTGTTCCTATATCATCTCGTATTTTGATTACAAGGATAGTCAAATTTAAATTGCAGTCAATTGCAGTATGTGAGATTATAACGACGAACCAACATTACTTAACTAAATAACTAAACCTATGTTTTTAATACAAACTTGACGATATGGATTTATCTCGTACGTCATCTCAGGTTTTTGGAATTTTACTCAATACTAGTTGTGTTCGCGACTTTGTCCGTGTGGAATTTAAAAAAGCATGTTTAGTTCCCAGAGTTACCAAATAAAAAAAATCTAAAATAAAAGTAGCCTAAGTTGCGCCTTATTAAATCAGCTATTTGCCAGTAAAAGTCCCGTCAAAATCGGTCCAGCCGTTTCAGAGATTAACCGGAACAGACACAAAAACAGATAAAAATTGTAAAAAATGTTATTTTGGTATATGTATCGTGCACACATCCATATACATTGAGTAAAAGTGGTTATTTTAATATTACAATCAGACATTCCAATTTTATTTATTTGTATAGACTTATTTCAAGCAAAAGTAAATATTATTTTCAAGTATTATATTTTAATATTCAAACATTCATGCACTACTAAATATTCTTATTAAATAGTTTTAGTTGGAAATTGTTTTGTTTTGACATACTAGGCAATACATACTATATAATGATATACGTAACTCTGTATGTCTTTACCAAAGGCTAAGTTCTAAGAGAAAAAATAGCGTCTTTGTACACAATAAGTGCGTTTGAGTGTGTGTGTGTGTGTGTGTGTAAGGCACACATAAAACCGCTGTCTGGCTTAATCTCTCTTGTGCTGCTGAAAGTCTACTTGAAAATGTGTCATCAAACTGAAAAGCACTATTTTCATACGTGTGTTGTAATGCTACTGTGTATTGGCACATTATAAAGTTAACGACTGCAAAAAAAATGTATTTGAATTTCGAATTTGCACTTAGGTTTTCTCTTTTTGTGATTATTTTTTTTTTTTTTATGTCACTAGGTCGGCAAACAAGCGTACGGCTCACCTGATGGTAAGCGATTACCGTAGCTTATAGACGCCTGCAACACCAGAAGCATCGCAAGCGCGTTGCTGACCCGATCCCCAATCCCCCCCAGGAGCTCTGGTCACCTTACTCACCAACTGTGATCTTCTGTAAGGTCGAGGTACTACCCCAGTCGGGCTGCTCCATATTTGGAGCAGGGAATTCCTGCTGTGACCTACCTCAGTTTAATTATCAATTATGAAACTTAAACTTATCTTCACCAACATAAGGAATAGCAAGAGGACAATAGTAGATTCAAAAGTTAAAAGTAAATTAAAGATTCCTGTGGTTAATTAAAAAAAAATTTGTTTTTCTAATTCCGATTCTAACGCTTACAATCATACAATTAATTGATTTAAATAAATATGAATGATAACATCCTACACATTAATTTTTAACTGAAAATATTGAAGATATAGTATTTATTTTAGCTTAAAAATGTAACAAGGCAAATATATACGGTTCGGAACAAACAGAACCAAAACGGAATAAAAATTATAACTACACTACAACGTTTAGCTGATTAAAACATACATCCGTATACACATACATTAAAAAATATATTTTCTAGTGACCATTTTCGCGCAAGCTCACTAAAGTCTGAGGTACGTCCGCGCGCGGCAACAGATCCGGTTTATTTGCGCTTATATTGTGTGGACACAATACTTGAGGGGGATTATGTCGCCGACTGTACTGAAGAACACGTCATAAGTCTGTACTTGCTGTATCTGTGCGAGATTCGGAATTCTCAAATGTACTCTTTGTGCTTTTAGAAGTTTCTGTTTTGTGCTTTTAGTGCGTTGTTATTCCTCTAATTAAAACTAGTTGTGTACACAATTTTCGTTTTACTAAGCGTATTAGATAAAGAGTGTACGCCAGCTTATTTTGAGCTGTACGAGTAAAGGTGTATGAATATTTTAAATCTCAAATTATTTGGATGTAATAGTGACGCTGACCATCTCTGTTTATTTTGAACAAACATTTTTTTAACAAAAATCAGGAATAAATGAAATCGTATTACGAGATATTTAATTGTTAATTTGGACATAAAGGTAAATTTAAAAAAAAATACATTTTTGTAACTTATGGATACTACAAAATACAGAATTGGAACTGTTACAATGGTATTATAAAAGTACACAAAGGAATAAACTACAGAATAAAAAAAAAATAACGTCTGCGTCTCGGGACGCCTAACAGAAGTGATAACTTAGAGAGATGGGAAATCGTCTGTCCGAAATACGGCTAGCGCTGTGGGTTAGGGTGAGACAGGAGGAGCCTTTCTACCGCTACCTTATGCAAGAGAGAAAGGGAAGCCAGGCAGACTGGCGCCGTAACGCGTTACGTAACGAAGCGGCTTATCCTGCCATAAAAAGTTAGCACTTCAAAAGCTAACAGTAATCGTTTCATTTCAATGTATATTTTTTATATCTAAGCTCGGGCTACCTCAAAACAGAACTTGTCAGCAATAACATTTGATAGGTGACGTGGTCACTGTGTGACAAAAACTCCAATTTTTTTTTTAGAACTAAAAAAAATTGACTATCTTTGCAAATTTTCTGTAAGAGACTTCAGATTTTGAGCGATACATCAACAGGTAAATTATACGTATTCATACATACTAGTGGAACGATATTTAAATGAAAATACTATAAATCATAACCTCTCTCTAATTATACGGTTAAAAAAATCCGTAACTCCTTTAATAAAAACAGTCAAAATAATTCAAACGACCTAAATTTAAAATCGGAAGCTTAAATATAGTGTTTGGCGATCTGATTTGGCCCTGGGGAGTACTCAGTTAAGTATCTCGGTAAACAGAGGCCGGGAGGATGTGTATTATGAGTTTTAATGCCCCTCATATTGAAATACCGATGTAGGTAGTTACAGTGTGTGTTGGGAAAGTTTCACACATTTGTTGATCATAACAAAAACAATACTTTAACATATAAGGGACTTTCCGCACTTGTCACTATGAAATTCTCGATTTCGGATAATAAGCGGGGGTCGCCCGTAATGAAAAAACGAGTGTGCTTTAGACCACACGACTGAAGTAAAACTTACGAAACGTAACTCTCTTTCTACCTTCACTAACTTATGTCTTCCTCTCAACTTCTGTTCGCCTCGCCCGATCACAGTTTTCGTAACGCTCTGTCACGATTTACCAACTTACTCCCCAAGTCAAGCGTGCGTAAAGCAATTTAACATCAAAAATTATTAATAATGACTATGAAAGCTTAAAAACTTATAACAAAAACAGTATATTATTACAAGTTTCTTGCCGCAGTGACTAATTCCTAAGTCTGAACACCTTAACTATACTCATCGGCCCTAAATAGAATGTGAATCCTATGTTGTAGGTAGGAAACATACAACAAGCAATTGTGACAAGCAATTGTGACAAGATTTGTGGCGTACCCTGTGAATTTTTATTCTTGGACTAGCCATGCCCGCGACTTCGTCCGCGTGGAATTTAACAAAAAAGTTATTGTTCAGTTCGCAGAGTTATAAAATAAATAAATTTCTCAAATAAAAGTAGCCTAAGTTACTCCTAACTCTATCAACTATCTGTCAGTGATAGTCCCGTCGAAAGCCTAGCCATTTCAGAGATTAGCCAGAGCAAACAGACAGAAAGACAGACAGACGAAAATTGTCAAAAATGTTATTTAGGTATATGTACCGTGTACATCCATATGCATTTAGTAAAAAGCGGTTATTTTAATATTACAAACAGACACTCCAATTTTATTTTTTTGTATAGATTTTTAGAAAAGGAATATTTTGATACGTATCAATAATTTATACTTTACATTTATTTAATTCCCTTTTATATTTTGCTGCACGTACATACATTTGGTAAATATCACATTTTTACTTTTACTATATATCTCTTTTTGTTATTTTATCCTAAATTACAAAAGTTCACCAATTTAGAGAAAAAATTTAAGGTTACTCAATTACTTTTCCGCTAAAAATTTATTGTTGTGGGCATAGCTGGATATATCTTGGACAACATTTGATGTTTATAACAATAATTTATTATATAAATCGTACAATTACATTAAAACTAATGCAAGGTCTTTAAGAAAAAAGATTTCAAGTTCGAAATAAGTCACAGTCAGGAATTTTAAAATAATTCCCATTAAACTCTATGTAAATAAAAATGAAATGCCGAAATGTCCGTACGTAAAGACTACACAATATTAAAGAATTTTTTTTGTGTTTGTTATTATCAGAGAAAGATTCAAGATTTGTTTAAAAAACAATTAAAAACGATATAAAAAAAAACTCACTAGTAATAACATGTATAAATTATAATGACGGTAATATTGACAAAATTCTAATTCACTCTAAATTTCCACCCACCCCCACCGTAAGCCCTAAGCGCCAATTTAAATCCCCAATCCCACCGTAAGCCCTAAGCGCCAATTTAAACCTTATTTGTAGATTTTAGTTTACAAAGTAAATAACATTGCAAAAGGGAGGGCGTTACTGTATAGAATTTTAAATGTTCTTTCAATGTAGCTTAATTTGGCGATATCAAGAAAAAAATAATGAAGGAATAGGCTACAAAATCGATTGACTACGATACATAGAACTAGTCACCCGACAGACGTTATAATATCGTTTTCCTGTGACGTGAAAAATGAACTTAAAAATCGTTAGTTTTCTGAAAACTCCTAATTTAAAGAGCATATTTATTTATTTATTTCTATAAGAACTTTCAAAGTATTAGAAACCTTAAATAATTGCTAAAATATTCCAGCCGTTCTCGCGTTTCGTTAGTAAAACTTTTAGGGATTAGGTTTTGTCAATAGAAGTATTTTTTTAAATGCCTCTGTCAAATTATTTACTTATCAAAAGATAAATAGTTACGAGTATATGTAACAGTTTATTAATTCATTTATTTGTATTAATATTTGCCAATAATAGAGCCAGAGTAGAACGGATGATTTAGCCAATATCACGAAAGTGGAGAAGACACAAAGAGGATAAAAGATAATAACAGGTTACAATATTAATTGAATTTTGGAAACTGTAAAAAAAAACTTACTCTTCTTTTAATAGACTTTAAACAAAAAAAAAAATCAATTCGATAAACATATACAATCAAAGTAACGTGCTTGTAATCTTGTTAAAATTCAAGTATTTTGGCTGATGATGAGATTAATTCATCAAACGATGAAATTCTTCAGCAGCATCATACAGGAGTCGTCTTCTTTATACTATTATAATAAATGCAAAGAATAAGACCCTCTGTTTATCTTCAAATCCGTTTTTGTAGTCACACTAATCTTATTATTATTAAAAATATATAACATTATAACAAGATATTGAAAAGCTCTGGAAATTTCATTTTCCAGGAAATATCTATCATAGAACAATATTCACAATATTTTGACAGTCAGTAACTTCTCAAAACTAGTAAAATTCTATTAAACTTCACGAACAAAATTAAATCGTCATTTTATAAATTATAGTTGTTAGAATTTGAACATTTTATTTTGATTAATGTGAAGCCACTTCCGATTCGGAAAAAAATCATCAAGAAACTCCGCAGTTGCTAATTAAAAAACTCGTGTCAAATACGTATCAGACATCTTTTATCTATACTAAAAAATGGAGAGCCGGTTATTTTTTCGGTTATACTGCGAAAACTACTATAAATCGATCGGAATACCATAAGGTGCAACGTGTTTCGGAGAAGGTTTTAGTAAGTATATGATATGTTGGTGATTACTTATCGTGTAAAAAAGTATGGACGGACAGAGATCGCTAGTCATTTATAAATTTACTCATGTCTTGTATGAAATGCAGCGCAACTAAACCCATACATATCTTTATTAATAATATGATCTTGAATCGAATAATAAAGGCTTTGTATCCCTATTGATAAGAATTACAGTTGAACTCTCGCTGTGATTATACGAAACGGAAAAATGTCATTTAACCAAAAATTTTCGCTAAAATACCAAAGTTACATTAAGTGCCGTGTTTTCGTTTCAGTCTTATCATATATTAACTGAGCTAAAAATGTTTATTTAATCTTTATAACACCGTTTAATATTTATTATAATGAATAAATAACTCATACACTCAGTTTTGTGTTTACATTTCTTTTATAACCTTATCATTTTTACCGCATAAAACTGATTCAAACTGCGTGATGTTTGAGCGAACGTATCATAAAATAATGTTACTAAATATTTCAAATGTTAATTAATATATACTTAATTATGACGCTATTAAGTAAAATAAATATTTCTTTTGTATATTTTTTTTTGGATCGTGATATTCGTAGGCATTAAAAAGAAATGTACTGATAACGTAAAGATTACACGTTTTATTGCTATACCTATATACAGACGCCGTTTTGCTTAAATTGTATAACAATGCTAGATGTTTTTGATACTTTCTGTATTCTATAACGAAATCGCTCACTAGTTTTAATTGTATGAAATTAATGAAATTATATTAAAACTCAATAATACTAGTAAGCGAAATATATATATATATATATATATATATATATATATATATATATATATATATATATATATATATATATATATATATATATTATTGTTTATTATTAAACGCATAACGACGACGCGTTGGCGCAACGGTCACAGCACTGGTATGTGGCTGTGGCGCTGGCGGTTGCAGGTTCGATTTCAACGTTTTTAACATTTGTATTAGCCATGCAGATGTTTGCCGTGGTCTGGGTGTTTGTGCAGTCCTTGTCTCCCCACAAACCCTTGAAGAACACGTTAAGCCATCGGTTCTGGTTGTTACCATGTACAGCTTAAAGCAATCATTTCTCATAGTAGGGAATATATCTGCCAACCCGCATTGGAGCAGCGTGGTGGATTAACCTCTGATCCTTCTCCTACATGGGGAAAGCAGCAAATGCCCAGCAGTGGGATATTACAGGCTGAAGCGATTAAACGCAAAACACATTGAGCTCGTAATGCGATAACGAAAGGACTGGAAATATAATGTTTACCATACTTTTCGAAAGTACTATGCTCGTTAAAGTAAGCGTGTTGGAAAAATAAAGAAAAACATTTCGATGAACGAACCTTAAGTAAAGAAATATGGTACAAAATCACACAGCCTGCTTGGTGACGAGGTGTGCCGGCAGTGGTTTGTATAGACAAGACATACTCACAGCACATACGCTTCGATTCAGACACATTCCATCCACAAACCAGTCAATTCGCTTTTATATTATCTTCCAATTTGATAGCATATTATGAAAATAATAAAATTAGCCAACAACGCTGTCAAAATCTTCCGTTATTATACATTTTTTTATATACGGTTTTATTGTGCCGAACAGAAACTAGGTACTATTCGTACAATAGATCTAAACTAATTTTTTTTCTTTATGAGTAATTTTTTTTTACTTACAATTATATAAATACAATATTTTATCATAACCTGTTCAGTAGTACGAGTATTTACATCAAAATAAGAAAGATTCATGTATTCATACTACATTTATGTATTACATTATCAGTCAGTCAGTCCAGCCTATTGCAGTCCACTGCCGGACATAGACCTCCCCAAGTCTTCACTTCGAAGATTCCGCAAAGCTTGAAGACAAAAGTCTTCGAGCATGCGTCTTGCCTGTGTTAACGTACGGAGCCGAGACGTGGACACTGACGAAGGGACTTATCCACAAGTTTAAAGTCGCGCAAGGTGCAATGGAACGGGCTATGCTTGGGGTTTCTCTCAAAGATAGGATTAGAAATGAGACTATCCGCGAGAGAACGAAAGTAACCGACATAGCCCACAGAATTAGCAAGTTGAAGTGGCAGTGGGCTGGTCATCTGTGTCGCAGGACCGATGGCCGAGACCGCGTCTTAACAAATGCAGTGTGAGACGTCCTCCAATCCGTTGGACCGACGATCCATGGAAGATTGCCGGTGTAGGCTGGATGAGGATTGCGGAAACCGGGATGTCTGGCGCGAACTTGGGAAGGCCTATGTATTACATTAAAAATTACATTAGGTATAGAATAATTATTATTTGTAAAATAAACAATAACAAATACGTTTACAAGAAGCCATCATATAAACAAATTATAATGTATATATAAGACCTCTTTTTAAACATGGCCACAATTATTATAATGTAAAATAAAAAATATTTCCACGCGACATCATCCTTAATTTATTAAGCTACCGATGTAAACGGCGGTTTATTTCCGCCCAATCTCACGCAATACTTTCATGGTACTTTAGTGCAAACAATTCGGCTGTTTTACGAAACGTACCGAACGACAAATTGGGGGTTTGAGCAGCCAGGCGTTATCGAATTTGCCCCACCGGCTAAATATTTATTTCATTACTCCTATTCATAGGCCTTAATCTGTGTTACGGTTGAAGTTTCAGCTTTGTGTGTTAATTGTATGGCTAGTTATTATTTAGTCTTCAAATTTATTAAATTTTTTTACATTATATTTTGAATATGAAAATATGGTAAGGATTTTGTTCATATGGTATAAAATCAAAAAAGCGTGAAAGGCAACTGTAACCGTAATCTTTAAGTACAAAATGGTAGGTATTATTTTTAAAATTTAGGCAAAAAAAGTGTTCCCTTAACATTTTTAAATAAAGTGTTTTTTTCCCCTTTTGTATTATATAAATATAGGCAATTTTTCGCTTTAGCCAATAGTCAAAGTAGGGTTTGAAATATTAACTGCACTTAGAATATTTTAAAAAATGCCCTTATTTTTAAATTGCCACGCAACAAGACAGTATAGAAACAGATAGCTTACTTCTCGAGGCGTCACAATCGAGGGCTGGATTTTTTCGACCCCTGTGGTGATATTGTACTGTCGACATTATAATAAACAGCCCTATATCATACATCATAAGATTTAGAATCTAATACACAGTATTTGTCAACGTAGTTCAATGCGAAGCACTATTGTCAGGATAATACCACGATCAAACGCAGTGCTATTGTCAACAACATTTGGCATGTGAATGTGAACTTTAAAACTTCAGTTTAAAGTTTATTTTCGTATGATAAACATCTTTTATAGACGAAGCGAATAAGGGGTAAGTGAGATTCATTTAATTCGTCCACACTGTCACTGGGTCTCTTAATTTTCATTGTAATAAACGTAGGGTGCCTTAATGTGTTTTGGTGAAGTGATGTCATGCGCCTTAAGAATTTCCTAGTTGAAATTAATCAAGATTTGTTCATGGCTATAGGGGGATTCGTTTTAAATGCCACACTATTGCTTTACATGCAAGCGATTATTGCGACTTTTTTGCATGGATGAACACGATGATTGACAGTTTTTGTATATCTTTTAACGGAAATGACTACCTGAAAAAATCTTTAATATAAAAAAAGAGTCTGCTTTAGACGTAGTTAAGTAAACCTTCTTTAGCTCTATCTAACTTATATCTCCCTCTCTACATCCGTTGGCCTCGCGCGTTTACACTTTTTGTAACGCTCTCGTCATGTATTCACCAGCTTACTCCCCAAGACAAACGTCCGAAAAGAAGTTTTACTTCAAAAAAGAGTGCGCTTTCTCGCTAACTCTATTTCTTTTTCTATCTTAACTAACTTGTCTCTCCTTCTCAACTTCCGTTCACCTCGCTCGATCATACTTTTCGTAACGCTCTCGTCATTTTCCTTTTTCTAACAATACTAACAACATGTTTAATGTAAATTTACCATAATTATGTGATGTTATGGTGGATGGAATAAGTTTAAGTTCGACTCAAACGTAGATACCATTATCTATAATATAAAAATGAGTCGCTGAATGTGTTGCTAAGCGCAAAACTCGAGAACGGTTGGACCGATTTCGCTAATTCTTTTTTAAAAATATTCCTTGAAGTACGAGGATGGTTCTTACGGAGAGAAAAATTCTAAAAAAAATATTTAAATTTCCTGAAAAAGTCTAAAAACAACACTTTTCTATACTCCCATACAAAAGATTTGTGATAATACTTAAAAGTCAATTTGAACTTTAATACCATACGATAAAGTTTGTGTTAGGCGATACGAAGTTCGCCGGGTCAGCTAGTTGATAATAATATTTTAACTTAACCTGTCATTAAACCTTGTTTTGTTGATATTTTATTTAACTAATGCTAATGTGAAATTCTTAAGTTTTTCGTCTCCTTTTCTGTAACTATGGTCCTTCCCAATCTTAATTTTATAATCAAGGCGTTCTCTCTCTGTGAGTACATATAGATTCTCATGATCTGACTACTGAAATATTTCGACAGACTATTTCCTGATAACGTATGGACACTATAAATGAACGACACATACTTACACATACTTACGCATTCATGTTGAGGGTAGGGACCCTCTTGGTGAATCTAATAAGCGTCCCGCCCGCTGTCCCGCCGTCCCGCTGGACACTTGGAAACAATTTGAGCAGACTTTGATTGAGACGACTGTTTATGGAATTCAGTGGGACAAAGGCATGCGAAATTAAATTTCAGTTTTCAATATCTAGTGTCAGTCTCCCATGTACTTACTATTGAGTAAATTATTGTACCGTACCAGCTGTCGGGTCAGCTTGTTCCTTGTTTACGATACTTGTAAACGTTTTCTTGTCTTGCTAGCTATTAAATCCGTGATGTTTAATTATTGTAAGTTTTCTGAAATTGTCTAATCTTTGAGTAATTTTCTTAACTCATTGTTTTGTCCTTATGAACCTTCTTTTGATCCACTCTTTTGATTCTAAGGGACTTACCGCAATGTTGGTATGAAAGTTAAGATATTTCGGCGTCGTTGCAGGTGAACAGTTCATTTGTGACCATGGAATTAAAAAAAAAAACGAGTGTCTTTTAGACCACACGACTGAAGTAAAACTTATTTAGCAATAGGCCTCCACTGTGTCTTAGATATACGAAACGTAAATAGCTATGAGAGAAAGGGAGAAAGAAAATGTGTGCTCGCACCACTCTTTCTTGCTTTGTTCGCCTCGCTCGAGCACACTTTTCGTAACGCCTTCGTCACGCATTCACCAGCTTACTCCCAAAGTCAAGCGTGCATAAAGAAGTTTTATTCTAATAATAATAATGATAAGTCCTGTAAATTAAAACATATATTTTTTGTTCACAATTTTTATTATAATTCAAACACCAAATACCACAAATCCACCTCCCGTTTTGAATAACAAAAAGAATACAACCATTAACAGCGGGACACTCGAGAGTACGACAAAAACATCTCAAACAAATTCAATAAGAATCGAACTACCGACCCATGTGTTCGAGGGCCATTGTGACTCCCAGCCGTCATAATAGATACATTTGTTCGATACTTGTGCAATTGACGAGGAAATCATGGGGGCAACTCTTGTGTAAGTACAAGATAATATACGTACGTTGATGTATTATGAAAATGTACTAGAAGGTAGAGACTGAATGTTATAATACAGCCTTTGTAATACTACAACTTATATAGACCAGACAAAAAATTGACGTAAAACTAACTCCCTTCCTTTTTATTCACAATCTTAATTTAACGACGCGTTGGCGCAACGGTAATAGCACTGGCTGATGCGCTGGCGGTCGCGGGTTCGATTCCCGTTCACGACAGACATTGTATCGACCATATAGATGTTAGTCGTGGTCTGGGCGTTGTGTTTGTGTATGTTTACTGACCCCCGACACAGGAGAAAATCCTACTGGGGGGATTCCCCAGTAGGATTTTCTCCTGTGTCGGGGGTAGTAATTTCCAAAAACTGACCCAAATAGAATTCATAATATAATATTAAAATGAAAATATCCATTTATAGTATATATCTATAAGAACTTCTTAAAGAAATTATCAAAATTGTAATAAATGCAGATACAAATTATCTTACGATAGTAGGTACCTACATGCTTTCAAAATTGTATGTCACTTTTACATTTTTATTCTTTGTACTTCGCACTTATTGTGACACCGAAGCGTAATACTGGCGAAAAAACTACACGCTCAATTGATTTCGAATCGACAACTATCAAACCGATCTTTAATAGTCAGGAAATATGCCAAAATACCTCTGTAATGGTACATTAATTCCTATTGTGAAGTGTCGTAAACGTTTTGACAAGTATACAAATTAAATGTTGAATATATAATAAGTTTGATTGAGGTAGAGCACAGCAGGAAATATTTCGCTCAAAATGTTAAGCTCGTCTGGGAGAGTATATCACAGAATGTCACAGCTAAATAACACTGTTGTAAAATAGTGTTACGGCTCTGGGGTAGGTAAGGTAGTCAAAGCTCCTGGATATGTGTTAATAATAACAATAATAATACTCTTTATTGTACACAACAACAATCAACACAATAACATATTTACAAATTAAAAACAGTGTACAAAGGCGGTCTTATCGCTAGAGGAGTGATGTGTTGTGTTGCTCTGGCGGCGCAGACGTCCATAGGCTTCAGTAACTGACTGTACAGCTGCTTGCTATCCTAGACTAATAAAAATATAAATATTTGTACTTTTTGTACGATAGATTATAAATTTTTATTATTGTTGAAAATCTCGCAAAATAGTCAGAAAATCCACGTTGTGTTGATACTTTAAATTAACTTCAAAAACCAACAAATCAATCCTTTGAGTAATAAATCACAAAAACAAATTGTTTATGGAATTATATAATTGTGTTTGTAGGCAAACGAAAAAAAACCGACTTCATCGACAAGTAATACAACGTAGATCGACGAAAAAATAGTCAAGTAACTACGCATTATCAAAGATTACTCAAAAAGTAGTTATCAGATCTCGATAAAATTTCAATGTGACTACATGATAAATATCAGCTTTTGATTAAATTAAAAATTATCAAAATCGGTACACCCAGTAAAAAGTTATGCGGATTTTCGAGAGTTTCCCTTGATTTCTCCGGGATCCCATCATCAAATCCTGGTTTCTTTATCATGGTACAAAACTAGGAATATCTCTCAAAAAAAAGAATTATTAAAATCGGTACATAGAGTAAAAAGTTATGTAGTATAATACAACGTAGGTCGACGAAAAAAGCGTCAAGTAAAAACGCATTATTAGATATAACTCGAAAAGTAGTTGTTAGATCTCAAATAAATTTAAATGGGACCAGTTGACACACACCACCTTTCAATTAAAAAAATATTTGTCGAAATCGGTCCACCCGGTCAAAAGTTCTGATGTAACATACATTAAAAAAAATACAGTCGAATTGAGAACCTCCTCTTTTTTTTCAGTCAGTTTTTTTTCAGAGTCCAGCTCTTGGTCAGACTTCTACCAAAGGCTACCTGTGACTCCTTGTTTATCTTTCCACCTTTTTTTTAAGGGTATGGCAAAACTGAACCTCCCGTCAGGGTCTCACACGAAACAGGGAAATTTCCAATTTTATTATGACCCAAAAATAAAACTAAAAACGTTATACAGTGTAATCAATGTATGATAGTGAAATGTGATAAATCTTTTAACGACATAAAATAAATATAAAAATTATGAGACATAATCTCCCCACGTGTGCGGTAATTTAAACAAACGGAAAGGACAATAAAATCCGAGTGATTAGCGTTATCTTGATAAGCGAATTACGTCATGGGATAGAATGGAATATTTTGGGTGGTCTAATGAGAGTATTCTTAAGTTTTAATATCAGCTGGATTATATTCATAAAATTTTTCGTAGGTCGATAATCAAATTATAGAAATCGTCTGATAAATTTAACTAATAATGATAAACTCTTTACACTCTTCTCGAATACATATAAATATAATTGTGTTTGCTCGCAAACGAAAAAAAAACCGACTTCAATTACATCGACGAGTAATACAACGTAGATCGACGAAAAAATAGTCAAGTAACTACGCGTTATCAAAGATTACTCAAAAAGTAGTTATCAGATCTCGATAAAATTTATATGTGACCACATGATAAACATCAGCTTTCGATTAAATTAAAAATTATCAAAATCGGTAGACCCAGGAAAAGTTATTGCGAATTTCCGAGAGTTTCTCTCGCTTTCTCTAGGACCCCATCATCAGATCCTGGTTTCCTTATCATGGTACCAAACTAGGGATATTCCCTTTCCAAGAAAAAAAGAATTATCAAAATCGGTACATCCAGTAGAAAGTTATGTGGTATAACTAGTTATTTCTATAAGTATGTTTACTGTCTTCAGATATTAAGATCTACTAGCATCTTCTTTATCTTAAAGAAGACTACTTAATTGTTTACTTTATCTTAAAGAAGACTACTTAATTGTTACTTTTTTGTAGATTTTTACGGCTTTAGCAATGTTCATACCGGACTACCTCCTTTCTCACACATTCGAAATGAAAATACAAAACATGGTAAATATCCCGGTTTTGAATAGTTTTAGTAATAGAAGTAACCATGTTTATCTAAAATCTTATATGTCGCTATAGAATCTACATATAGCTATAGAAAAACCTTTCATAATCTTAAAACACTTAAATTAAAAGAGAAACAAACACAGTGAAACAACAGCACGCTTGCTCGCAAAACAATACATCAACGTTTAGTTTTAATAAACGAAACAAATTCCTTAATAAAACAACTTAACAATAAAAGTATGAATTAAGTTTCCAAGTAGAAAAATACCATAACTTTGTAAATAAACATATTACTCAACTTAAACAATGGAAACAGAAATTTACGCCACAAAAACTTCTCACTTTATTTGAGGAGATTCGCGTTTGTACTGTCGTGCGGTAATTTCGCGTTTCATATCATACATATTAAACTTTGTATTAAAACCACAATATATTTGTATAGCTGTAATAAGTGTGTGTGATATACGAGATTTAAATAACACTCGTGTGTATTACATCTGTAAGTTTGATTATCTGTTTATGCAGATTGAAATAGTTATTATATGTTACAAAGTTCATCCACAAATTTGACAGCAAAATCTCATAAGATATATAATATAATTTGTTGTACCATATTAATTGTAATGCTATTTCTGTTGCATTCGACTAAGTCTTACAGACTTTGTCTTTTATTTAACAATCACAAAAAATAGAGAATAACTTAAACAATATCAGCGTCGAAAGAAAATAAAATGGCCAAACAAAAAGAATTACAATATTTGATTGTGATAGATAATTATTGTCTATTGTTGTATTTGTGTGTCAGATAATTATAAATATGCATGTAAGGCCCAGGAATGATATGATATAACAAAACATTTAAGTTTATTAAATATATATGTAACATTTAAGTTGATTTCTGGACTTGACTGTACGTATGTGAGTAATTTATGATGAACAAACATATGCGTTCTCATTCAAAATATTGTCTAAGTACAATTTTGATAAAGATCAGGCACGTTTTACTGAGTTCATTTGATTATCTCTCTGTCTATGTATATATTTGTTTTGTATGTACTTGTAATGAAATTTTTGAATTTATAACATTGGAATGTAGTTCATGGTTTCTTCTTTTGTAGGACGAAATAATGATCAAGAATTTGAGTTATAATTAGATTTCATACTTTGTCTTGATTTAGTTACTGAAGTTATTGTATCGTGTTTTGGAGGTGCCTAAATATAATTGTTGTTGTTCGAATCTTTTACTCGTATTTTTTTATATTTTATTTATTGCTTTAGTCAAATTCTGTGATACGAATTTATGAAAAAAAAATCAATCATTTTAATTTAGTTTTCGTTGATCGATGGTCGATTTCAGTCAACGTTGAGTTTCCAAGTAACTATAATTTTTTCTATGTGACGTACGGGTAAGACTCACAAACCGTCGGTGTAGCGGTGCGTATGTACGCCAGAATACCAGTGGTGAACCGAAATCGTAAAATGAACTCAAATTATACTCAGTTTCCGGTTTCCATTATTCCAGTTTTTGGGCATTGGCCAAGTTTTAGACACACAAACAAAAATTTCAAAATATGCACTTTTAGTATCGATTAAATAATATCCTCAAAAGCATTTTCAAAGTATCTTAAGTGTGAATAAGTAAAATAAACCATGAGTCAAAACCTCCAAACCAAAACCTCATCGCCTGTGGACTTCTTTTGCTGGAATATTGGCATTAATTGATTATCATTTTACCCCTGTTATATAAGCTGAAAAAAGAGGGTCATTTTCGGAATGAATGAAAAGGAATACGCTGGAAGTATGCATAAACGTTTGTTTTCGCAGTCTAAATGTTGGCTCAAAAGTCTCATATCGAACGTGAGAGTCCTTTGATATTCAAGGTCGCTGTTTTTTTTTAATATGCGTCTTCCCGCATTTTTGCCTTTAAGCCTATTTGCGTCCAATATGAATTTTGTTGAATATAAAAGTCTACAAATTTCACTTTAAATCATTTACGCTTATCCATTTTTAAGATAGGTTGCAAAATTTGAGAAGATATCAAATATCTTCGTTACGTATAATTTATTAAGCTGGCCAAATCAAATAATATTCAAAATAATAATTTAAAAAAAATAAGTTTGTGGTTATCAACTCATCCACCAAAAAAGACAAATAGGTAAATATTTATAGACCCAGGGATAGATCAAATGCAGGCTAAAATGATCAAGCACATCTGAACGTGACTTCGTATCAACATAATCATAATCGTTTATGAAACATTTTGCAGCAGCCGGGTCCAACTTTAAATTGTTAGGATTACGTTACCTAGAATTTAAAATAAGAACCGTTTGAGTATTTACTATATATCTCCTCATTTTCCATAATCTCCAGCTCTTCACGTTCATTTGATACAATATTCGGTAAATTAAAACAATATATATTATTGTTTAGTGAACACTTTTGTATCATATCTACACATGTATGTATGCATTTGTGTATCTACACATGACAGATGTACATGTGACATATTATCAAGGATTTGTCAAGTTTTCGTAACATGTTTTCACAGAAAGTTAAGACGTTCGTTTGTGTAAGATTGACGTAGAATTTTCGTCGACAAATAATTTCACAATTGCACTAGTTATCGTTTGAACAAATAGAACTTAAAATATGTACATTTGTATGTTTTGTAGTTTAAAGACTTTCGCAAGAATCTTTTTTAAGGATTTATTTTCGTGTATTTAAACAAAGATGTAACGTTACATTTATTGTATCGAGAGGGACCAGTTACGCTTCACGCTTCAGCCAGTAATATCCCACTCCTGGGCATAGGTCTCTTTCCCCATGTAGGAGAAGGATCAGAGCTTAATCCACCACGCTGCTCCAATGCGGATTGACGGATGTAGGCGGATGTACTATGAGTAACGATCGCTATCAGGTGTACATGATAACAACCGGCACCGACGGCTTAACGTGCTCTCCGAGACACGGTGGGGAGACCCACAAGCTGACTGCACAAAGACCCAGAACACGGACACCCAGACCACCGCAAACACCTGTATGGCCAATACAAATGTTTGTCATGTACGGGGATCGAACCCGCAACCGCCAGCGCAACAGGTACAATCCATGGCTGTGACCGTTGCGCTAACGCGGCGTCAAGTAAGACGAGGGGGACCAGTAAAGCTATGAATTACATGATAAAGGGGAACTATAACACTGCCACTTACAACATGAATGTTTCAAGAAAATCAATCAAATCAATTAATCCACAATGAACTATGAGGAGTGCAGTATAGCAATCGGCTGTTACGCTGGCATACACGGGTTCGATCCCTATTTCTCAGAAATTGTATAGTAATAAAATGAGTTTCCAGTGACCCTGCTTTCTGCTCCGTATGGTTTAGTTAGGTTTGGTTAGTGTGCTGTGTGGCTACGGCACTAAAGAATTTAGCCACCCCCTCTCTTCCCGTGGGTGTCGTAAGAGGCGACTAAGGGATAACAAGGTTCCACAACCACCTTGGAACTTAAGAAGCCGACCGATGGCGGGATAACCATCCAACTGCTGGCTTTGAAATACACAGGCCGAAGACGGGCAGCAGCGTCTTCGGTGCGACAAAGCCAGTACTGCGGTCACCAACCCGCCTGCCCAGCGTGGTGACTATGGGCAAAACACATGAGTTCACGTTATTTTTGGCGTAAACTTGTGGAGGCCTATGTCCAGCAGTGGACTGTATAGGCTGTAATGATAATGATGATGGTTTAGTTTCCCGCCGTGAGTCTACCTGTGATATTTGTTTAATTATAATAACAATATAATCTTTATAGCGGCCTCTATTGATTAAATGGCTGTTATTTAAAACACAGGAATTATGTTGCTTATCTTAGGAACACACGACCTTGAAGAAAAAAAACTTTGGTTGTCTGTAAAGTTGGTTTATGGACGATAATTTAACCTGACAACGTCATATTAAAACATGTCCTCGGACGCAGAGGCCAATTGAGTTGAAGAGAGATAGATGCGGCGCAAGCGTACTATGGGCGTAACGGGACAACGGACGCAACGAGACAACGAGTTAACCTTCTTTGTGCATGCAGCCGGCGTTCATCGATTTATTAGATTTATGCCTTGTTATCATCATGTAGCGTTTTGTCGTTGTTATCGTTAGGCCAAGATTCTTCATTTTTCACTAGACATCCTGGTGCATGGAAGTCTAATACTCGTACTCTTCAGTAGCTAGAAAAACTGCTATTGTCTTATTTTCTAAGATATAGGTTTTGTAGAGAATCTGCTCTCGTCTAAATTTATCCAGTATAATTGTATTTGTACTCAAATAACCGATATCAAATTACATCTTTAAGAATGTGACAAGACAAATTATTAAAGCTAACTTAAAAACTACTCATAAGACCTCACTCATCAAAATGTCGATCACACGACGAGCACCGGCTTTCAAATATAAACACAATCATCAAAATCGGGAGACCCAGTAATAGGTTATAAGTTAACATTAAAAAAGTTACGTAATTGAGGACCACCTTCTTCGTTAAGTTAAAGTTAGTGAAAATGATAAAAAATATAAAACTTATCAACACAGACAAGTGTATTAAATTTAAATTATATAAAAGGTCTCCACCGCTTCAGAACAATAAATAAACACATAAATATAGCATCTATCGTAATTCGCAATCAGTGACAGTCAGGCTTCAATGATAACGTGCATAAGCGGTAATTAATATCTACAATATTTGTTGAAAAAACATTTGTGCTAAGAACGCAAATTACACTGTTAGGGGTGCAACAAACAAATTTTTAAATCTAACCATTTTTTTTAATCTAATGCGGTACTATTAGTAGTTTTAGACTTTAGATTAGAAAGGAGATATCTCAAGGGTAGTACCATGATAAGGAAACCAAGATCTGATGATGGTACCCCAGAGAAACCGAGGAGAATCTGCGAAAGTCGTAGTGGCGACTCGTGCGTTTGTTAATTTTTTTCGTCTACTTACGTTGTATTACTTATCGATGTAAATGATGTCGGTTTTTTTCGTTTGCTAGCAAAATAATGTCTGCGTCGCAGAATACAGAACATGAATGACATGTATGACAGGGACATTCAAGAATTTTTACATGTAGTCTTACAACACTATATGACTTCTAGCTTCACCATAACATATCCCATTCATATTTTTTTGTGTAACATGAACTAAGTTCGTTAAAAATTATCGTCAATGAAATGAAAGTACGTTTATTTGAGATATAGACAATTACATATCGCTTATAGATACATAACTAACACATTTATAGTATGAATAACAAGTAAACAACCAAAAAAGAGAAAAATAACTATAATTAATAATCTTTAAAAAACTGTTATCCATGTAAAGTAATTAATTTAAAAATTGGGTAATTTAGGTTAGGTTAGTATTTCAATTTTCGTGTAGGTACCTCTTAAATAATATACTAATAAGGTAAGATGTATGTCTACGCTATAAGATATAGCGTACATGTATATGTTACAATGGTGAGTAAGGTCGGCAACACGTTTACGATGGTTGTAGTGTTTCTGGTGTCTATAGGTACGGCTAATCGCTTACCATCAAGGGGGCCGTATGCTTGTTTACCGACCTAGTTGTATAAAAAAGTTAACCCAGTATCGAACAAGTTAGTTATGTCGTCACTCGTCACCCCTCCTTAAATTAACAACCTAATACCAAATACAATCAAATAGATTTTTTACATAATATTTATTTTATTACAATCTTATCACTTACGTAAAAGTAAATATTTAATTATTGTTTTAGAATAAATATGAAAGTATTAACTCTTAGTTTTTTTATGTTTTATCAACATTATTTTTGAATTCGGGTATTTTTATATACAATAAGATTAGCAAACAAGCGTACAGATCACCTGATGATAAGCGAAAACAATCCTCGATTCCCATCAGGAGCTCTGGTCACCTTACTCACCATATGAACACAACACTGCTTGAAAGCAGTATTATCTAGCTGTGTCTTCTATAAGGTCGACTTCGTATGTACATACCACCCCAGTCGGACTGCTACAGATTAGTTATAACTTGACACTAAATTATATTTAATAATATTAAGTCAAAAAAGTTACATGTCAATAGTAGTAGTATTAAAAAAAGTTTTTAAGAGAGAAAACAATCAAAATAGGTTTTCATCCTGGATATGATCAAATTATACCCTTGAAGTTCTTAGTTAATAGTACCCACATAGTAGAGTTATTATGCGTAATTACTTGTATATCTTAAATAGGTATTGGGTTGTAGAGGGGTCGGAAGTACCTCAAAACCTTTCAAGTAAAAACTATATGATAATAGAGCTGATTTGAAGTTGTCCCCGTGTGTCCCCGCGCACTGCGAGCGATTGTGAACGTCGATTGTTTAATTACATTTATTATTTTATACATGTTTTATTTAATTACATTACAACTTTTATCTAAAAGAAAGAATCGTTCGTTTTTTTTTTTTTTTTTTGTTGTTTTAAATAATTGTTTCATTATTAAAAATCTACCAAGTCACATTATTTGACAATCCAAGATTATTTAATTTAATATAAAAATTTATGTAAAAGAAAAGATTATCCGTTTTTTTGCGTCGTTTTTAAAAAAATATTTAAATGTTTTGAAAATAGTCTACGATAATTTGGTGCTGTGCTACGCGTTTTCACATCCCTTAAATTTGAAAAAAAAAGCCGGTAGCTTTCCTGGGTAATTTTGCTATCAAACACAAAAAGAATTTTTCAATTCGAACCAATAGTTCATGAAATCAGCGCTTTAAAACAAAACAAATATATATTGTTTTCTTATGTTTACGCGAATTTCACTCATTATAACAAAACTTTTTCGGATTATATCGCGGTTTATTAAGTTTTTTAGATGCCCGACATTTCTTCTTTACAGCAAACATGGTTCATTATAACAAAAATAAATAAATAAAAGAAAACAAACTTTTCAGCTTTATAATATTAAAATAGACATACATACTTAAACGAAAGATTTATAAGTTCTTTTACTGTATTTTTTCAAACTACTAATCGTTTGGAACAATATATTCATGATTAGAAATGCTACACAAGCTAGGTATACTAGCCGTCCGTAGAGTCAAAGAATACTTCTAAGCTTGTATCGAAACTTTTTGTGGTCGAGGCAGTTAAGACCTTTTAACATTGTTTGCTTTATTTGATGTATGATGATAGTATTTTAAACTAAACGTGGGTTTTTGTGGCATATCTCGCGTTAAGTAAACTCTTTCTCTAAGCATGCTTGCGATTACAATGACATCAAAATGGTTTATCAATGATCGAATGCTGTTAATATGATGGACTATTTTAGATGTTTAGATATCGTAGGAATTCTGTGGTGTCACTATGTGATTGTGTTATTTTTTGTTGCCGGATCCCACTCACAATAAGTTAGAACTTATACCTAATTGTAGTTTTTTGAAAATCGATCAAGTATTTTTTTTTTCTATCTAATGACAATTCTGTTCCAAAAAAATTACTAAAATATTAATCAAATATAGTTAATTTAGCAGAGTACCAACTTTTAGAGCGATAGAAATAGTTGTATTAACATCATGCCGACGCGACAAATATTGTAAAGCGTGTAACAAACTTTCAATAACTATTCCAGTAACTATAATTTTATCAGTAGCTTAATAGCTTCCTATTTAACCTTTTATTTTTCCAAGAAAACAAAAAATATCTTCAAAAATAATAACAAATTAATCGTGAGTGTGTGGAAAAATAAATTGTACCTATATTTACGACCAAAAAAATAAACAATCGTAAACTTTAATAAAGTGAATTGTTGTATTTGCTTCTATACATTTGAATATAAAACTAATAATGTAATAAGTTGATAAGTCAAAACACTACCTGAAAGAATGATCACATTCAGTTTCTTCACTGGGAGAATTAAATGGAAAGAAACTTACAGATATAGTCAATTTTAACTGTAAGAAAATATGAATTTAAGTAAAACTACATGACTCACAATATTAAATAACAAAACAATATTAAACGGTAATGCCAACCTAGCAAGAAATATCCGTACTTAGAGATGATTTTTCAGACTAGCGCATTGTACACCACAAGTTTCTTTATTCAGCTTGAATTGTCAATATATTCATGTGGGAAGTACTATTGTGAAAAAATATACTTGCATCAGAAGTATATTTAAATTATTTACATCGCTTTAAAATTTTATTCGATCCTAATGTTAGTCAAAATATATTTTATTAAAACTAGAGACCCGCCCCGGCTTCGCACGGTTGCAATAACTATCAGTATTCCTCTACTATATTATGCATACATTATACATATAAACTTTCCTCTTGTATCACTCTATTTATTAAAGAAAACCGCATCAAAATCCGTTGCGTATTTTTAAAGATCTAAGCATACAGATAGCGGGAAGCGACTTTGTTTTATACTATGTAATGATAACACAGCAAGTCTTAAAATAGTTGTTTTGGATAAGATATATTATATATTGTTTGAAAAGAAAATATATCAAACTTGATGATAAACACTGAATCGTATATTGTAAATTTTTCGTCCGTTAATTTCGTAACATAGTGAATATGATAGAAATGATTACATACTTCAGTAATCATTGAAAGTCTCTTTAGCTATTTAAAATGAATCATCGTGTTCCAATTTTCTATGATTGATAACCCTATACAATTAGCAACAATGTAACATTAGCAATAACAAAATTAGCCTCGCTAAACAAACTTCATACATACGCAAATCTCTGGCAAACATTTACTGAATGATATTCACAGTTAATGATACTGTAACATTGTTTTAAGGTGAACTTAGTCGATGTTTGTTAACGTAATTATATTTGTTTAGAAAACAATAATAAGACCTTGTTATGATATTTTTATATATTTTTTTAAAGATAACGTTCTCTAATATAAACTCTTTTGTGAAATTAATTTTTAATAATTGTGTTTGCAGGCAAACGAAGAAAAACCGACTTCAATTATATCGACAAGTAATACAACGTAGGTAGACGAAAAAATAGTCAAGTAAATAAGCATTACCAAAGATTACTCCAAAAGTTGTAATCAGATCTCAATGAAATTTAAATGTGACCACATGATAAACATTGGCTTTCGATTAAATTAAAAAATCATTAAAATCGGTACACCCAGTAAAAAGTTATGCGGATTTTCGAGAGTTTCCCTCGATTTCTCTGAGTTCCCATCATCAGATCCTGGTTTTCTTATCATGGTACCAAGCTAGGAATATCTCCTTTCCAACAAAAAAAAATTATCAAAATCGGTTCATAAACGACGTAGTTATCCCCGAGCATACATAAATATATATATATATATATACGGTCGAATTGAGTAACCTCTTCCTTTTTTGAAGTCGGTTAAAAATGTCTTTGCCATAGTTTACATTCACTTTAGAAATATGAAAACCTTACGAATTGATTGATGTCAAAACTATATTTCATAAACTAACATACGCAGTAAATAGCAAAACCACTAGGTATGTTTCAAGCAATAAGTAATAATATTTTCAAAGTTTTCTCTTGCAGCAAAGGAAAGTATTAAAATAAGAGATCTTGTCAAATAACGCCTAGAGGGAAAATATATACATACAATTACAGCCAGATTAAATCTACTCTTCTACAAAAAAATAATCATATTAGCATGGATCCTGTTAATTTTGGACTAAATTTCCAAATTATTAAACAATGTGGTAAATAAAATTATAGCCCGCTGTTATATCATTGTCTGTAAAATAAATGTTAGGCAACTTTATATAATAATAAAAATGCCTCACTCTTCAGCCTGTAATCAATAAAACTTTAACATTTTTGTAGCGCATTATTAGTGTTACCAGAACTAATCACATTTTTTCTCTTGATATAACATATATTTTTTATGATTTTGTGTAAACTCTAAACTCTATGATACCGTTTGCTAATAAATAAAATGACTGTTTATCTTCTATCGATATATATTTTTCATCTTATATGTTAAATAGTTACACAAAAATATACTACAAGTAAAATAATAAATACAGCGTGTCTTTTGGCGAAGTATCTTACTCGAACAGTATCTACTTATTGACTATCTAATTTTAACGAAATTTTACATAATATTTACATGTTTCATTACACATATATTTGTTATCTATGTCTATATTTTACCTACTTTGTACAAAGAATGACTAGACTTTAAATTATTTATTTATACATAGCATCGCACACTTTTTGAAAATACTTTGTTTTTTTTTTCATAGAAAAATCAGTTACTTATTTGGCATCACTTGTTATGCGAATTGCTTCGATAAATGATTGCAATATATTTAAGTCAAAAAATGTTTATATGTTCAAAAAGACAGATTTAACGTCAAAATCTTTGACATTATTTTTAATTTAAATGACGTTTATATGAAATAAATTAATGAATAGTTATTAAAAACGCTAATCCATAAAAGTGACACATAAAACATTTTTGGCACTAAATTTTGGCACGTTTATCTTAATGTTATATTTATTTAACGGACGAACTTCTTAATATTAATTTTACCGTCTTTATCATTTCGAACATGCTGTATTTAGAGTATCTACTCTTTATAAATTTGGAGAAGTCGGATTTACAGACATTACTTATAAAATACGTCATATCTTGTGACTAACTGTTTTGGTCATCAAATATATTCCAACCAAAACATTTTCTAGTAAAATATACCCGTCGCGTTTTAACTTTTATTTACAAAAGTTTTTAATGATACTCCTATCGAACTCGTTTGATAATCGTCCAACACTCAAACAATTCCTTCCTATTTGATAATAAATCATATCAGTCGGGACGTTCTAAAAATGATTCTGATTAGAAACGCACCCGTTAAAGAACATTCATCTCGCCCAATCCTCCGGCGGGCCGGCGCCCTGGTGCAGTGGTGAGAAGGCACTTCGCCTCGGCTCCGACATTTGGCTCTCCTGCGATCCGATTATGGACTCGATTGAGAAACCGTTCCTGGATCTCTTGACTCTAGTGTCGGTTGTTTCCGCGACGCGCGGCGGTAGAGCGACCGGCCGCAATGCCGCCGGCGGAGGACGCGGTAGGGTTAACAGAGGCGACGGCGGTAAATAGCATGGAAGAGGCAAAAGAGGGGCATAGGCCTCCCTAGCGAGCATCGCGACCACCGCGTGGGCGTGTTGCAGCGACGGCGCGGGCCGCTTATACCTCTTCCGACGGCGCAAGAAGCTCCCGTTATCGAACATATCCTCCGCCAGCGGGTCGAGTGTCCAGTAATTTCCCTTTCCCGGATTACCGGGCTCACGGGGTATCTTTATAAAACAGTCGTTCAGACTTAAATTGTGACGGATCGAATTCTGCCAAGCGGGAAACTTTTCGCGGTAATACGGAAACCTCGTCATAATAAACTCACAGATCCCGCTCAGCGTCAATTTCTTGTGCGGCGATTGCAGGATGGCCATCGTTATTAGAGCGATATAAGAGTAGGGCGGCTTGATAAGTTGAGAGGAGGACTTCTGCTTCGGTTTCTTCGGAGAGCTGGGTTTTGACTCGCTCGGGCTGGACGCGTCGTATCGCTCGGAGTCGCTGGACGGCGGAGGAGCGTCCTCATCGACGGATACGTAGGGCTCGTCGGGGTAGTCCTCGCGGTCATCGCGCAGGTAGTGCGGCAGGTAGAGACGCGGCGGCGGACGTAGGTCGAGCGGTAGGTCGCCCTCGATGATCATGTCGCGGTACTGGCTCAGGTCGCAGTCCTCCATGCTGTGCGTCACATGTCAGAGGTGCGTTGGGGCGCGACGCGCGACGCGAACTGCACTGGGCCCCGGCGGCGCGAGGGCCGGCCCGCAGGCCCCGCCCTGAGGGGGTCACCCACTCCGCACGTTTACGTTTCAGTAAACACAACAATTGTCGTTATTATTACTGCGGGTCGGAGCTTTGTGCATGAATTTCAGGCCGTTGACTAATAATTATTAGGCTCCCTATCGATTTAACTTTGTTGTGGTTTTTATTTTGAGTTGGGTGAACTTTTTTATCTTTTTGTTCTTTCGTTTCGAAACGATTTATTTATATATATTTCTGCTTTATATGTCAATAAAGATTATTTTTATTTTCAATGTTTTAATAATAATTGTTGATCGTTAAAACGTAATTTGTATTGGTGAGAAATGATAATTAAAATTAGACATTAAAAAATTAATTATATTACAAAAACAAATCGATGAACAATCTAACAAAGGTTTAGATATTTACTCTCAATAATAATAATAATATTAAGACATAATTACGTCTAATTATATTCTTAAAATGGACAAAGATACCCTATAATAAAGAACTTATATCGAAAAAATGTTCGCAATAAAAATATGTAAAAGTCGACAAAAATACAAAAAGAGGTTCCAACAAAACGAGGAAAAGCAACTGTTTACCGAAATACGTATAGAAAGATCCTTTAATACCGCGTTAAAGGACTCGTACCTATTGAAAAATATCTCATAAAGCGAATTCTAACACACAATTCAGGTATTTTCGAATAAAATGCGCGTTAAAAAATATCTCTTAACGAAACGCCTCGACAACACGCGGCTCTAGAAAACCCTAGTATGTGTTTCCTACCAAAACATTTACCCCTCGGGCGTCGAGGGAAAAGCTACACGTGCGATAGAGACGAAAGATCTGAGAGAAGGAGACGGAGCATGCTAGTGACCAATCGCGTAGTGAGCCGGTTAGGGCGGAGCTCCCCAAAGCTAACATGTCAGGGCGGGGCAATAGATCCTATTATTGTCTGGCAAGGCAAATAATATTTTGCACAATGTACACATTGGGGAAAGGGGGTAGGGTGGTTGCTAATTTATTCTCAACTTCGGTTACGGGTTGTTTTTCAGCTTTGCGAGGCTGTTATTTAAATTGGACGCTGCCAGTTATTTGTATGTAGCCGACTGTAGGCATTGTTGGCTGTAATGAAGGAATTTGCGTTTGTTTATCGTCGCTCAGAAATTTTGCGATCGCGCCTTGTTGCTTGTATCGCCTTTTGTATGTGTGGGTTTGGTGTGTTTGAGTGCTAATTTTTGAAAACACGTATGAATACATGTATTTAATTACGTAACAATCATAAAGATTTTAGTAAAAAATAAAATAAAAACAATGTTGAATAACGCTTACTAAAATATATATTTTGTCATTCTTATTGTATGTTTAATTGATCTTAGTTTAACAGCATAAAAAAAACATACATACACATTACCAAAGGATCACTAAAATCTAACAAAAATTTGTCCACTATTATCAACCAATTTTTCGAGCTTAGCTCGTAAAATTCTAAAACAAACTCGTCTTTAGAAAATTTGCTTCTCAAAACATAACCTACCTCACTCACCCCATTTAACCCTATGATTTAAGCTACGAATTAGGCTTATTAAAAAAACGTAGGTCGAGATTCAAATCCGTGCAAAGAGCTGTTTTCAAGTGTTCATTTATTTCTACTATTTTACGTAGGAATTTGAAATAACGATTACATTGAAATGGAGAGAAAATAGCTTAGGGTAAATTCTTAGACTTGGATTTAAGGCATACAGGTTTAGATTGAATTCATAGGGTTTTATGTACTAAAAAATAAATAAATAAATAAGCAAAACAAATAAATATCGTTGACATTCACACACGGTCGTCTGTTCCTAAAGTAAGCAACATAATGCTTGTGTTATAGGTAACAGTCGGCTGGTATAGCTACATTTTTTTTGCGATAAACATACATATAAATTATACATATAACCCGTAACCCCCGGAGCAGAAAGCAGGGTCACTACAAACTGCGCCAAGGGGCTGGTCACTATGTAGAGAATAATCTTTATTTTGTTACTTGAGTACACAACAATCTATGTAATTTATTTATTAGTTTATATTATATTATTCGAGTAAATAATAAAATATATATATATATAATGTATTAAAAAAAACATTCCCGCTTGAGATTGATACCTATCTAGCTATTTGTATCGCTATAGCTATTGTATGGACAAATACTTTTTTCCGATTTGGATGTTGTCCTTTGGGTCAAATCCCACCGTGTCTTGGAGAGCGCGTGAAGCCCGTCATTATCATAAATACCTGATAGCGATCGTTACTCATAGTAGGGAATATATCCGCCAAGCCGCAGTGGAGCAGCGTGGTGGATTAATAAGCTCAAATCATTCTCCTACATAAAGAAAGTTGCCCATGTCCCGCATTGGGATGTAACAGGCTAAATGCGAGAATATAATAAAACTAGTTTTTATAATAAAACTAGTTGTTACTAGTTTCATGATGATCGGTTGAGTAGTTTTCGCGTGAAAGCGTAACAAACAAACTTACATTCATATTTATAATATTAGTAGGGATAAAATATATATAAACAATATAATAACTTTCTTTGTTATTACCTAAAACCTAAAGCTATACCTACCTACTGTAGAATAAAGTTATACATACATATGTACCTATAATAATTTTGGATAGCAAAACACCACACAAACGTATTTTAAATGGGATTTTTTTTTCAATTTATATTTTAAGGTGTTTATTCTGTGAATGAAAAAACAGGGATATAATTTGACGGGCAACTATTTTAAAATTTTGAACCGACTTAAAATAAAGGAAGTTAAAATGAGCTATATGTATGCATTATACACGTGATATATTTGACAATTGAGTACCGCTTGTAATGTTTCTTTTAGATTATTCAAGAGATGTCTATTTTCTTTCCCTACAAGATCTTAAACAGTATCAAATTAATATTGGAATCAATACTTTGTCTTATCAAAATAGTCTTATAAAAATACTTTACTCGTACAAATTTTCAAGTCAAATTAGTAAAAAATAATAATAAAGGGTACAGGAATTTGGACTATTTTGTTAAATATTATAATTGTGTTTGCTCGCAAACGAAAAAAAACCGACTTCAATTACATCGACAAGTAATACAACGTAAGTAGACGAAAAAATAGTCAAGCAACTACGCGTTATAAAAGATTACTCAAAAAGTAGTTATCAGATCTCGATAAAATTTGTATGTGACAACATGATAAACATCAGCTTTCGATTAAATTAAAATTTATCAAAATCGGTACAACCAGTCAAAAGTTATTGCGGATTTTCGAGAGTTTCCCTCGATTTCTCTGGGATGCCATCATCAGATCCTAGTTTGCTTATCATGATACCAAACTAGGGATATCACCTTTCCAACAAAAAAATAATTATCAAAATCGATATATCCAGTAGAAAGTTATGCGGTATAATACAACGTAGGTCGACGAAAAAAGCGTCAAGTAAAAACGCATTATTAGATATAACTCGAAAAGTAGTTGTTAGATCTCAAATAAATTTAAATGGGGTCCCATTTAAATTTATTTGAGATCTTACCAATTGGCACACATCACCTTTCGATTAAAACAAAATTTGTCGAAATCGGTCTACCCAGTCAAAAGTTCTGATGTAACATACATAAAAAAAAATACCGTCGAATTGAGAACCTCCTCCTTTTTTGGAAGTCGGTTAAAAATTAAATGTTTATTTAAGAACTATAGTGAAGCTTCCTTTACTTTGCCTTCATGTTAAGTAAGAACTCGCTACAACTTCCTACTTATACGTACCTACTGTATGAATAATGTCTATTACCATCGTTTAGTTAGCCCTAGAGATTTTCTCGCATAAATATTTTGGTGAAACGCTTAAAATGTTGAGCTTTCTAAAGTAAAATTTGTTTACGCACGCTTGATTGGTGAATGCGCGGCGAGAGCGTTACGAAAAGTGTGATCGGGTGAGGCGAACGGAAGCTGAAAGGGAGATATAAATTAGTGCAGATAGAAAGAGAGAATTACGTTTCGTAAGTTTTACTTCAGTCGTGTGGTCTAAAGCACACTCGTTTTTTATTGTAAATTTAGTTGAAATTGCTTAGCACTTTCAGACTTTTATGCGTTTGTATGCAAACGTTGAGAGGGAAATTGAGAAGAGTTGGAAGAGTTGGAGATTGGAAGTTGAGAGGGAAATATAATGTAATGAAGATAAGAAGAGTGTTACGTTTCATATATGGCTGTGGGCACCTAAAGAAGTCTTACTTCAGTCGTGTGGTCTAAATTGCACTGGTTTTTTTTTTAGAAATAATTTTAAGGTAAGTACATCAAGTCAAACATAGATGATCTTTGTCGACTTTTGTAGAATCTTTAGCTATCGAGTCACTGTTTTACTCGCGCGAGATTAAACCATAATAGAAACTATAGAATCAGTATTATGTCCATAAAGGTTCAAGATGTTTTTGTGCTCTGGTAGCGCTACAAAAGTTCTTGGCTGTGTGCTGTCGTAGATTATAAAATTGATGTGACTTCGATTTTCATAAGTGCCTAAGACAACGTAGGTAGTCGAAATAATAGTAAATTAAATGTATTAACCATAACATAAAAATTACCTAAAATTTAAATAGAACTACATAAAAGCAACAGCTTTCGAAAAAAATCATCAAAATTAGTACATCCTGTAACATATATAACTCAGTATCAAATTGAGAATGTGCTCCTTTTTAAAAAGTAGGTTAAAAAAGCATCTCAGATGGAAACCGAACAGCAAAAATGAAAGGTAATGCAATACTACATATGGTTATAAGGTAAAATATGCGGTGGGGAAGGTGGGAGTTTTATATATATATATATATATATATATATATATATATTTATTTTGTTGGTCGTACCATTTTGACACAAGATCATGACATAATCAAATATATAGTTTACGTTTCTATAAAGCACATACAGACAAACATTAATTTTTATTTATATAGATATTTTATCTGTCCTGACAATATTTTAATAGAAACTTTCAGTACTCCTAATTCTATTTTAACAAGGATATCTCTCGGCTTCAAAATGTATCTAGTCATATAAATAACATTAGTAAACGAAGTATTAACCCAACAATAAAAATAAACATTTTTAAACTTTAGTTTGCTTGTTATCATTAAAAATAAATTTTGTTTTACAGCCAATTCTGTTTTGACTATAGATATTTTTTTTTTCTAACAAGAGCTTGTCTTAAAACATTTTGAATGTTACCTATAATTCCCTTCTCTTTTAACATATTTTTATTTTTATTTATTCTCTTTTTGAAGTAAAACTCCCTTACACACGCTTGACTTGGGGGATAAGCTGGTGAATGCGTACCGAAAGCGTTACGAAAAGTGTGATCGGGCGAGGCGTACGTAAGTTGAGAGGGTAATATAAGTTAGATGGAGGTAAAGAAATTTTACTTCAGTCGTATGGTCTAAGACACACTCGTTTTTTTCTTCGTCCTTTGTATTTTTATTCTTGTTTTATGTCTTGATTTATTTTCAGCTACTGAAAACTAAACTGAGGTAGGGCACAGCAGGAATTTCCTGCTCAAAATATGGAGCAGCCCGACTGGGGTAGTACCCCAGTAGTACCTCGACCCAAGCAGTATTGTGTTCCTGTTGGCGAGTAAGGTGACCAGACCTCCTGGGGGGGGAGATTGGGGATTGGGTCGGCAACGCGTATGCTTCTGGTGTTGCAGGCGTCTGTAAGCTGCGGTAATCGCTTACCATCAGGTGAGCCGTACGCTTGTTTGTCGATCTAGAGGTATAAAAAAAAAAGCTAGCCGTGCCCGCGACTTCGTCCGCGTGGAATTTAAATAATAATTTTGTTCAGTTCGCAGAGTTACATAAGAAATAAGTTTCTAAAATAAAAGTAGCCTAAGTTACTCTTTATTACATCAGCTATGTGCCAGTGAAAGTCCCGTCAAATCATCCATCAGTCCATCCATTTCAGACATCAGGCGGAACAAACAGACAGACAGACTAATTTTATTTATTTGTATAGATAATAGCTAATTTTGAAAATATTTTAAATATTAAAATATTCATGTATCGTTATCACACTCATATCTTCCTTACATTAAATTATTACTCGATAATATTATTGACAATGATTAAACCAATTAATTAATAGTCGAATTGTCTTTGAAGACAAGTTGTATCTGTAGAGCTCGAAAATCGCTTTGTATCAAAATAATCTTCATTTGTCCGCCATTGTGAAATTGTTTGGAGGACCCTAATTTATGACGTAGTGTGCGAACAATTTGTAACTTACTATGTTAATATTAACAGAGAAAAGCTTCCTGATTTGAGTATCTCAATAAGTACTTGTGTTGTGTTATAACGAAAAAAAAGCCGACCTCAATTACATCGACCAAACAATAGTCACGTCATTACGCATAATTAGAAATAATTAAAAAGTACTCTCAATTATATTTAGATTTAAACTTAAATTTGACCACATGAAAAGCACCACCTTTTGATAAAAACAGGAATCATTGTAATCGGTCTACCCAGTTTGACATAACATACATAAAAATACCGTCGAATTGATATCCAACCTCCTTTTTTGAGTCGGTTAAAAACTCCTAAAAGAGAAAGCTTACTATTTAAGATTTCGCTTTTGCAGTTAAAGCAACAGTTTCTATTTGCCTTTGCCGAGGCGAAAATTTTTAAAACTTGTATTTTCTGTTTCTACAAACGCGTGAAAATCTAAAAGTGCTAAAGCGACTTTAATTAAATTTACAATAATAAATTGCTTATTTTTTTAATTATATAACTAAGTCGGCAAAGAAGCGTACGGCTCACCTGATGGTAAGCGGTTACCGTAGCTTATAGACGCCTGCAACAGCCGAAGCATCGCAAGCGCGTTGCCGACCCTACCCCCAATTCAATCCAAGAGCTCTGGTCACCTTACTCACCAACAGGAACACAACACTGCTTGAAAGCAATATTATTTAGCTGTGATCTCCTGTAAGGTCGAGGAACTACCCCAGACAATATGCTCCATATTATAAGCAAGATATTTCCTGCAGTCTACACTCCATTAAAGTTCTTTAAAAATAAGTTCTATTTGAAAATAAATTAAAACAATATCAATATATGTGTGCGTCTTCGTGTGTGTTAACAGTTCACCCTTATACTTGCACACGGTCCTCAAAATCAAGGGCCAACTGTTTCAAAGGGTTATAGCCATAAAACAATTGAAAAGTATTAACAACTTAAAGGCTTTGATCTCGGCTAATTAATTATATAGGAGACCTTACCTCAGCTAAGTGTAGTTTACCAAATGTTTGAAAAGTTGATTGATTATTATAGAGGTAACTTAATGACTGTGTTTTAGGTAACAGTTGACTAATACAGATACGTAATATATTCAAATTTTGGATGAGAATCGCTAACAGTAAGCCGGATCACTGCGAACTATGTCGGGCCAGTCGTATATTGTATAATTGTGTTTGCTCGCAAACGAAAAAACTGACTTCAATTACATCGACAAGTAATACAACGTAAGTAGACGAAAAAAATTAACAAACTTACTAGTCGTCTATTTTCGAGGGTTTCCCTCGATTTCTCTGGGATTCCATCATCAGATCCTGGTTTCTTTATCATGGTATCACCCTTGGGATATCTCCTTTCCAACAAAAAAAGAATTATCGAAATCGGGTCATAAACGACGAAGTTATCCGCTAACATACATAAATATATATACAATACTAGCTGACCTGGCGAACTTCGTATCACCTTATTTTTTCCTGAAATATAATAATAACATAATATATCAAAATAAAATATAGCCTATCTTTTAAGTTGGATCGAACTGCACATGGTGTGCGAATTTTATTATAATCGGTTAAGTGGTTTAGGAGTCCATTGAGGACAAACATTGTGACACGAGATTTATATATATTAAGACAAGGTTGAATTGAGTAACCTCCTCCTTTTTCGAGGTCGTTTAAAAATAATATGTTCGTTTAAGAGTGATTAAAATTTGTGTTAAATTACTATACTTGAACATGACTATAAGTTCTAGCATAATATTAAATAGATATGAAATATATTAGCGCATTTAAATGTCATCAATTAATAACAAACAAACATACTCCCAACTTTGCAACACAGCTGGACATTGGTCACTCTAAGTTCCCGATACAATCCCAATACACAACAATTCCGATTGCCCGTAATACTCATCTTCACCAGCGATCCTACACAAACCATGAATCCCTAAAACAGGAATACACTAAACACTTCTTTGTCTGCTCAAGCGGCCATCAGCCCACGACACATCACCCCTTTGCCGTTTAAAACTGCTGATGTCGTGCTATGTCGGTTACATTGGTTCTCTGAAGCCAGTAATCTTATTTCTTATTTTATTCTTGAGAAAAGCTACAGGCATAGCGCGTTCTGTAGTTCTTTTCCCTAGGGCTTAAAAAACCGTCAAAAGGATTAGTCCTTCAAGCAAAAACAGTTAACCGGCTGTAATGATACTTGGTACGTAGATAATTAGATATCCAGAACAACATATAGGCTAATTTTTATCGCGATACTCCCGCGATGATATACCTTCGTTGGTTATACCTTACGCCTTTTTTTTATACCACTAGGTCGACAAACAAGCGTACGGCTTACCTGATGGTAAGAGATAACCGTAGTTTATAGACGCCTACAACACCAGAAGCATCGCAAGCGCGTTGCCAACCCAATCCCCAATCCTCCCAGGAGCTCTGGTCACATTACTTACCAACATGAACACAATACTGCTTGAAAACAGTATTATTTAGCTGTGATCTTCTGTAAGGTCGAGGTACTACCCCAGTTGGGATGCTCCATATTTTGAGCAGGAATTTCCTGCTCAAAATATGGAGCCTAGTGTACTATGTAGTAGAGTACTATGTAGCCTAGAGTACCCTACCTCAGTTAAAGCCTTGTCCTCCATTAAGGAATAGGGCTGGATATGAATCCACCAGGAATTTCCTGCTCAAAATATGGAGCCTAGTGTACTATGTAGTAGAGTACTATGTAGCCTAGAGTACCCTACCTCAGTTAAAGCCTTGTCCTCCATTAAGGAATAGGGCTGGATATGAATCCACCACGTCGCTCCCCAACATTTCAGTGTTTAAATATACTTACACTAGTTATAATTTAAACAACGTCTTATTTTCACATTGAATTATCATGCATTATACTTCAATTGTGTACTTTAATGATAGATATCTAAGCAATTTCTAATAATGTGAACTTTATTTTTCATTTCGGTTGTCAATAAAAAATTCTTAAATTTTTAGGTCGGCGTAGGCCTAATTTGATTTACCTACTTAAAATGGGATCCAATAGAAAAAAGATTCTGATATGTATTTTTTTATTTATATTAACAAATTCCACATTATCTGATATATATTTTTATTCTCGAAATTAGCCTCGAGATCAGTTTTATCGTCAACTAGTAAAATCATCTTAAACAAAACCATTTTACGTAAAAAATTATCGACTGCGACACGGCGATACCTATAACTCCTACATATAACATTTATATCTAAGCAAGGTATACAATGTACTATACACTTTGTGGTACAAATATTAAACAGAGTTAATCTTCAAGCAACATGTCGGCAAGTCGACAGTCCTGGTAATCCGTCAAAGCGCGTAACGCGGTGAGTCGCGGCGCAAACATTTCGATTTCAAAGATAAGCATGTGCCGGCGCGGGGCTCAGCCAGATTATCCGCTCGCTGTCAAAGCTTTGCGTCTTTAGAACTCACGCAGAATGTACTGCACTGGAATTTCTAAGTATTTATTTTATATCTTTAACATCAGATTCTAAATTGTAATAGCTGGGAGTCTACTGGATGACTGAAAAAATTGGTAGGGTCCAGTAATTACAATTTCTAAGCAATTATTTATTTTCTTTAGTTGACTAGTGGATGGAGAATGCTAAGATGTATGTGTGGAGTAACGAGGAAAGATCGGATTAGAAATGAGTATATAAGGGGAAGTTTGAAAGTAGCACCCGTGACAGAGAAAATGAGGAGCAATAGGTTAGCGTGGTATGGGCATGTAATGAGGAGGGATGAACGCTGTGTTGGTAAAAGAATGTCGAAGGACGAAGAGCGATCGGCAGACCGAAAAAGCGATGGATGGATTGTGTGAGTGAGGATATTAGAAAGAAAGGAATAAGCACTGAAGTGACGAATAATAGAGAGGAATGGAAGAGGAAAACATGTTGTGCCGACCCTACATAAGTGGGTTAAGGGCAGGAAGATCAGTTTCGTAGCGGCATGCGCACGAGTAAGCCGTGTTTTTATAACGCAGAGTGTTATCGCAGTCCTTTGTTTACGCGGTCGATGCAACTATTTTTTTTGCGCCTCGCCTCAGCGAGCGAGGTCCGACCCGTCCTACGGGCCGCCATGCAAATTGCTTACTTATTAGTAAGGCATTATGAATGAAAATGAGAATAACAATATGAATGTGGAGGACGTTGTTATTATAAACAAGCCGAGCAACGATATAATAAACGAAAAAATGTTAGCGACGGAGACTGGGGCGTATTACCAAGATGAAGACGGCGAACAAATGGAAAGATCATTTAAAAGAGTAAGAAATGAGAGTGAAAGTGAATGGATTACAGTTGAAAGAAAGGGTAAAAAATTGAAAGAAAGTGAAACAATTGAAATATATATATCACACACGGAAGTTATGCCAAAACAGTTTGCTTTTGCTAAAATTTTAAAAGAAAATAGTATTCAAGATATTATTAGAGTAAAATATATTAATCCATACAAAATAAGAGTAGATCTTATCAATGAAGTTAGTGCGGATAAGTTAGAGCATTGCCAAGTACTGTTAAATAAGGGATGGCGAATGCAAAGGTCGATGGAGAGAAGTTTGTCGTACGGTATTATAAAATATGTTGATTTGGATTTAACAGATGAAATGATTTTGAATAATATATCATGCAATGAGCCAGCCAAATTAATTGCTGTAAGTCGTCTGAATAAGAGAGGTCCAACAGAGGATAAACGCTGGATACCTAGCGAAGCCGTAAGACTATGTTTTAAAGGTGCGTATATTCCACCATTTGTATTTGTAGAAGGCCTAAGAATAAAAGTCGAACGATACATATTTCCAGTGACCCAGTGTGCACAGTGTTGGAAGTTTGGTCACATTACAAAAAGATGCCCATCAAAAAAAGTTATTTGTCCAAAATGTGGCAATAATCACCCTAATTGTGAAACTACTTCATTCAGGTGTGTGAACTGTAAAGGGAACCATATGGCGCTTTCCAAAACATGTTCCCACTATTTGAAAGAAAAAAAATTGAGAGAGATCATGAGTGAGTTTAATTGCACCTATCGGAAGGCCTTAACTATTTATGTTGCTCCCTCACAAGAAGATAGTGAAGAGATGAACTTTGAACACTCACAACAACAGGAATTACCCCAAAACCTACCACTAAGCACTGATACACCATTGCCTTGTGCTCAAAGTACGTCTACTCCTGCATTTTCATTCGCAGAAGCGTTAAAATCTAAAGGACATAAATCGAAGCCAACAAGAAAACTTACAAATGAGCACAAACAAAAACAGCAACGCAAACATCACAATTTCGATTATACTTCTCAATGTGAAATAGTTTCAGACAACGAAGAACTTCTTACGAACCAGGACTTCAGAAACTCAGAATCTGAAACAAATAGATCAAGGAACATTTCTTTCGGTGAGCTCATTTCTCGTGTCAAGGATATGTTGTTTATAAGAGATGTCACAATGCCAGACAAAATAAGAACAATAATTAAGTTGTGTATTGAGTGGTTAATTTTATTAGTTGTTGATAACGTTGCGGACTGGCCATTGTTGAAATGTATTTTAGATTATTTTAAAGATGGATAACACGAGTAAATTGGTTAAGCTAAATATAATCCAGTGGAATGCCCAAAGCCTCCGGCCCAAATTGCTATCATTTGAAAATTTACTAATACAGGAGAAAATTCATATTGCTGTTGTTAGTGAATCGTGGTTAGTTCCTGAAAGTACACTCAAAATTAAAGGCTATAATATCGCGCGCCAAGATCGTGCTGACGGATATGGAGGTGTCGCAATTTTTACTCACAGGTCTATTAAATCTCAAATATGTGTTATTAATACGACTAACCCAGGAATAGAAGTTGTACACATTAGGGTCTTTAACTGTGATAAAATTGAAAACGTAATTTCTTTATATTCTTCCCCTTCTGTTAATACTTCCCAGGCTGATTGGAATTCTGTGTTTAATATATCGAAAATGAAAACCTTAATATTAGGCGATTTTAATGGTCACCATACAACATGGTCAACCAAATCTGATCAAAGAGGCATTCAAATATTTGATGCAGCACTAGACAGTAATTTCGTAAGTCTTAATAACCTGGAAGCAACCCGAATCAAATTAGTTAACGGTACCTTACAATCAACTTCTCCGGATGTATCTTTTATCTCTTCAGATGTTGCGTTAAATTTTAAATGGAATGTCTTAAATGAAACTTTAGGTAGCGACCATCGTTTTATTAAAATATCCACGATTATTAAAGCAATTTTTAATAACACTAAACGTAGAATCTATAAAAATGCGGACTGGCAGTCATATAGAAATATGTTAGAAAACCTTTTTTCAAATTTTATGATCAGAGATAATTTACAACATTCTTACGACGCTTTTATTGACCTGTTGAACCTAGCAGCTAACTCGTATATTCCATATATAAAGACTAATAATAACCCTAGTACAAAATTCATTCCGAGACATTAATGGGATGTGACACTTTCAAAATCTGTAGCAGAACGTCGTCTGGCTCTTTCAAAATTTCGTAGAAATCCAACACCAGAAAAGCTAAAAGTTCTTCAACAAAAGATTACTTGTACCCAGAGATTGATGCGCCGATGCCTTAATAAATCGTGGAAATCTTTTTGTTCTTCATTAGATGAAACGTCTACTCAAAATGAAGTTTATTGTAAGATGCGTTGGTTTAAAGGGATATCTAATGATAAAAGGTTTATTAGTAGTAATTTGGCAACAGAACTGCTAAACTCTTTAACTCCTGATTATGTTAGTTCACAAGCCCCTAGTTTTATCTCAAAAAATACAATTTTAGAATCTGAAATTACAATGCAAGAGTTAGAAAAATGTTTAAAACGTAAGGACACTTCTCCCGGATTTGACGAAATTACATATTCTATGCTTAATTTTTTACAAAGAAAACGGAAAAAGAATCTTATTAAAGTTATATAATAGTATTTTTAGTTCAAATTTCATACCGAATCAATGGCGGGATATTACGATTATACCGATACCAAAACCCGGACGAGACTGTCGGTTGGTTTCTTCTCTGAGGCCAATATCAATGATATCGTGTGTATGTAAAATTTTTCATAACATTCTAGTCAAAAGACTAGAATGGTTTATTGAGAAAAATAAAATCATAGCAAATTGTTCTACGGGTTTTAGGAAAAATCAATCGACTTTACTGAATCTGTCTGCTGTTGTAAGCGATATTCAATGCGGATTTACTGAAAAACAAACTACTGTTGCATGTTTTATTGATGTAGATAATGCTTACAATAATATTGAGTTGATTAGCTTAGTAAAGTGTTTGGATGGTTTGAATGTTGGTGCTAGGATTAGCAGCTATATTTGGAATTTTCTTCAGCAAAGATGGTTAACAATTCGAGGGGATAATTACACGATCAGTAGACAGACCAACCCAGCGTTGCAAAAGCTACCGATTTATCGGTAGATCTACCGATTTTGGCCCTTGTCTACCGATATACCGATTTAGCAGTGCTATCTACCGAATTTTTGAATTTTCAACTAATGTAAAATAATTTTCTAAAATAAAAAGGTAAAATATTATTCTTAATACGGTAACACTAAAAGAAAACGGTAACACAAAATCAATGCCCGGGTTTTCCCGAAATTCTTCCCACGACGTCGAATATGAATTCAAATCCGCGGTGTGTTAAAACAAATTGTACTAACACGTCATATAATAGAGTTTATTATTGTCTGGTGAGTATACAAGGGAAAATCCCTGAAGATAACTTTCTTCTGGTTTGTTTCTTGAATTAGGTATAGGACTAGTGATGGATTATTTTTGGATTATATCGATGGATTAGGATTAGTATTCGGATTCATTATTGACATGGGAAGATTCAATTCGCATTTAACAAATTAAATGTAGTTGCAAAATTTTGTGAAGTATTAAGCGAATTCATCGCTAATTTATACTTCTTTCACGGCAATGTGCTATTCTATTGCTCCCACGAGAAGTCGGGAATACTAGTAATCTGTTTCATTATTAGCAATTTAGCAGTTGCTGCGAAGAATGAAATTATGCAATTATTATCTTTGATTTGTTTGTAATTATGATGCTTGTATGGACTACTTCTATAATTAATGTTTTTTAGTGATAAAACGTATACGCTTTTGAGTACTTTCTTTTTCTGTAATGTAAAATAATTATAATTAAAAATGGAACAAAAATTTGCACGCCGTTTAAGGTAGATTATATGAAACATTCTAACTAATAACACCTTATGTATTAACTATATTCATGCAAATAAAGAATTTGATTTAATTTAACGGAATAAATTTAAATAAATGAACGCATTATTGACTTAAAATACTTTTGTTTTACTCCGAGTAAAAATCTACCGATTTCTACCGATTTTTCGGAGCCAAATATACCGATTTTTTATTTTACACTTTTGCAACACTGGACCAACCGTGGCTTGGCACAGGGTGATCCTTTATCTCCGTTGCTATTTAATATTATAACAGCACATATTTGTAAAAGGCTCTGCAATGTAGTTTCAATTTCACAATACGCGGATGATTTTGTGTTGTATACCAGATCTAATCACATTCATCAGGCGGCCGAATCGTTACAATTTGCTGTAAACTTAATAGTTAAGTTACTTTCTCAAATTGGTCTTGACATATCTGTATCGAAAAGTAAAATATGTTTATTTAGAAGAGGATTTAATAAAAATAGTGTTGATATAAAAATTAATAATCAGAAGTTACAAGTTGTAGATAGTTTTAAGTATTTGGGTGTTTGGATGGATCACTCACTACGTTGGGTTAAACATATAAACGAATTGGAACGTAATTGCGTAAGATTAATTAATGTATTTAAAATTTTAGCGGGACCAGGTTGGGGGGTGCACCCAAAATATTTGAGGCGTCTATATATTTCTATAATAAGGAGTAGAATAGACTATGGAAATTTTCTTTATGACAATAGTGCTCAGGTACATCTTAACAAATTAGATAGAATTCAAAACCAATGTATGAGAGTAATTGGTGGGTTTTTAAGAACTACTGCTATTCATGTGATGGAATGTGAGGTTAACTTACAGCCTTTACGCGTACGGAGATATTTTTTGGCGGGAAAGTTTTTGTTAAAATTAAAGTCTTTTGATAGCTACGGCTTAATTCAAATCATATCATCATTAAATGATCATTGTCAGAGTCCTTATTGGTTACATAAGAAAAAACCGTTACTAGTTTCAGTTTATCAAACATTGTTTGAGTTACCAATTCAAAATAGTACAGTCCTGGGTATGTTCTCGTTGGATACATGGATAGGCAGTATGGATTTATCTCCTGTGATTAGAACTACCGTTAATAATTTAAAACACGCGAAGAAATGTTATAGCTTAAATTCGATAAAATGTATAAGTGAACAGTATATATCTTCTATGTGCTCTGGCTTCTATCAAATATATACCGATGGCTCCAAGGAAAACGATTACATAGGAGCAGCTTTTTATGATCCACAATTAGACTCTTTCGCTAAATTTAAGATTAATTGTATAACTTCGGTAATGTACGCTGAATTATTTGCTATTTTGGAAGCTTTGTCTTATATTGAATCATTATATGAGAAAACTTTTGTAATCTTTAGTGACTCAAAAAGTGCTCTTCAACATTTAATTAGTTGTACGTATGGAGGGCGTGGCATTCCATTGGCTTATACTATTTTAAATTTACTATGTAAAATGAATAGCGAAAGGATAAAAGTTATTATACAATGGATACCTGCTCATGTTGGTATAGAATACAATGAGGTGGTGAATGTACTGGCGAAAGAAGCTTGTTCTGAGGGTATTGTTTGTGATTGTTTACCACTATACTCTGACATGTTACATGTTATTAAGAAGAGATGTCATTACATTTGGAAGGAGTATTTTGATGAACGTTCGCGGACAAAAGGAGTATGGTATAAGACTATCCAACCTAGTATATTTACTCGCCCATGGTTTGATGATGCAAAGATGAGCAGGTCTGATCTTGTTATTGCCTTCAGACTTCGATCGGGACACATTCCCCTTAATGCATTTGCTTTTCTTATGGGAAAGATAACTTCGCCAAATTGCACGGAGTGCGAAAGAACAGAAGATGTCCATCACATTTTGACTGAATGTGTCCGGATTGAAGCCGAGAGAGAGGTTTTTTACACAAAATACAATGTAACACGTAGTAACATAGGGGTTCATAATACTATCCTAGCTTTTCCTCTTAGCGAAGAAGCAAAAAAAGTATATAAAATTGTACAGATATATCTTAAGCGTCGTGTGTAAGATTTAGTGTGTAAAAATGAGGGTGGCATGTTCAACCTGTGAACAAACCCTCTATAAAAAAAATAAAGATTATAAAAAAAAAAAAAGGGCAGGAAGATGATGATGACTAGTGGACGGCTGAGAAGGATGGGTCGATTTCGCGGTGGTTTGATACATCTCGCATAGCTTTGAGTCTTAAGAAGGCTCACAAACTAAACACTTTCTGAGTATTTCTTAACGTTTACTTTGGTTAAATATGTTCTGATAACAAGAAGAATGGCTGAGAAGGATCAGTACAGTCCATTGAAAATAGATAGACCTCGTTATCATAGCATTTTGACTTTAGTACTCACGGATAAGAAGAAGTGTAAGCTTAAGAAATAACTTTATCTTCGGATTATCATTGATCAGATACTTAATACTACAGGTTGAGTGACTGAAATGAATCAATAAAGTTCAGAAGTCAAGCTTCCTAAGTCTTCGTCTCAATAATAAATAAATAAATAATAAATAAGTAAAGAAATGTCTATAGCTTACACACAAGGTCGACTGTTCCTAGGATAAGCAATATAATGGTTGTGTTATAGGTAACAGTCGACTAATAGATAACAGCTACACATTTATTTTCGATAAACATAAACAATACTTAGGTATATAGATAAATATATTACACCCAGACTCGGGACGGAAATCGAAGCCACAACCCCCGGAGCAGAAAGTAGGGTCATTAAAAACTGCGCCAACGGGCTAGTTAATAAATACTAGGTAGGTACCTGCTTTCTTTGGCTTACTGCATTTTATTTGCATTTTCTATTATATCTTATGGACTAAGCACCTACGGTCTTATATTTAAATCACATCTCGATAGAATCTATCATCTCCAATTACGAATCTTAAAAACAATCGTACCCATATACATAAGAAATAAATACAAAAACAACTCATTGAAATTATTTAACTACTGCAAAGTAATGCCAATACATACTAAAATAAAATATACATTATTAATAGAACAATATTTTAATTCAAACATTCAAATAAAAATGAGTCACAAATTAAAAATACCTAGGCATAGTAATTTTTATGGAAAACGTACGCTTGAATATATTATTCCTTTCTTAATAAATAATCTGCCATCAAATTAAAAAAAAAATAACTACAAAAACATATTTAAAAAATTCTTTTTAGACCAACTTAAAGAGAGAGATTGACATGACCGCATTTATTATTTTTATTATGATTATTACTATTTTGTATCTTTTTTTCTTCTGTAAATAAATAAATAAATAAATACTATATGCGTGGCTGAGAAGAACTAGTGGATTCCACAGTTGATTTATCCACGTAGACTGGATGTACACTCACCAAGTGCTGGAGTTTTCTCCTAAAGATATGGTTAGGATATGGCTTTTCCTTAAGATGGCCTGTGGAATAAAAAAGATATGTGTCTCAGCTTTAACACGCGACTGGAGCTTACTCGTTAAAAACGATTGCCGTTACATTTAAAAATTAAAAAGATCCCTTCAATTAATCAACATTACAAGTATAAAATAGTAAAATCTAAATGCGCTTACCTACTATTCATAAAGATATGTCAAAAAATTTAACATAAACATACAGGTTCTACTCGTGACTTCGTTCAAAATTCATCACTCATCATCACTTCAGCCTATCGCAGTCCACTGCTGGACATTGGCCTTCACAAGTTTGCGCCAAAAATGGCGTGAATTTATGTGTGTTGCCCATAGTCACCACGCTGGAACGCTGGAACTTATAAAGCTGACCAATGGTGGAATAACCATTCAACTGCTGGCTTTCAAATTTACCGACTGAAGACGGGCAGCAGCGTCTTCGATGCGATAAAGCCAGCACTGCGGTCACGAAGCCGCCTGCCCAGCGTGGTGACTACGGGCAAAACTCATGAGTACGTCCAAAAAATTTCGGTCTTTAGTTCCCGGCTATTTTGATTACCAGTGGGGCAGGAATGTTTGGCCCGATCTTGTGGAAGCCTATGTCCACCAGTGGACTGCAATAAGCTGATGTGTGTGTGATGTGTATGTTTTTACAGTGCTGCAAATGTCGTGTTACCTTTGCAATTATTGGTTTATCTATTTTTATTTAACATTATTTGTATAGAGTAATTAGTGAGTTTTATTGGTAAATGTTATACTTTAAGGAATGTAATGAAACTACACGCCTGTAATGCCATCTAGTGAGGAGGTAGTGTACTTAAAATTTTCTAATATCGCCATCTACTAAATACATGTGAAACTATAAACTACAACTCACAAATAAGTTAAATATTTTTACACTAGATGGCAAAATTGCACATTTTATTCTATATGAATGATCACAGATGGCGCTTTGAACCAAACTGAACGTATTTTAATAACCAAACCTACAACACCAGTATATAAGTGTATAATCTATGCCTACAACTATATAGGTTTATTTTAACATATTTTTTGTTTGAATTAACAATATATGGTTAAGTTAAAATTATCATTTATTATTAAAATAGAAATATTTAAATAATTTAGAATAATGACAAACTCCTATGTTGTAATAAATATTTCAAATACGGTACATTAGCTAATGAATTAAATTTATTAATATGCTACAACGAAATAATAATAATTATGTCTTTGTTCGTTTGTGAAAAAAAAAGTAAGTACAGTTTGACAAAAGACATATCACTTGCGTAAGAATCTCGTCAAAATTATCATTAAGTTAATGTTTTTATTGGAATTTTTTTTTTAATAGCTAACCAGAATCATCATTCACTACTATGCTATCGTACAACGTTTTCCTCTAAACACTTTTATGATCATGTTAAAAACGTGAAAAAAAAACATAATATTTATTCTTTATTGTAACTAAAAATAAAAGTGACATTAAAAGGGATTACCCTCGCCAACTTTCATTTTTAACATTTTTTTATTATTTTAACTATAACAATAAGGTCTATAAAAGGTTCAGTCTACCTACTACGACTCATAAAAAAAATAAAAGCCCGAGACGTACAGACGAAAGGATCAAAAGTGGAGTAATTCCAGTAATAGAACTCCACATAAGATCCTAGTGGAATTAGTGTACATAATTTTGATAATAGTTAAGAGGAGTAGAGAAGTAGGTAGATAATAATAATAATAATAATAAATGCCGTGTGGTTCCCGGCAGAGTAGAATAGGACCACCCCTTCCTACGCCTAGGGTGTCGTAAAAGGCGACTAAGGGCAACAAAAGCTGCATAACACCCGCGCAGCCTCCTTGGAGAGCGTGAGTGCCTCTCCAAGTGAGTATATTAGCACTCAAAAAAATACTATGATGGAGGATAATTTAGAAAGGCGCATAGGGCCGCTGCCTGGGGGACGCCAGGGCGCGTCTGGAGCTGGCGCTGGACGTGGCAGCATGCGGGCCGCCAGCCAACCCCGCCGACCGGCACCACCACCTGACATGTCGGCTTATCCACCATCCCTACCAGTTGGCTTGGCGACGACAGAGTCCCAAGGGACTCAGCATTCGTTGCCCGCCGCTGGTGGAGTACGTCGCATGAGATGGACACCGAAGATGAATGAGAATGTCATGCGTGCGTACTATAGGGCTGTAGGACGAGAGACCGGGCGGACTGGCTACCGGGCAGTAATGCACCGCGAGTTCCTACTGCTTGAGCCTACGCTAACTGTCACGGAACAGAACCTGGCAGATCGAGCTCGGTACATCCAACGAAAGGGCATATTTGACGCCGCCGAGCTCGAACGATTTCGACGTGAGGCTGCTCCTGAAGTCGAACCCGTGTCCACGGTGCGCAACGAAGTGTCAACGCAACAAGAAGGCGTTCGTAGCGAAGCGCCTGTGGAGGCGATCACTGAGGGAGCAGTCGCCCAAAAAGTAGAACAGATGAGAGGGATCTTGCACGAGGCGATTTCCGAGACTCGAGGCGCTCCTCTGGAAATGAGACCGCAACTTTCTCGCCTCCCCCTCAATGCCGCGACGCGGCATGCCATTGAGGCAGCTAACAGGCTGTTGCCTCCCTATTTGGAAACCAGCTTCAGCTTGGAGGATACGGGTTCTATTCTCTTCGGCGCCGCTCTAGCGGTGCACCGCCTTGTCGGAGCCAAGACCCAGGAGTCTGGACGCGCTACTCATAAGAATAGCGACGTACCAGCCTGGAAGAGGAGAATAGAACGCCGTATCAACCTGGCCAGGGCCCTCATTGGTAGGCTGCTAGCTTTCAGGTCGGGCAACACAAGGCCAAGGATTGTGCGCTCTGTTAGAATGGCCTTCAACGGGCTAGGCATCAGCCTCGATCAGCCTGACATAGCCGATAAACTAACAGAGCGCATCGACGACCTGAAGCAGAGAATCGCGGCATGGGGAAAGCGCATTCGCAGGTACTCTGAGAGAGTTGAGCGCTTTCGACAAAATCGCCTCTTCGTGAGTGATCAGAAAAGGTTCTATAGAAAGCTGGAGAACCCGATATCGGGCTCTGCTTCCCTAAAACCGAGTACGGTTGACCTCGTCGCCTTCTGGCGCAACATATGGTCAGGGGAGGTGGAGCACGAGGAGGGCCCTTGGATTGCGGCGGTTCAGGACGCATGTGCTAAAATCGAACCGATGAACCCAATCGCCATCTCTACGAAGGACGTCAGTGGTGCGGTCCGGCGGGCTCCGAACTGGAAAAGTCCGGGGGCCGACGGTCTGCACCACTACTGGCTGAAAGGGCTCTCGGTCTGCCATGCGACCTTGGCTCGACAATACCAAGAGGCAATAGATCGGAAGACACTCCCGAACCTTTTCACTACCGGGATCACTCACTTAGTTCCAAAGTCCACCAACACCGCAGATCCCACCAACTACCGCCCCATAACGTGTCTGACCTCCATCTACAAGACACTGACGTCCGTTCTGAGCTGTAAGATCTCACGACATATTGGTGAGTTTAATATCTTGTCTGCAGCTCAGAACGGATGTCGTGGAGGCGGTCGCGGTACAAAGGAGCTCCTTCTCATCGACTCTGTGGCGGGCCAGCTTGTCAGACGCAACCGTCGGAACTTTTCGGCCGCCTGGATCGACTACAAAAAGGCTTTCGACTCGGTGCCTCATTCATGGCTCCTGAGGGTCCTCGAGCTGTACAAGATTGACCAGGCAGTTCGAGACTTCCTCGGAGTATGTATGGGGCAATGGAGCACGATCCTATGTCTCCAGGGCGAGCGACTGACGGGTGCGGGTGACCCAATCAGGATACGGAGGGGTATTTTCCAGGGTGATTGCCTGAGTCCGCTATGGTTCTGTTTGTCCTTGAACCCTCTAAGCACCCTGCTGGAGCGTTCGGGGACAGGCTTTTAGTTTCGGAGAGGAGGTACTAAAGTCTCCCACCTTCTCTACATGGACGACCTCAAATTGCTGGCACCTAACGCTGCACGCCTGCAGGAACTGCTGAAAATCACTACGGAGTTCAGCAGTTCCATCAGGATGCAGCTTGGAGTGGATAAGTGTGCGGTCGTGCATGTAGACAGGGGTCAGGTGACTCAATCGTCGCAGCTTAGTCTCGAATTAACATCATTCAAGACCCTTTCCGAAGCTGAATCTTACCGGTATCTGGGCATGTCACAATGCATAGGGGTGAAGGAAGTGGACATGAAACAGGCAGTTTGTGAAATCTTTTTTGGACGGCTGACAAAAGTTCTTCGGAGCTACTTGTCTGGAGCCAACAAGGTCCGAGCCTATAACGCTTGGGTCATGCCCACTCTCTTGTACACCTTTGGCATACTCAGATGGACTCAGACCGAACTTGACGCCCTGGATAGAAGAGTCCGCACAACTATGACGTACCATCGCGTGCATCACCCTAAGTCGTCAGTCATGAGACTGTACATCCCGCGGAAGTGTGGTGGTCGAGGCATGTTAAGCGCTAAGACCATGCATAACCGCGAGGTGTGCAGCCTCAGGGCCTACTTTGAGACGAGACGGGACAGCGCTTTGCATGGCGACGTTTCAATGTGTGACAAAGGACTAACCCCCCTAGCCTTGGCCAAAGAGAACTGGCAGAAACCGGTCGTACTGAGCACCTCTGACCGGGAGACCGTATGGATGGAGAAGGAACTGCATGGACGGTTCTACAAGGCGCTTCACGCGCCTCACGTGGACAGTAAGGCCTCCGTGCAGTGGCTGCGATTCGGCGACCTCTTTGGGGAAACCGAAGGTTTTGTCTGTGCAATACAAGATCAGGTGGTCAAGACGAACAACTACCGAAAGCACGTCCTGAAGGATGGCACTCCCGACTTCTGTCGAGCCTGTCGTCATCCCGGTGAGTCACTCAGGCATGTGCTTTCGGGTTGTTCCGCGCTTGCTAATACTGAGTACTTGCACAGGAACAACCAAGTGGCCAAGATTCTCCACCAAGAGCTTGCTCTTATGTACGGTCTCCTGGAACAGAGGATGCCGTATTACCAATACTCACCGGTGCCAGTACTCGAACGCGACGGAGTCCGGCTCTACTGGGACCTGCCTATCGCCACAGACAGGACGATACTGGCGAACAAGCCTGATATCGTGGTGATGGACAGGGCACGGTCGAGGGTATTTTTAGTGGACATCACCGTCCCGCATGACGAGAACCTCGTGAAAGCCGAGACTGAGAAAAAACGTAAATATCTGGATCTGGCGCACGAGATTGTCGACATGTGGGGTGTGGGGTCTGCTGAAATAATCCCTATCGTAATATCTGCCAACGGTTTGATCCCGGTTAGCCTCGCTCACCATCTGAGGCAACTGGGGACGGGACGGTTCGCTCGCAGCCAGGATGCAGAAGGCGGTGTTACTTGACTCGGCTAGGATTGTCCGCCGGTTTCTCAGCCTACAGCCCTAACCCCCGGCCGTTTGATCTCCCTGCCGGGGCGTATTCCTCCACACGCTTATATTTATATATGTAAGTATAAGTAAATTTACTATATTATTTATATAAGTAGTTATTATAATATATGTATCTATTATGTATCTATTATACATTGGGCGGGCGGAGTGACATTCAGGAATATAATAATAATACACTTTATTGTACACCAAAAACAGAAATGATCCATATCAAAGAAAGAAAAAATATTGACAATATATTTATTAGGTACAAAGGGCGGCCTTATTGCTAAAAAGCGATCTCTTCCAGGCAACCTTAGGGCAAAGGAAATGGTCTAGCGTCAGCATAGGTGTACAAGTTACAACAAATTTATTATAAATATTCAAACATTGTACATTTGTGAGTATTAACATTATGAAGAAGAGTATTAACATTATGAAGAAAATAATAAAAATAATACAATTAACAGTTTAAATTAACGGTTACGCTTCAGCCTGTAATATCCCACTACTGGGCTATATAGGGCTACTGGCTATCCCACCGCTATAAAGGCATAGCCCTCTTTCCCATGTAGGAGAAGGATCAGAGCTTAATCCACCACGCTGCTCCAATGCGGGTTGGCGGATATATTCCCTACTATGAGTAACGATCGCTATCAGTTGTACGTGATAACAACCGGGACCGACGGCTTAACTTGCTCGCCGAGGCACGGGAGACCCACAAGGACTGCACAAACACCCAGACCACGGCAAACACCTGTATGGCCAATACAAATGTTTGTCATGTACGGTGATCGAACCCGCAACCGCCAAGGCAACAGGTACAATCCATGGCTGTAACCGTTGCGCCAACGCGGCGTCAATAATACGTGTTGTACTTATTCGATTGTGTTAATATGGCAGACAGGTTTTTTAATTAGTTTTAATTAGTTAGTCTCTTAGCAAATAATAGTCTCAAAAAGTACCGAATCTGTTTTTAAAGATGAGATGATTATTTCTATTCGCAGATGCAAATCTAAAAATTGTAGTTTGTTAATTCAAGAGAAAAAGTTCTCAATGGCCTATTCGAACTCCTGCTATAAGTGTATTCGTGACGTGTAACTTGTGTGAAAAAATACTTCACCCACTAATTACTCCTACACAATACAATTTAAATCTCTTGACCGTTGTGGGGAAAATAAAATGATAATTAATCATCGATAAGTTCTGCTACAATGAATTTGTACGAATTTAATAATTTATACGTTTTAGATTGAATTCGCAGATAAAATCGGTATAAATAGAATCAGCTAACGATAATAATGACTCATTTTCATTAGTAAATTATCAGAAATGTCAACATACTCAACCTTGGTGTCGGAAATTGATACTTCAGCGACCGTTACACAATGCTATCAAAAGACATGCGCTTTTAAAGGTTTTTTTAGGTCTCATATATGAAATCCATTAAGTGACTAAAACAAAAGGATATTTCGGCTTGGCTTTATACTTTATTGAACGAAAAGGTATAGCTAACGATGTACAGTCGTGAAGTCAAGCAAATTGAGTTCATTCGAAATAACTTCATAAAAAAAACGGCCAAGTGCGAGATGGACTCGAGAGTCCGAGGGTTCCTTACAAAAATTATTAAAGATGATGATAACAAGAAATTTATGCTTTTCACTATTTTTCCTATATCTGTGCTATAAGACCTTGCTTCGTGCCAAATTTTAAGATTCTGAGTTCACGGGAAGTACCCTGTAGGTTTTGATTTCCTTGCGAGTGTCAAAATTGTCAGAACCCTAAAAACGCTATTTGACGAGAGACTGAATGTTGTTTGTTTGATTGTGTAAAGGTGAACACAATAAATAAAAAGATTTATTATATTCTTTGAGAGCATATTAGTGAAATGAAAAATATAGGTACCTAGGAACTTATATCTTCATGTAACAAGTAACTAACACGGAAAACAATGCCTACTGATCATTAGCAAACTTAATCTTCCTGTGTTTAAAAGTACGAATTGATGTTTGTTTTAAAAAAAAATCATTCGTACAAAAAAAGATGAACAAAAGTGACATTTTTGAAATTTATACTACAACTAAAACGAACAAAAAAGTTGTAAAGCACCTATAGTAATAACGAAAGTAAATAACAAAAGGGACCAAGGGTGCACAGGTGTTCAAAGCTACCGATTACTACTGAAGCGGCATACCTTTTAACAAAAAAAAAAAGCTAAGGATTAAAACCTCCGTGTCACACTGGATCTCCATGGCTGTCATGTAAATAATATAAGGTGAGAATTGACCATGCGTGGTGTAATTGTGCGTATCCTACAAAAAGATATAAAATTTCAAAAGGATCATAGCTTTTATAGGGATCCCTATCAACCACCCGAACCATCGAAATTTTTAACCGACTTCCAAAAAAGGAGGAGGTTCTCAATTCGACGGTATTTTTTTTTGTTTTTTCTTTTGTGTAAGTTACATCAGAACTTTTGACCGGGTAGACCGATTTCGACAAATTTTGTTTTAATCGAAAGGTGGTGTGTGCCAATTGGTCCCATTTAAATTTATTTGAGATCTAACAACTCCTTTACGAGCTATATCTAATAATGCGTTTTTACTTGACGCTTTTTTCGTCGACCTACGTTGTATTATACCGCATAACTTTCTACTGGATGTACCGATTTTGATAATTCTTTTTTTGTTGGAAAGGAGATATCCCAAGTTTAGTACCATGATAAGGAAACCAGGATCTGATGATGGGATCCTAGAGAAATCGAGGGAAACTCTTGAAAATCCGCAATAACTTTTTACTAGGTGTACCGATTTTGATAATTATATTTTTGTTGGAAAGAAGATATCCCTAGTTTAGTACCATGATAAGGAAACCAGGATCTGATGATGGGATCTCAAAGAAATCGAGGGAACTTCTTGAAAATCCGCAATAACTTTTTATTAGGTGTACCGATTTTAATGATTTTTAATTTAATCGAAAGCCGATGATTATCATGTAGTCACATTTAAATTTCATCGAGATCTGATAACTACTTTTTGAGTAATCTTTGATAATGCGTTATTACTTGACTATTTTTTCGTCGATCTGCGTTGTATTACTCGTCGATGTAATTGAAGTCGGTTTTTTTTTTCGTTTGCGAGCAAACACAATTATTCAAAGGCTACTTATCTGTAATTTTTGTTGTTTAATTGTAAAACTCAATCAGACTTTGTCCTCGTTGTGTCTTATCATATTATCTATCTATTTGATGTGTAAAAACTATTGAAAAGCAATATTTTTGATAAAACTCACATTTTTTTTATTCTAGTAAACTTCAATACACTCGGATTCCCATTGTTGGATTGTGTACCTGTGTTTTAAACAGTTAAAAAATAAAATAATAAAAATTAAAGATTTAAAATAAGTATAATTTATTACTTGTAAGTTTACTGTTTACAAAATAATAATCAAATCAGTCAGTCAGTTCAGCCTATTGCAGTCCACTGCCGGACATTGGCCTCCCCAAGCTCGCGCCAGACATCCCGGTTTTCAGCAATCCTCATCCAGCTCAAACCGATTAATCAAATCTGACTTAAATATATTATGCTTATAAAATATTATTTAAGTTACTATAGTCTTTATACTTACAACTATACACGGAGGACTTGCGGAGGACTTGCTAGAAAGAGAAACCATTATTTTTTACAGTGTTTATGAAAACGTTTTCTGTAATATTCAATACGAAATCAGATTGTTATATTAAATTAATAAATATACGCTTCAATAAATTTAGTAATTTACTTTTAAAAACGTAATAAACTAAAATTCGTTGCTGTACAAAAAATAGGCCACGAACAATTGCAGCTAATAACTTTGTTTCACACAATTGAAAAATAACTGGTTTATTAAATGTTTAATTTGCAATTTTTATCGTAATTCTAGACGTAATTCTAGACGTAATTAATTAAAATCGAAATTACTTACATACGCCTTGTAACGGTTTGTAAAATGGCCTTAGCCTTTACGTAACCTTCGACGACAAGGCCCATATTTTGCTAAAACATTTTTGGTATTATATTTTAACAAAATAATGTGAGTTTATTATACGATACTCTGACGTTGCTAAAAAAATCAAGGTAAACTGTAATTTTTTTCTTAGACAGTAAATGGTTATAGATTTGGGTATGTTTTTGCGACAGGTCCCTGAAGAGTACAAAAGCCCGGTGGGTACCCCGTTCAGCGCCCCTAAGACTGTCCCTAGTTATTAACTTGATCAGATTAATATAAAGATAATTATCTAGCTTCTCAAATTAATATAAAACTTTTTTTACCTGTAAAAATTTACAGTGACTTAATTTTTGCGTGGATACCTTTATATAAATAGGCCTAGTTTATATACGACCTACTTATCTACCCTGCACTATTGCGCATTTTAAGATAGCATTATTCTACTTAAAAGTAGGTATTTGTTTGCTTAAAATTATCAAAATACTTAACTACTCAACTAACGTTACGACTGGTAGTACTTAGTAGCGATATAATTGCGATAAAATTTTACGTGGGGAAAAACATTAAATAATTAAAAGATCTGCTTTTTGTATGTTTTAAATTGGAAATGATAGAAATAGCTAATTAGGTACAGCTAATTAGCTGAATTTACCTAAAATATAAAAAAAAATATCGTGTAAAAAGAAATTAATATATTTTTAAACTTAAATTAAGAATTGCTAAAAAAATATTTTAAATGATAATTTAATTGATTAATCTTGTAAATGTATCCCGTCGTTTCACGGATCACAAATTCACGACGCAGTCGACGCGCGCATGCGCCGTGTGTTTGACGTGTAGGTCGTTGACGTTCCGTTCAGTCGGTATTCCGCTTTGACGTTTCGTAACGTTTGTGTAATAGTTTTTTCAGTGATTTTATTTTGTTTTATAACTTATAATATTTTAAATAACAATAAAAATGGAGAGAAATGAACGCAAAACGAACTCTCGTAATCATTCGATAACTATAGATCGTGATTCCAAATTTGTTTTGCGAAAAGTTTTGCTGGATTTTACGATACTCTTTATTGGTGAGTTTCTATTTTATTTATTTTTTGTTTATATTTAAAGTAGAGATATATTGTTGGTTAAATAATTAATGGCGTTCTGATTGTATATCGTGTGTTGACATTGAATATCTTTTCAAGGCCGTGAAATAATACTGAATAAAGAAGTCGTTTTGTTGACAATTTACATGTAAAAAAAACTAGAGCGGAAGATCGTGAACTACCCATGTTGTTCTATTTTTTGTTATCAGTATTGCATTTCGTACTGCCACAAATTTGCGTACAAAATTGGATCATTAAATTAGTTGATAATTATTTTTAATGTACTACGGTAAAAAATCAAACTAATAGTAATATTAAGTGTAACCTAACCTAAACCACAGTACTCAAAAAAAATCTTTTAAGTAAATTGATCAATCACGTAACCGAATTATAATTTAAAAAATTAAGTAAACAAATACTTAATTAAAAAAATAAATTGTAAAATTCCAATACCTACATAAAAAAATATTAAAATATTGCCATATTTTCTAAATAAATTTAGAGTATATAAAAATATCTATTCTATATAACTAAATAATCAGTTAACATTATCAGTTACAATTTTCACTAAATGAATCATTGTGATAAAGATAACACACAATATTAGCAAAAATAAACTAAAAATGTTTCCTTATAGGTATTATATTTTAATTTTTAATAGCAAAAATAAAGTGTATTATAATTTAAAAAGTATATTCTATTATATAAATTAAGAATTTATGAATGAATCTAATTTTAATTATTTTTAATGAATGAATTAATGAAAGAATATATATTAAGAATTTATTAATATGATATTTAAAGTAATAAAATTTAAACTAATATTTGTTTTTAATTGCTTAGTCATTAATTGTGTTTTTACAATTTTAATTTGTCACTGTTTTTTTTTTTTTAATTTAATCTACTGATGTAGTAAAATTAATCTCAATTATTAATATAATAAATAAGGAAATAATTTAAAATTAAATGATTTTCAAAGTTTTGTCATGTAATATTTTTGATAATTAACAGCGTAAAATACAGACTAAATTTTTTTTAATGGTTTTGATTATTAAATTGTATTATGTTATTAATATTTTATGTCCTTTTTTGATGATTCTATTTTCAAACACATCAGATTTACCAATTGAGATTATTAGTTAGTGATAACTTTGCCTTGCGGGTATGTCTATTGCTAAGTTTAGTTTTTGACTAATTGTGCTTCAGAAATATATTATTATTAAAAATTATATAACGATAGTAAATTAATATAATAATCTGAAATAAAGCATTACTGTTACATACTAGTGGTAGTACATTGTCTTATACTGCCAACTACCTCATACATAAAGTTGTAATTGAATGTGAAGCGTTTATTTATTATTATTTATTTATAAAGTTGTAATATCTGTTACCTTTTTTTTTGCAAATTGTCCAATTCGGAGCTATTTTCTTAAGAATTCAATTTGTAAGGTATTTCTACAGTATTCGAAAATTTAAAAAAATGGCTAGCATTTATTCATTCTTGAGTTTAGCGATTAATTTTTACACTTATACATTTATACACCAATAACTGTATAAAATAGTCACAATTAATAATATTGTATTTTTTAGTAATATGGATTATTGAAAAAGGCAATAATAAAGTTTAAAACAAGTTTAGAAACCCAGTTTTACATGCAACAAACATGTAGCAAAGCGATAAACAAAGTTTATTCACAAAGTGCATTACGTTCTCACTGTGAACAGTGGGCGCATTCATTTGAAGTGTAACCATTCATCATTGGCCGTCTCTCCTTCGCTACTCGGAAATGTTTTGAATTTAATTCAATTAAAGTTTTTTTTTATTTGTTTGATCTGTCAAATAGATTTTTTTTATTTTTTTTTTCTATTTAAGGGGAAAATGGACTAAAAGAAGTTAAAGGGAGATATAGTAAGGGGTGAACTTCATTAAGTTCTATAAAAATACCTTTTGAGTGGAAACTATGTGTTTATGTATTAAATATATTATTTACTTGATTTAACATACTACTGATTAACACAGACAAACAAATGAATGACAAGCAGTACGAGACATTAAAATAACTGTAATAATAAAATTAAATTAAAAAGATTGGAAGGGATAAATCAAAATATTTCGAAGCGTCAATTTAAAGCGTGGGTCAGATCGGTGCAACGCAGGATGTGAACGATCGGTACAGTGAGCCGCCAAACAAAGTGGCAGGTAATTGCGTTGCTGTCATAACATCCGACGCCCTGATCTGTCAGATTAGCAGTATCCGTTAAAGAGGTTTTATTCGCTGGCATAACAGCAGGACTTCAAATTAAGAATTAAAAAAAGAATAAAAAAAAGATAGTGCGATAAAATGACAGCTCGTTTGCCGCCAATTTCATAAAATGTCAGCTTTTCTGCAATATTTAATTCATGTATAACACATGCATTTTTTGTACGCTATTCTCGTTGACATGTGCGTGTACAGAAAAAGGATTGTCAGTTTCCTTTTTATTATTTATGTCTACGTTCCGAGTATAAATTTATAAGATCATAAGTCAATAAAAAATAAACGGGCTTATGGTACTTCTCCTGGGTTGCTATTTAATAAATTTACTTATAAAACTATTAACATTTTAACTAATGAAATTGATATAAATTGTCGAACTAAAGGTAATTTTGTATGTACCAAGCGTTTTTTAAATACTATTATGTCTTAATTTATTATTTTGGTATTATTATCATTATAATTTCCCTCTTTTATTTATTATTTATTTCGTGATGATTTTCCCACTAAGCGAATGTAAAATATTTCGGCCACCGCATGTACCAACTCGTACTTGAAGCTTAAGTACAGAACTCCAAAGTTAAGTGGAAGACATTGGGGACTAATGCGTGTTATCTTTATGTTACAAACATGTTCTCAGAAACAATTAGCGGCTGAATGTCTCTATACTCGCGGTTCACATAGATCGTTAAAAAAAACAGATATATCATACTAATTTCTAATTTCTTGCAGTTTTTCTTGTTTTTATAATTAACGTAATCTAACAGTAATTTAGCTTTTTTGAGTCGTTGCGCGTGGTTATATGTATAGCCTATTACTAGGTGGTACGCTCGACATTGCTTGAATTTTATTATTGTTAGTAATCCATTTTCAAGCCTTTTTTCGCCTAATAGAGTGTAGTCTATGTCCTTTCCAAAGGCTTCTCTATCTTTGTACCAAATTTCATTAAAATCCGTTGAGTTGTTTAGGCGTGAAAGCGTAACACACAGATGTAGTTACTTTTGCATTAATAATAGTAATATGGATTAGCAGTACCGACAACTTCCTCGCAAATCAATTTTTGGCTTTCATTGCCGTCTCTTTATTAGAATACCGGTTGTTTTTACGAGTAAACATTAATTTGTTTAAGAAATTGAGTATCTAGATAAAAATGTATACATATAAATAAAATAAACGACTTACTATTTTTTCCTATAATATTATAAAGCTGAAAAGCTTGTTTGTTTAAACACGCTAATCTTAGAAACTAGGGGTTCGAATTGAAAAATTCTTGTCGTGTTGGATAGCAAATTTACTGAGGAACGCTAAAAGATATTTTCCCCTCAAATTGACGCATGTAAACCGCGGCGCACAGCTAGTATATGAATAATATGTTAATTAGTTAATATTAGTTTTTTTTTTAAATATATATATACCTATACTTAATTAAATAAAACATTAATAATAAATTTAAATTAGATATTTTTAATCTTATTGTTACATATTTCGTCATTTAATGAGTGATTCTGACAAATGATCACAATTATTAACACTAGCGCGATAACCCCTCGTTGATATGATTATATTATCTTAAATATATACCGTGTGAAATAATTGTATGAAATTTGTTGTTTTACGAATTCATTTATGTAAAATTATGGAATATCCTATTACATAAAACGTAGATATGATGAACTGGTGTACCTTGTGTTATACTTAAGTGATAAAAGTTATAGATAAATATAAAAAAACACCGTTATTAAATCCACAAAGCTGATTTTTCTTGCATCGCATATGACTTAATTTACAATAATTCATATTGACATTATTATAGGTATATAAATAAAAATGAATTATTCTTAGCAAGCGCATAACTCGAGAACGGCTCGACCAATTCGGCTAATTATTTTTTTGCATGTTCATCAAGGTACGCGGAAGGTTTTAATACTTAAAAAAAAGTAAAAAAAATTGGAAAAAATATATTTTTACTATTAACTTTTGACAGAACGAAATCTGTCCGGGAAGCTAGTTTCATAAAAAAAGCGTGGTAAAAACGGGTGTGCTTTAGACCACACGACTGAAGTAAAACTTCTTTAGCAATAGGCCTGCACTGTCGTTTAGTCATACGAAACGTAACTGGCTATGAGATAAAGAGAGAATGAAAATGTGTACTCGCACCTCCTTCTCTTGTTCCGTTCGCCTGACCCGATCACACTTTTCGTAACGCTCTCGTCACTCATTCACTAGCTTACTCGCCAAGTCAAGCGCAAATAAATTATATAATAATATAAAATATTTGCTCTGAGTTTCTAAAGAGTTTTTGCGGAGTTGCTTGTTGGTTCTTCTCAGCACAATCTAAATGCTGAATCCGATGGTAGATTCACGTTAAAAGTGTACGTTGCTGAATAACGATGATTCAAAAGTACTGTGCGTACTTACTTACCTACTTGAACAAGAGTATATCTGATTTTTTAAAGTGGATTTCAGCCTATTGGAGCCTACTCCTGGACATAGGTCTCGCCAAGGTCGCGACAGACATCTCGGTTTTCCGTTATCCTCATCTAGCCGACACTGGCAATCTTACGTAGATCGTCAGTCCAGCGGACCGGAGGACGTCCCACACGGTGTTTGCCGACGCTTTTTAAATTTACAATTAAAAATATTTTTGATGTGAAACATCTATAGGCGAAGGGTAAACCTGATTTTTGGCGTGGCGATAAAGGCCGGGGCGTCGCATCGCTACGCTATATGATATTTATATGTACTATACTATTTAATATGCCGTGTGGTGTCGGCCGAGTAGAATAGCACCGCCCTCTTTCTTCCCGTGGGGGTCGTAAAAGGCAACCGAATGATAAACCTGGCCCAAAATCATCGAGGTCCTGGAGAAGGAAAATTTCATTTAAACCCCGGAATGGGGTCTTCGTCAAGCATAGTGCAAGCGTGGCATAGCTCTAAAATGCGAAAGACTCCTGCAGCCGAACTGGCTCCACACGTATCGACTCGTCGTTCCTGTGGGCCTAGCCAGTGAAGTCGAGAGGGTGGCGCAGAGCAGGCAACTCTGCGTTTTCTTGAAGAGTGACCTAGACGACATAGTGTCTTTCTGACACTGTCTAAATCGTCTGCAATAGACGGACTAAGGACAATAAGACTATTGAATAATTGAGTTGTCGCGATTTTAAAAAAAATTTAAAATTAAAACTTTTTGTACATAAAGAAAATAAACTTTTATTAAATGTTTCACATCTACCAGTCGTCACGTGACGGCTCACATTTTTTTTTTTTTAATAATCACAGGCGGTATAAATAGAATAATTGTGATTGTTAATAACAAATAATAACTCTGTGACCAAATTAAAACATATTAAATGCGTTCGAAACCACAAGAGACATCCAGTTTCTTAATAATGAATAAAAAAAATTGATTCACTAATTTATTGTTGAGTAATATTTATAATGGTTGTAACTGTAATAGTTCAGCAATTATACTCATAGTTAGTTAATTAATTAGTGCATTAATTCTGTTTCATATCGTCAGGCCTTTCTAAATTATGTAAGGTGAATCATACGAATAACTTACAAACATTTAGAACTAGGTACTATTAATATACATTATTATATAATTATGTATTTGCTAATGTACTGACTTTCATACTTTTGATTTTGTTTCTTTTACTTATATACGGGAGTTACTTTGATTGTCATTTTGAAACTTCCGATATTTCGACGAGGTTGCTGACGCCATTTTCACGGTCGTTATAATGACCATAATAGCTCATAAACTTTTTTTTACTTTCGAAAAGTTGCATACAATTTGTTTTTCCCGACATTCTCACGGGATAAAAAGTTACGCGGATGAAACCGCAAGGCGCCGTACTCGTAATTTATCCATAATTATAATGTTGAATCTATCGACAATCGCCATACTCTTTATACAGCGACACTTTTTTGACCGATTTTGACCCTTTTTCTTTTAATCGTATGTCAAAGACAAACCTATAAAACACCTTAAGACGGTGTCAATTGTTCTTGTAGTATGCAACTCGTAATAATTTTAATGAATACTTAACCTTTTAGGTGTCAAGAGATCTTTACCCTAAGTAAATTACAGACTGTCACCAGGCCAACTTACTGATATCACAAACAACGAAGATCTCTTTGAAACTTCATATATTACTCCTATTTTATGTACATAAATGCAAAAATTTGCAACTTTTTAAGTTTTTATTTTATTTTATAAAAAAAACTCTTCTTAAGAGGAAAGGGTACCGGCTCTTTCTCCATACAAACGTAGTCGACTGTTTTCTCCCTGGATAATGACACTAGATCAAATATTTTTGTGACATAGAACTCTTTGCTGCCATGACCATGCCCCTATGTTTTGATTTTTTTCATATTCTTATTATCATAGGAATTAGGAGACTTCAAAAACTCGAAATCTTGCATAATTTTTTGTACATTTTCAGACACTCATTAAAAAAAAATATATGCATATTTTCAAAAAAAAGAGAACATAGGGGCATAGCCGAAGTCTTCTTTTATTTTCTAAAAAAAAATTAAAAAAAAATTGTCATGTTTTGAGGAGAAAACAGTCGACTACGAAACACTGTTTTGGTCAAAAATTATATACCTAAAACGGTTTGAGCTGCAGTTGTCCCTTTCTTGCTTTTTGGGGGATAGGTCTGGGGGAGGGAAGGGTCAAAGCAATACGTATATACGCCAGCGAAGTGATGCCTCATAGTCGATAATTATATCGATACACTAGTGATGTAATTTTTAGTCGATATTTTCTAAACTTCGTATTAACAAAATTAAATAATTTCTCTTTTCATAACTACAATAAAACCGTATTTGTATATGCGGTTTTTATTGTAACACTGTGCAAACCTGGGCTAACGAAGGGTTTCGCTAACAAATAACAATGATAATTATGGTAAATAACTGTGTTGTTTGTTTTTGGTATCAAATTAGAGGGCTCAATACAAGGATTTCAAAAAAGTATATTATGATTATTATTACCGTAATACTAATAAAAAATAGAATAAGAAAGTTTAAAAAATTAGGACTCTGCTCTTTCCCATGCCTATGCCAAGCAAGCTGCGAGCCGCGCTTCTTCCTCGCCTGCTAGGCGAAAAACAACTTCGGGGTTTACTCTTTCCAATATATATTTTTATCAATTTCGGAATACTCTGTAAAAAGTTCATTCATTCATTACAGCCTATACAGTCCACTGTTGGATATAGGTTGAAGTTCACGCCAAAAACAACGTGAACCCATGTGTTTTGCCCATAGTCACCACGCTGGGCAGGCGGGTTGGTGACCGCAGGGCTGGCTTTGTCGCACCGAAGACTCTGCTGCCCGTCTTCGGCCTGTGTATTTCAAAGCCAGCAGTTGGATGGTTATCCCGCCACCGGTCGGCTTTTTAAGTTCCAAGGTGGTAGTGGAACTGTGTTATCCCTTAGTCGCCTCTTATGACACCCACGGGAAGAGAGGGGGTGGCTGAATTCTTTAGTACCGTAGCCACACAGTACACTGTAAAAAGTTATGCATGGTCAAACATAAATAAATATAGGTACGTAGCGACTTTAGAACCTCCTCTGTTTTTTTTTCATCGGTAAAAAATTGCTTAGTTGTTTTCTTGACATTACTGAGGAGCAGATTATTAAATTAGGTCGAATCTATGTACCTATGCGATTCGTATTTGGACTTCGCAAATAGAATCATATTTCTGAATTGCGTAAAAAACTCAAGTGGCACCACTGGCGTAGCATTCCTTGGAACCCCGGGAACCTTGGGGCCCTGTATCAAAATTAGTGGGGGGGCAGGCAAATGATGGGTAAAGATTTCTCACAAAAAAATGCTTGCATTGAATTAAAATAAATATTTATTGATTATAAGTTATTACTTCCTCCTAGAATAGACAATAGTGAGTGTAGTCTGCTCTGTCTGTTCCTGTTCCATCGAAATCCTTAGTTAATTTTTTATCAGTTTTAGTTTTGAAAAACATCAAGTTAATACCTCCGGAAAACTGGATGCAAGGTTATTGAATTTTATCAGTAATAATTCCATGAGTTCTTTAATGAAATGAATGTTTTGAATTTCGGATTTTAAGCTAATTTAAAGAGATTGTAGTTCAAAGCTGGAGAGTTATTAGCCTTGACCTGCAGCAATAGATGCGGGGGTTCGTTCGCTTCAGCCTGTGAGGCCAATACTATTAGTGAATTCCTATGAATCTTCCGCATCTATAAGAGGGATTCACAGGCGCATAACCTGAAGAAGAGATTCAACGCTGCGTCCAGGTCTTACAGGTAGTAAATCGCTAGGGCAAAGTTCAAATACAGCAGAATTGGCGAGAGACTATTGGGCTTTCCAAATGGAACCCGTGCCTTTTGTTTCTTACAAAAGCTGTCGAAGGTAACGTTTTTTAGTCTACACTTCCATCATTGCGCGAACCTGAAGGCTCTCTGGCACATTATGCGAAAAAGTAAGCGAAAATTCTTTGCACTCTTTTTGCGTCAAATTCAACTCTTGACGATGAGGGAAAAGCACCATCGAGCACTCCACGGTGCGAGCACGCGATGCGTAATGTGCACTATGAGCAGTGTCGTTTGTTGTGTTCTGCATTCTTTCGATGCCAAGAAGTCTAGTGGTGCTAATAGTATCCACCAGTGGTTTGCAACCAATGTTTGAGCTTCGTGCGCATTCTTTCCGCGTACATTCAAAGTGTGGAATGAACTTACTAAAATTTGGGGGTTTTCAAGCGTCTAGTGTCTACATCTTTTCTCTAAAGGCCATGGGCGACGGTAGCCGTTATAAATCAGATGGCTTCGTCTGCTTGTGTGCCCCATTCTTATATAAAAAAAGATTAATTCATTGTTCATAATGATTAACTGAACCCTGAAATAAACGATACAGAATGTTATCCACAATTGGGCGCACGCTTGATTGGATGAAAGGGGATTGCTTTTCAGACTTCAGTCATTTCTGAAGTGAAAACTATAGGTGTGTATGACAGTTTTTTTTATTCTTTTTTCCAGGAAGCACAAGATTAAGTGACATTGTGGATAACATTTTACTAATTTTTGCTTACACACCTTAGGGGCCCTGTAAATAGGGGGCCCCGTATCATTGATACGGCTGATACGGCAGTAGTTACGCCCTGAGTGGCACCCAATTCCCTACTGCGGGAATATGTATATTCTCAACTTACTTTACTCTATTCTTTTTAACCCTGTTGTACCTGCTTATCTAAAACGACGATTTAAATTTCTTAGTGCTTCCAATGAACGCAGTCTTCGTTCTGAGGAAAGCTTACTTCTTGAATTTCCCTCTCACTCCTCTTTCTTTTATACTAAATCTTTCACTGTCTAAGCTTGTCGACTTAGGAATTCTATAGAAGTGTAAAATCGGTTTCTATTTTTAACCGACTTCCAAAAAAGGAGGAAGCTCTCAATTTAACTGTATTTTTTATGTATGTTACTTCAGAACTTTTGACTGAGTAGACCGATTTCAACAATTTTTTTTTAATCGAAAGGTGGTGTGTGTCATTTGGTCTCACTTAAGTTTATTTGAGATCTAACAACAACTTTTCGAGTTATATAAATAATACGTTTTTACTTGACTATTTTCGTCGACCTACGTTGTATTATACCGCGTAACTTTTTACTGGGTACACCGATTTTGATGATTTTTAATTTAAGAGGGCGTCGAGCGCAAGACGCTGGTGCAAATTAGGTATTTTACAGCTTGTGTGCGTAACGCACTCACACAGCCATGCCCTTTAGCCGGCCATCAGTCGGTAGCGCGGTAAAACGAAGTAACTCATGTAAAATCACTTTCGCAATCACATTTATTAGTAAATTTAGAATTTTAGTATTTTGCTTGTATGTGTATTACAAAACGTAAATGTTGTAATGATGGATGTTTGTTAGGAGCTCTTTCATACGAAAACTACAAGTAAATTTTGCTTTCCTGTAAGTAGATATAGGTACACAATTATAGTTTATTTTTGAAGTGAAAACTGTGTGTATTAAATATTGTCACAATCTTGTACAGCCCGTAATATATTCAAATAAAAAATCTTATATTACTAATATTATAAATGTGGAATTGTGTTTGGAGTGTTGTGGAGTGGTTTGGATGTTAGTTACTCAATCACGACAAAACTACTGAACGGATTTTTTTTTAATATTCTTTATTGAAAGACAAATAAAAAAGTTCCTGACTATTTACGATAAAGTTAATATTTTTAGAGATATGGATTTTTAAATGTTCGAAAAATCTCAAATTTGGGTACTTTTGACTCATGAAAAATATATTAAAAAATAAATAAAATATAAATTCTTCTATTTTTTTAAATTCTTTATACAATGAAGTGAATAATATTATTTATAGAGATTAAAATAAAATAACTTTTTATCAGTTTAATAATAAATATTTTTTTGTTATTAAAACAGAAATTAGTATTTGATAACTTTTTCAAACGAAGGTTATATATGTAGAAATATTAAATAATGAAACAAGATTTAAAATCAAGTATTTATTTAATATCAATATCATTTTTATATATTATATTTTTCGGTATGTTATTTGTGATTCTTTACTTCTTATTTCTTTTAGTTATTTGTTCTTGTTCTTTAGTTGCTTTTCGTTTTTTTTATTATTTCTCTTTCCTTTATTGCATTAAGAATATAGTCTGGTTCTTTAATTTCCATTTGTAATCTAACCTAGAGTCAATCTAATCTAACCTAGACTCAATGAATTCTAGAAGCAAACAATCAAAATAAAAAAAGTTTTAGACTTTTTCGTAAAATATTTGTCTTTTCGCTTCCCCATTTTCACTAAAACAAAAAAAAAAAAACGATGTTATATTAAATTCTTTCGAACATCAATAAATATGATCTAGTAAATCAAAATTTTAAAAAGTATACATTCATCCCTTTGGCTTTGTGCCGCTGTATACGCACACGCTAGATCGCGATGAATATTTAGGAAGCGTCGCTCGGCAAACTGACGTGACCACTCCTTGAGCTCTGCTGAGCGACTGAATTTTTAGAAGCGCGCGTCGCGAATTAGTTGCGATTGCGCGCGCCCATAGTAATAATGTATGGGGAAAAACAGCCACTTTTTAAAAAAATCGCAATAAATAAATGTAAGAAAACATCCAAAATGTAATGCGGTCAAACTGTAGTGTAAACTTTGCTAAATTGATTGAATCGAACTTAAAATATTTTTTTGACTGTTAGACGTTGAATATTAACTAAACGCGGACATGCTTTTTTCGATTTTTGCCCTACTTTAGATGTGTATATCACTATACCTACACATTATTTTAAAAATTGGGTTCGGTGTAATTGTAAAGGCTTTCATTTTCATGCCAACAAGGTATATTTGATGCCTATTATAAGAATATTTTACTTGCTATCTACTTAACCCGGACAGCCTTTCGAGCCATTTTTGCTCGATACAGTCTTAATCGAAAGCTGATGTTTATCGTGTAGTCATATTTAAATTTCACCGAGATCTGATAACAACTTTTTGAGTAATCTTTAATAACGCGTATTTACTTGACTATATTTTCGTCTACCTTTGTTGTATTACATGTCGATGTAATTAAAGTCAGCTTTTTTTCCTTTGCGTACAAGTCGAACTCGGTCCACCCAGTCAAAAGTTCTGAAGTAACATATATACAAAAAAAAAAAGAAAAATACAGTCGAATTAAGAACCTCCTCCTTTTTTTGGAAGTCGGTTAAAAATCAATTTGATACGTATATTTTCTGTTGGTGTACAATAAAGTGTATTGTTGTTATGTCATGTTAATCAACCACTCTTTAAAAAAATTGAATAGATTACGTAATTTGCCTAACTAAAAAAACATAAATAAAATAATAATTGAAAAAGCCGCCTTCATGATTTTTGTGAGTGTACAGTACATAATGTGTGAAATTGTTGTGATTTATTTAGCTATCTTTGTGTAATTATTGAATTTTTATCTTGTTCCAGCCTTTTCAGTTTACTTTCTAATAGTGGTTCTTCACGCAGGCGGCTTTTCTAGTTTTTTTTTTCTTTAATTATAATATTATTTTTAACCATTGTTATATCGCCGCAATTATATGTTAATTAATACATATAACCTATACCTATGTACTAATTACTGCGACAAACATGAGACATTACAAATTATATAGGTACTAAGACAAACGTTTTATACTATGTATGTACTACATTACATAATATATATATTATTCTTACACTTATACTTTATACTATATGTATACACTATAATTATGTATGTATCTCAATACCCATTCTTACACACACCTCAACCATGTAATTACATACCTAATTCATAAATAAAGTACCTAAGTATTTCGATAATTACCCACAAAAATATAGTAGTGTATCAAGTCACAAAGAGTATCCAAGTCAAAATAATAAAACATAATAATAAGTAGTTTACGAAATCCAATAATAGTAAAGCCGAGTCACAGCAATACGATGCAGAACAAATTCAATAAAACAAGCCAAATTCAGAAAAATAGCACTATGCGCTATATGTACTCGTAGTCAATAAGAAACGAAAGATGCGAATACTCAAATATCGTCAACAATTAATAGCCGAATAGCCGGCGCACGCACACTAACAACGCGACAGTCACACATAGAAAAAACGGAGCGGAGATGGTGCGGGGCGCGGTAGCGGCATGCAGCGCGACAGAAACATTTTATTCAAATACCTATTTTTGAAAAGTCTCTTCGGTACCCTTTCCTCTTAACAATAACGAACGCAGAACAAATAATCTCGTTCAATTTTTTATTTATTAACCGACTTAAAAAATGAGGAGGTTTCTCAATTCGACCGTTTATATATATTTATATTTTAATTTGTCGTTTATGAACCGATTTTGCTGATTCTTTTTTTGTTATAAAAGGAATATCTCTAGGATGGTACCTTGATAAGGAAATCAGGATCTGATGATGGCATCCTAGGAAAAACGAGGGCAATCTTCGAAAATCGTAGTGGCGACTAGTGGGTTTTTGTTTAAAAAAAACTGTTCACTTACGTTGTATTACTTGTCGATGTAATTGAAGTCGATTTGTTTCGTTAACATAATTATTTAATACTAAATGTTAAAATTATCGTGGCCATTTATAATATTCATTGCAGTATTGAACCTCGACCTAAAACGAATGCCACATCTGTATAATAATCTTTAACATCACAAGTCGTTCCCACGTGGTCTCACACATCGCTGTCAATATTTGTATCCACTATCGGAGTCTGTATCCGTACCACTTGATGCAAAGCGATTAGCAATCAAACGATGTTGATATCAAGCCGTAGAGATACCTATACAGTACCAACAGTATCATAAAATTTAATTTAAGTTTGTATAGTTCTTATAAAGAGAAGTATGGCGGGTATAAGTTACTAGGTAAACATTTTTGTGTGTTTACAAATGTTGTTAATGAATCAATGCCAATTTTATATACGTCACAAAAGGTTGATATTTTCGGATAGATTTTTACTAAGAACATGATTTTATTGAACATTTTTGGTATGAAATTTCTATAAAAATAATCGAATAAAGTAGTTTAGTTTGATTTAAAAATTGCTTTTTTAATTTTATAATGTTTTAAATTAAATCGATATAATATTATTATGTAATTTAATGATTTGAATATGTAGCTCCTGCTGGGAATTAGGGATAGAGCCGGCAACCCGCTTGGGGTGCTTCTGGTATTGCAGAGGTCTATAAGCTGCTGTAATCGCTTACCATCAGGTGACCCGTATACCTATTATGTTTGGCGACCGATATAAAAAATGTAGCTGTTTATGTGTGTGAATTAAATAACTTTTGCATTAATCTAATATCTTACGAAATCGTACTCTATATATGAAAAGGTATTATTTTTAACAAAACAATTTCCATAGTGTCTCCATGAAACAGTACCAAAGATATATCTAACCCTCCTTTATGTACTTTCTATAAATCTAAATATTTGTTTATTTTTTTTTTATATCAATAGTTTTTGTAGTTTTATTATAGTTAATAATGAAACAAAGGTAACATTTGCTACTTTTATTTTATTGTTTATCCACAAGACATTCATTGTCTTATCTTTTTTTTTGAAATTCTTTTATAAATTTTAAATTATTTTCTTGAAATAACGTCTCGTTTTTTGTCCAACTATAAATAATTTAGCCCATTCATCAAAATGTATTGTTTTGAATAGGACAAATTTTGCAGTAGTATATTTGGAATTTGAGTTACGATGGTCCAATGTAAATAGCTAGCACAGTTGGTAGGGATTTGCGTTCACGTGGCAGGTGCAGAGCAGTCAGCAGCCTTAGTAGTTTCGTTATTAAGTTTTCTTAAAAGTTGGGTTCATCCTTTGATGGAATAAATATAGATATACCTATATCTCAGATACATATTATAGAATTGCTTATTGTTAGGGGTGGCTTGTAGATAATGCTTTCAGTATTAATACTTTTTGGCGCTAAAATTTAATCAAAATGATTCAGTAGTACTTATTTAAAAACAGTAATAAATAAGGCAATTTCGTCAAAACTACGTTTTTTTTTTCCTCAAAGATACGTTAACGGTGTATGGCAATGTCAGGGCATCAGTCGGTTAATGTTATAATGTAGCGAGACATTTTGGTATTCTAAAGGACAGGGTCACGACCGTAATAGGCGAGGCAGCAGGCGGTCAACGCGAGGCTGTCATTAATGTTACCTTAAAACAGAACTACGGTTGAAATGGTATGTTGTATCATTATAATAATAATAAATCTTTTTTTCAAGTTCGACCTGTACACAAACTTTTTTTTTCTTGTTGACATAACAAATATTTATAATTACGATTGCAAAATAAATACAAATAAAATCAATAATAATTTCATTTTAAATTTCACAATTAGAATAACAGGAAAACAATAAAAAGTAAAACAACAATGTCAATAAACAATGTCAATATTATCATTACTTTTAATATATAAAACGCGAAAAATTATTTTACCTTGATATACTTTTATTTCATTAGGTGTCGGTTGCTTCATTTACTTGGAAATGTGTCCCACGGAATCGTTGTGTCAGGAAAAGTTGTGTGTCTGTCATGCAGATCCGTGAAACTGCTCATCAAAACTTTCGCATTTAGCAATAGTATTTACCTATATGTATAACACAGTTCGACTACCGCCTTGGAACTTAAAAAGCCGACCGATGGCGGGATAACCATCCAACTGCTGGGTTTGAAATACACAGGCCGAAGACGGGTAGCAGCGTCTTTGGTGCGATAATTCCAGCCTTGCGGTCACCAATCTGCCTGCCCAGCGTGGTGACTATGGGCAAAACACATGAGTTCACTCCATTTTTGGTGCGAACTTGTGGAGGCCTATGTCCAGCAGTGGACTATATTAGGCTGAAGTGATGATGATGATTTACCTATATAGTAAGATGTATGTAAAAAATAATAATAAGTATTGAAACCAGTGGAAATATATGTTATAAAATATAAGTTTATTGGTTTATTTCAACCAATAACTTCTCAAGTTCTGTTTGTCTGAACATTTTTTTAAACAATTTTTTAATTATCAAGCAAATAATATAGGCTTATAAAGCGGAGAAGTAACTATAAACGTGGATGTAATCGAATATTGTCATTTTTGTGTGTATTTTATTGTAAGTTAGTAGTAGAAATATGTCATTTTCATTTTACATTTGGTTCCGTGGTTCAAACGGTTTGCTACTCGTTGAATGAATTAAGTATTAATTTATGTATATGCATGGTGTTCACGGCGATCGGTTTCCCAATGAATTTAACTCGCTGTGACAGTTGGTTTATTTTTAATCAGAAGCTATAAATTAACGTGTGCTTAATGCTGATTACTTTTTAGAAGGTTTTATTATTTATTTGTTCTTAAATATTTTATTTTATTGAATCTCAAATCAACGTGTAAAATTGTCTAGTTTCTGTAAAAGTGTTATTGTACACAGGATAGTGTGTAGTTTAATAAAAAAATTCTATGTTAATCTTAATGTGTAGAAAATTTGGATTGTCTATGTATATAAAAAAAAAAAACCGTAAAAACAAATTAAATTGATCAAGTAATACAAAAAAGGCATCTCCTTCTGACATCAAGCCAAACATTTATTTCAGAAGTTTTACTTTGGAGAACAAATACTGCGTATCGTATCGTATTTAATGTCCTTATTTAAAAAATCTGTAGACTTTATTCGTCAGGGACATTTTTATGGGTTTAAATATAACCGACTGTTAGTAATCGTTGTTCTAAATAGGTAAGTAGGTATATTAGATTCGATAAACCACAGGTCCTCGCAAAAGAACACCGATTCCAACCAAGGATGATCCGTGAGGCTATTGAAATTAAAAAAAAAATATCCACATTTCAATAGAGAAGATGGCTGGCTATTACCACCTGCTTGGGACCCCATTATTAATATAATTAAATCAAAAACCAAGCATATTATACCATAGATTAAAGACTCAACTAGCACATTCTGCTTAGATAGGACTAACTAAAATATTGATGTATGTCGGGTAGTTTCGAATAACTTTGTAACGTTAGGACGTCTGACACCTCAGTCCTCCCGTGACCATGGTTGCTATAAAGTATCCCAAACACATACTTCTTTAATTATAAATATCACGTATAGTGGTCAGTTTCTAAAATAAGCAACTTAATGCGTGTTGTAGGTAACAGCCGGCCTATATAGCTAAATATTTTTTTTATAAATATATATATATGGAAAAAATAGATACATAAATACAAATATTACACCCAGACTCAGGCGGGAATCGAACACTCAACCCGCGGCGCAAAAAGCACACTACAAACTGCGCCAACGTCAATATTTAGATGTTAATGAACAGATAATTAGATACCTCGTGTTCTAACTAGCCATTCTTTTGATTTTAAGAAGAAATAAGTTTACAAATAAACATACGCTAAGTTTAAATTTTGGCAAACTCAAAAATTGTTTTGTAGGTGTCTTTATCAAAAAGTTTATTCTAAATTTCAAGTTACTCCTCTAACTTTAAAAGTAAGTTACTCATTATATGTGCTATTTGCCAGTAAAAGTCCCGTCAAAATCGGTCCAGCCTTTTCAGATATTAGCCGGAACAAACAGACAGACAGACAGACAAAAATTGTAAAAAATGTCATTTTGTTATATGTACCGTGTATACATACGTCCATATGCATTTAGTAAAAAGCGGTTATAATAATATTACAAAATTTCAAGTTACTCCTCTAACTTTAAAAGTATAATTGACTTTACAATACTGTTTCAGTTGAATCAACTCTTTAATGTATATTTTTGTGTATAATACACACGATAATTTACCAATTCCATAGCTTTATATAAAGAACAAGAAAATTCCTTAGAATGTACTTCCACATGTATTAATAGTTATATATTTTTAGAAACACTTTTTTTACTACAAAAAAAAATTAATCTCGTTCCGTGTGGTTATTGCAGTAATTACGTTTGTATAAAACGCTAAGATTAAGATGATTCCTATTACAATAATTATGTACTTTAATAACACTACAACAGGAAACAATTTTACTGTCCTCGTTGAGATATAATTAGTAATTCGAATGATTCGCTAATTAATTTGTGAAGAGAGTAACGGTGACTTCCAATCATTAATATTAATACATAAATAACATTATTTTTTCAATAATAAGTTTACGCTTTAAAATACCTAAAATATTTTTTACAAAGATAAGATTAGATCACAAAGTTTTTTTGCTCTAGATATTTGTGGAAAACGTGTATGTATGAGAATTGTTTACCATACCTAAGTACACAACATTATTGCATTGCCAATAATAACTTTTATTCCGCACATGTTTTTAACTTTTTATGTATAAAGTTTTAAGTAATTATTGATAATAAGTTTCCTTTTTATGTCTGGGTTATCTGGAAGAAATGGCTAATTAGTCATAAGTCCGCCTATTGTACTTCACTGTCTGTAACTACCTTTATGCTTTGTTTGTAATATATTTGTGGTGTACAATAAAGTATAAAATAAAATAAATAAATAAAATAATTACTATATGTAATTGGTGTCAACAGAACTAAACGCAGGGCGTGTTTAGACAACATTCCAATGATTTTAAAACAGGAAAAATCATCTTCCACCCTTATTACTTACATTTACAATGAGATACATTATTCTCAATTGATACGGCGGTAATCTAAACGATGTCATCCTGTCGCTACGTGAGTTTTGTCATATCTAGACCGACAGTCAATTAAGTAAGGTGACGAAGAATTAGATATACGAATAATACCCTTTTATATCTCCATCCGTTGTTGAAAATGTTCAGTAATATTCTATTACATTGGTTGGCCATCTTGAATAAAGATTAATGTAACAATTTTGTATAAGTTGTGTAGAACTATGTTAAATGCTATGCTAGATATAAATCTACTTTGAATTTATTTCTTATTAACTCTGAATTCTAGATAAGATTTTTATTTTCTATTCTTATTTCAAAGCGTTATCCAAACATAACTTATAACAAACTATTTCCATGAGTAAGTTTTAACTTTGAAATCTGGAGAGCTACGTTTCTAAGTTTTTTTAACCGACTTCAAAGAAGGAGGAGGTTGCTCAATTCGACCGTATATATATTTTTTTATGTATGGTACCAACCATGATAAGGAAACTAGGATCTGATGATGGGACCCCAGAGAAATCGAGGGAAACTCGAAAATCCGCATAACTTTTTACTGGGTGTACCGATTTTGATGATTTTTAATTTAACCGAAAGCCAATGTTTATCATTTAAATTTCATCGAGATCTGATTACAACTTTTGGAGTAATCTTTGATAATGCGTATTTACTTGACTATTTTTTCGACTACCTACGTAGTATTACTTGTCGATATAATTGAAGTCGATTTTTCTTCGTTTGCCTGCAAACACAATTATAATTTTATATTATATAAAACCCAATTTTGTCTTAACCACGGTTAAAAAAGAATACGGAAATAAATATAAATGCTTTCAATATTAATAACTTTACATATATAATGTAATTAATAATATATTAAGTAAATATATTATATGGCGTCATTTCGCGTTCATAAATAACACGATTAACTTTATATCAGGAGTGTATATAAGTTACGAAACACGGTACTTAATGCGTTCCGTATCAAAAGTTCTCAGATATCATCTCAAGACAAATGGACCACCCACAGGTTCCCATTTGTATGTTGATTACTTGATTGCTAGTGATGAACCACTAAAGCAATTAGAGTTTCGAAATGTCTAAATGATTACAATAAAATGGGAATTTTTTATGAACTTTGAGATTTTATTGTAGTTATCTTGAAACTTAAATAAATAGTTAGAAATTACTTGTTTTTCAATATAAGTTTTCAAACTTTTACAGTCGCTATTGAAACATGATAACGTTAAACGCCGCCTTGATTTTTTTAGTTTTTCTGTTTGGGCCATGGACTATACATATACATGGTGTCCATGTAGTCGACACACAATTGTTCCGTTGATGACGCGGGGGACACCACATTACCGCGAGCCAGAGTTGACTTAAAAAATATGACTTCAAAAAATATGTCAGATTGAAGATTATAGAAAGATTGAGAATATTATGCACTTTGAAGCAGGCGCCGTCGATTAAATAAGTAAGGCCCAACTGGTGTCCCCCACGGCGTTCAACGTGTTATACGGGACTTACGTGATTGTCATTTTGAAAGTTCCGCTATTTCGGTGACGTTGTAGGCGCAGATCACGAATGAATGACTGTATAGTTTGTCTTTTAAAAATTTTTAGTAAACAAGTAAATCCTCTACATCCTCTATTCATTCTTCGTAAAGCTTTTATAATCACTATAAAATGATGTTATCCACGTTTGAGTCGACATATCCCTAATCTTAACAAATCCTATACTTCCCGGTAATTAACGCCAGAAATTATTTAATAAAACTAATTCAATTTTGAAATCTTAAGAGTGAACTGAACAAAAATGTAGCTAACTCCATATTTCATATTTAGCATAATATATCGTTATATCAAAATTATTATTACTTTAGCAGCAGCAGTTTCTATTTAATGGCCCTGGTATGTAATCTTAAACGATCCTTAAATCGCCACTTCGATGCAAACTAGCTTCACGCAGCATCACTAAATCTATACTTATCGTATATTGTTCCCATATTCTTCGCAGTAGTTTTCACTGCACTTTGCTAGATTGGCCCTAATAATATTGAGTTGGATTGCAGAGGAAGCTACGAAATTATAACGTCCGCAACAGTCTAATTGTACAGAACAATTTAGTCGGAAATGTTGGGATATAAGTACTTGAAAATTAGCTCAAATACTGCTATGATCTATTCGTTAGGCAAACCGTGCTATCCTATTCTATTTCATTATATATTTCCTGCTTATTAGTAAAGCTTCAGTCTGTGATAAAACTTGATACTTTCAACCCGCTTTTACTAATAATGATTGTAGTCTAGATTGTATTCTAGATAATTTTCTTATATTTTTTTTTTGTTTTACCCAGTAACTGTGGATAAGCAACTTTTTTCATTTCTACCAGAAAGTAGAATTGAAATATTCATTAATTTATATGATAAAAAACTCTGACTAAATTATTTCTTAGATTAATGAATTCATCCAATTTCTTCTTCATTTTGTTCATGTAGCTCTTTTTTTGTGCTCTCTTTTATATCTTCAAATATTCTGATATCGTCAACTCAACATACGATAAATTGATCGATACTATCCTAATTATTTGAACGTGTTATCACGACAAATAAATCAACTTCACTTTTTATCACCGTATATTGAAATAAAAAGTTCGAACGCCCAGCCTCTCGGGAGACAATAATGAATACCTTAGCAGATTTATGTCTTCTTAATATTCCACACCTACGTGCCAGCATTTATCTTGATCTAACTTGGACTGTTTGTTTATTTAAACCTTAACGCCGCGGCATAGAGCTAGTTATAGAGGATAGGGGGTATGAGGTTTGAATTGTGGGGTCTCACCATCTAGCAATAATGGTTTTAATTGCAAAATGGTTGTTTATAGCGTCTACTGGCATCTGTAAAGATTTCTAAAAGTTATATTGTTTGTAACTAATTATAGACTAAGTAATTATTTATTAAAAAGAAAAATAACTAAAGAATGCAATGCTTTTGTTAAGATTTTTCCTCAATCGTTAATAATATAACTTTAAGGTCAAATTGTAAGATAAATTCATTGTTAAACCAGAGGAAAAATTCTAGTCTCATAATTATAAAAATGTAAATAACAATGAGATAACGAATAATCATCATGAATTAAAAATAATTTTTATGTAAATATTATGATAGTACTATTGCAATATTCATTCTTTATTTATATAAATTATCAAGAAACCTAATTATATTCAAGGTATTTGTACCCATTGAGAAGTTTTATTTTTAATAGCATAGTTCAAGTATTACCACCATCAATCCCATTGCATTCAAATCGTATAAGACAATGGTATCAGGATAACATAAATCCATGAACAGTTTGAGCTATTATTAAGAGGAATACAATATCCTATATCGAATGAATACGATGGCTGAACGTCTTTTTAATTAATTATGTGAGAGGTAAGGGCTTGAAGCGTCCGTAGGCGTTTCGTTATTATTAATTGTGTACAATTTACATACAAATATAGTTAGGGGGCTGGCATATCTGGAGCTTGAGTAAAGGTATCTCTGCTCAGTTACACCTTTGTTTATCGGTCCCATTGCATACCTTGTAACGTAATGTTATTGATTATCCTTATTTTAATTTTTTTCATAATAAATAATTTTCTATATCAACCTGTATTTTGCATTAGCAGGTTTAAACAAAAGAAGATTTGCGCTTTATTAGATTGTGATTAAAAGCACAAGATGTTTACGTAAAATTGTGTTACGTTAGTCGATCAGTGGTTCATCGCCATAAAGCTGCTTTCATTATTAATACCTTTGAATTTGAAAAAAAAAAAAATTGTAATTTCAGCCGCTAAAATTGAGCAACCTGTTACATTTATCAAAACGATAGTTAGATTTTAAGATTTTTATGTATAGTGAGTTATTTATTAAGTACATTTTTTATTATATACTTGTGGAGGCCTATGTCCAGTTGTGGACTGCGAAAGACTGCTGTGATGATGATGATGATGGCGATGATGATGAATGTTTATCTCTTTAATTACATGATCTGTGTGATTTTTTAACTGACTTCAAAAAAGGAGGAGTTTACTCAATTATATATATATATATATATATATATATATATATATATATATATATATATATATATATATATATATATATATATATATATATATATTATGTATGTTCGGAGATAACTCCGTCGATTATGAACCGATTTGATAATTCTTTTTTTGTTGGAAAGGAGATATCCCTAGTTTGGTACCATGATAAAGAAATCAGGATCTTATGATGGTATCCCAGAGAATTCGAGGGAAACTCTCGAAAATCCGCATAACTTTTTACTGTGTGTACCGATTTTGATGATTTTTAATTTAATCGAAAGCCGGTGTTTCTAATGTGGCCACATTTAAATTTCATCGAGATCTGATTACAACTTTTGGAGTAATCTTTGATAATGCGTATTTACTGGACTATTTTTTCGTCTACCTACGTTGTATTACTTGTCGATATAATTAAAGCCGGTTTTTCTTCGTTTGCTTGCAAACACAATTATAATCGCTTCAGCTTTGATATAGTATCATAAAGTTGTACGTTTTCATTTTGTTTAAAATTAATTTAATACTTTTTTATATTACCACGTACAAAAATAAGCAGTTATTAAAAGACAAAAAATGTAAAGAAAAATGTTTTTGGCCATATTAAAAAAAAGTAAAAGTATTGTTTTGAATCACAAGTTATTAAATGTTTGGTAATTAAAAAATTGGTCTCGCTTCAATTTTATTACCGTGCACGGTTTAAATACCTTTATGTAAACATTGATTGATTTATATCGTAATTTATGCTTCTGCGATTTTACGTCGATCGTGAGAAAAACAGAAATTTCGTGTTTACGAATACTAAAAAAAAAACTATTTACTGTCGCTTTTAATAGAGTCAGTCATTCTTTCGACATTTGAACAAACAGAGCAAGGAGGAAATTTCTGGAATCTTGATTCAAGATCAAGATTAGACTATATGTTGACATTTAGTCAGCAAAGGACATTATTACAGCTATCGATATTAATTAAATTTTACGTAATAGATACTGTCTATGGAATGGTTACGAGCGATAGAAATAAAGTCTCTATTGGTATTATCTATTCTATATGGCGTGTTGTATAATAGAATGAAATGTTAAATAGTTTTTTAACCGACTTCAAAAAAAGGAGGAGGTTACTCAATTCGACCATATATATATATATATATATATATATATATACATCCTGCTAATAAGTAGGCGTCCCACATGGGCCGAAATGCATCTAAACTGGCGTCCACCTCCTTTAGACGTCCGCATATCGGACGCCACTTTTTTAATCGATGTCCCATTAGTCCTTTTGGCTCTAGCTACCTGTACAACAAAAATCGCCGGAAGGCAAAAAATCGTTGAGACATTTGCATTTGTATAACTAAAACTTCCGCGAAATTCCGCACCAACGGTGCAGCGCTAGTCTAGCGCGTATATCGACAGAGCGTATACTTTGCTAAAACTCTTCCGATACAACCGATTATTTGACGTCCTATTGCGACGTTGCCAAACTGACTGTATTTGAAGGTTTTGAAATATTCAAATAAGTCAAAACAAATCATTTAAAAACAGTTTGCCGAAGTTGCTACGCACGTGTCGCTGCTTATTTGACGCTCGGTTGCAAAATACTGCTTACGTAGTAAAATAAAATAAAAGTACACTTAAAAGGAAAAAGTGAGGCTTTAACGAATTTACGAATTGAATTTACATATTAAACGGAAAAGTGACACTATTTTGTCATAAAAATAAAAATATTTCTATAAGTTAACTAGCTGACCCGCCAAACGTTGTCTTGCCGCTAAACGCTATTTTAAAATAGGGTTATTGGTAGAAGGGTGAAAACATAGGGTTGTATGTATTTTTCAACGCCAAATCATAATAAAATAAAAAATAAAATAATTTATCTAAAAATTAAAAATTAAATTTAGGGGTGGACTACCCTTAACATTTAGGGGGATGAAAAATAGATGTTGTTCGATTCTCATACCTACCCAATATGCACAAAAAATTTCATGAGAATCGGTCAAGCCGTTTCGGAGGAGTTTAACTACAAACACCGCGACACGAGAATTTTATATATTAGATATACATTATCTATACTTTTTTGCATGAATATGGAAGCCAGGCTGGGTAGCAGTCTTTGAATCTGAAAAAACAAAGGTTCTGCTACATTTAATACATTTTTGCAATGATTTTTTATTTGGTTACTGAGCGCCCCTACTGAAAATTTGTGTTTTTTGTTTAGTGACGGTTTGGTCATGGACGTCGAATATGTAGTGGTTCGAATAGTAGATATACAGATTTACGACGTCCGTATATAAGGTAAGGGCTACGCAATACGTAACACATATACGGACGTTAGTTTGACGCATACTGTTATTAAGGATACGAAGTTTTTTTGCAGCTGTTCTGGCTTTTGACCCAATCCAGGCTACACGCAATGCCGTCAAAAAAATTTTTGAAACTTTTAGACAATGAAAGTTTTAGAATTGCTCTCGGTCTCCGGTTGGGAGCTCCACTGTGCTTTGAACACAGATCTCCGTGCGGAAAAGAGGTCGATTCTTTCGGACTACACGGCCTTTCCTGTAACAAGAGTTCAGGTAGGTTTTCCCGCCACGGTTCCCTAAACGATACCATAAAAAAGCTCTTGCCACCATCGACGTTCCTGCTCTTATCGAGCCTACTGGAATTAGTCGCAATGATGGCAAGAGACCTGATGGATTGACGTTGGTTCCCTGGGAAAGGGGACGGGCGCTTTTGTGGGACGCAACCTGCGTTGACACACTTGCTCCTTCTCATGTCATGGAAACAGCCTTAAAAGCGGGAGCCACAGCGGAAAAAGCTGAAACGACTAATCGGCACAAGTATTCGTCATTAATTTCAAATTACATATTTGTGCCATTTGCAGTCGAAACACTTGGACCTTGGAGTAGCAGTGCTAATTTTTTTTTAAATGAGATAACTCCTCGCCTTATTGCCTCCACTGGTGACAAGAGGGCTGGTGCATTTTTTTACCCAGAGAATCGGCATAGCGATTCAACGAGAAAATGCTGTCAGCATTCTTGACACGATTCCACGCGGACATGATTTATACCAAAACTATCTGTAAATATTTAGTTTGTACGATTTTATTTTTGTGTTACCCTCACATTAGGAATTCTAAACATTTTTGAATATCATATCAAAAATTGACCGCTCCAGCGGGATTCGAACCCGCGTCTCCGACTGACCGTGTCGGCGCTCTAGCCAATTAAGCTATGGAACGACACGACACGGTCAGTCGGAGACGCGGGTTCGAATCCCGCTGGAGCGGTCAATTTTTGATATGATATTCAAAAATGTTTAAATATTTAGTTCTTAAGTTGTGAATTGTAAATATGTATAATGTTTAATAAACTATTGTTATCCACTTAAAAAAATTAGAAACCTACTTAAAAGATATACTTTATATTTTATAAGTAAATATTGTTTGACGACGTTTAAATTTGCCAGACGACGACTTAGGTAAATCATTCTAGTGAAATAGAGTTAAGTAGTTAGACTATTTAGTCTGTATAAAAAATATTTTAGCCGTGAGACATTTTTATATTGAAAATGATAATAATATGTTGTTTGTAAAAGCAGGCAGCACAACTATTTGTGGCTATAAAACTTAATTAACCTATAAGATTCGTCAGCGAAGAAGAAAAAATAATATCCTCGTATTCTTGGATGCCCAGTTACCCATGTTCTAAAATTACTTGTAATCCGTTTAGCTGTTTTGGCGTGATGAAGACACAACGACACATACAAACATATAAAAAAAAATGTTCGATTCAGTAACCTGTATTCATAGACCGTATCACTTTTTTTAAATATCTTCAATGTACAGAAAGTATCCGTGGCAGGATAAGGGAACATTATTTATTATTATTCTTTGACGGTTCGCAGGAAAGTGGACATAACCTGCGAACCGTCAAAGAATACTTATAACAAATGGACAAAACGATAAATAATTATTTATTATATTATTATTCTGATGATGTGCTACGTCGTCAATAATTAAAATGTTAAAAGCCTAAATATAATATATGCTGCAACTCATTAAGCTATTATAAGATGAAAAATTGGAGGTGTTCCTATGACCGTTACATGTTAAAATTTCAACGAGCGTAATAGAATTATTTCTTAAGTTAACGATAGATGATCACACCTACTAGAAAACTGGCAACGTCGCATTTCAGCTTACTTCTCACTCATTTCATCATTACTTATATAGGACGCTAAATAATCGGTACATTAAGTGAGGCTATATGGATATATGGAGGAAGCAATAACATAAGTATCATGAAAGGGGTTCATAAATGGTTGGGCACAACTGTAAGCAGAATATTCTCAAAAAAGAAATTTAAAGAAATTGATATAACCCACGGAATTTAAAATGAAAAAAATAAGCAACATTCGCAGAAAAAACATATCCCACCAAAAACATTTTCATTTAAAATGTTGCCAAGACGAGATCATATGGCTCGCACTGTCAAAAAGTTATCAGATCTCACGTAGAGCCAAGCTTCTAACTCTACACGCCCTAACTCTACAAGCCCTAATTTCACAAACTCTACACCTTAGTCAAAATATGTGGCTTGGCCGTTTCGTTACTACCGGCCGCTGTTGTAGATTACAACTGCTGGTAAGGTGGACTACTGCTGCTGGCAATTCTGCCCCCTGCCTCTTCATTTTGGCCCCGTCGCGGGACAGCATGGATGGTAAGTTGGTAACGGCCAAGCCACATATTTTGACTAAGGTGTAGAGTTTGTGAAATTAGGGCTTGTAGAGTTAGGGCGTGTAGAGTTAGAAGCTTGGCTCTACGTGAGATCTGATAACTTTTTGACAGTGCGAGCCATATGATCTCGTCTTGGCAACATTTTACATGAAAATGCATTTGGTGGGATTTCACTTCTTTTTGTAAGTTGCTTATGACAATATTATAGCTGCATTTTACCTCCGACACATTTTATACCATAAATATCATCCAATCTTCACAATATTCGGTTTAAGCACGCTGTTTTTGATTTTATGTTGAACTGATATGCAAACGGTGACTTCCGCCAAAACTTAAATACCAAAATTACAAAATGTAAATTTTCGACATAAACTAATAACCGATTTTTATTTTTTATGTATTTTATTATTATTATTAATAACAAGGAGTCCCTATATCAATTTTCAGACCTCTAGCATCAAAATTTGCGGAAGTCTCATACAAACTTCCATCTCCTAGTTTAAGGGGTTGGGGGGTAAAAGTTCCAAGTTTTAGAATTTTTTTGTTGTTTATGTACTAATACTAGCTTACGTACCAAATTTCAGCTTTCTGGGACTTCAGGAAGTACTCTATGAATTTTGATGATCATCAGTGAGTGACGAAATCGGGGTTTTTTAGGTATCAATAAAATCTAAAGTATAAGAGCTATGCAATTGAAACTTTATATGTTTAATAAGTCCGCTATTCACATCATATTCCCAGAATTTTGTTTATCTGGTATAATCCAAACCCAAGTTATGAGGGTTCAAAAAAACGACGAATCGCTTCGAGAAAAGATAGGTAGTGCTTTTCGTTTTTTTTTTTTTTTTTTTTTTCGCTCGTCTTGGCGGGGGCACTACCGTGCCCCCAGATAAAATGTAAGCATAACTGAGGGACGTCGTAATAACGCAGTTTGTGCTTGACGCCAAAAATGTATCTGGATGTATATATATATATATATTTATATATATATATATTTATATATATATATATATTTATATATATATATATATATATATATATATTTTTTTTTTTTTTTAATTTTTTTTAATGTATGTTCAGAGATAACTTCTTCGTTTATGAACCGATTTTGATAATTCTTTTTTTTTATGGCTGCATTTCGTTCGGTGAATAAGAGATCCAGTAGCTATTGCTATCCTTTACTCCGCCTACTTGGCCATCCGATATTTTTATTACGTAATTGTGTACTCAAAAGCGCCGCCGCGTTGGCGCAACGGTCACAGCCATGGATTGTACCTATTGCGCTGACGGTTGCGGGTTCGATGTCCGTACTTGACAAACATTTGTATTGGCCATACAGATGTTTGCCGTGGTCTGGGTGTTTGTGCAATCATTGTGGGTCTCCCCACCGTGCCACGGAGAGCACGTTGAGCCGTCGGTCCCGGTTGTTATCATGTACACCTGATAGCGATCGTTACTCATAGTAGGGAATATATCCGCCGTGGTGGATTAAGCTGTGATCCTTCTTCTATATGGGGAAAGAGGCCTATGCCCATTAGTGGGATATTACAGGCTGAAGCGTACTCAAAAAATGGAGAATGAATTTCTTAAATTTTGTTAAAAAAGCAAATACATAATAATATTTACGAAGTAATCTATCTATAATATAAAAATGAGTCGCTGAATGTGTTGCTAAGCGCAAAACTCGAGAACGGTTGGACCGATTTCGCTAATTCTTTTTTTAAAATATTCCTTAAAGTACGAGGATGGTTCTTACGGAGAGAAAAATTCTAAAAAAAAAATTTAAATTTCCTGAAAAAGTCTAAAAACAACACTTTTGTATACTCCCATACAAAAGATTTGTGATAATACTTAAAAGTCAATTTGAACTTTAATACCATACGATAAAGTTTGTGTTAGGCGATACGAAGTTCGCCGGGTCAGTTAGTTTCATTAATAAAATTACAATATAATATCATTTAAATATTAACAAGAATAATGAACCATAAGCAACTCCATACTCAGTGTATTTGTGTATTTAATTATCGTTTTAATTTCAATTTACATTAACGACTCGTGCGTCACGTTCGTGAGCTGCTTTATATGGGACCCCATGGACAAAGATCGTGAATAATATTAAATGGTTCCAAATGTTTACCAAATTTAAAACGAACTCCTGGCGCTACGTTTATTGTGACTCGTCTAATGTGCGCAAGATTTGCATCTTTACTTGAACATTTGTTGTTTTTGAATTCCTCCTCTTTAAGAAGTCTACATTATTCAATATATCATTAAATAATGACAAGTTTAGTGTCCTAGCAGGCAGAAACGTTGACACGAACTCCATTTTTTATGATTCACATAACACAATTCGACTTTATATGTTTATTTATTAATGTTTGTTATATGATCGAATTTAGTCTTAACATTCATGTTTCGTTAGTGGGAAGAAAGTAGACGTCCTAAACGTTGCCAAATCTAATCCGTCAATTATCTGTTGCGATCAATTTAAATTTAATGATTTTTAGCCTAATAATTAAATTATTCAGCAATAATTTTATTAGTAATGTAAATGTTTTTGTATAGAATAAATGAAATATCATTTTTATTATTAATAATTTACTCTATGTAAGAATGAAATCATTATACATGAAATTCTTTGTATATAATATATGAAAAGAATGGTGGTCTGGTAATAAAAACTTATTTATTTCACATATTTTTCAATGCATAATATATATATAAAAATATTTTAACATCTTATATATTAATGATAGGAATATTGTTTTTGATATCTTCAGATTTCCCTAACTTCCTAAAGACATCATCATCATCATCATTACAGCCTATACAATCCACTGCTGGACATAGGCCTCCACAAGTTTACGTCAAAAATAACGTGAACTCATGTGTTTTGCCCATAGTCACCACGCTGGGCAGGCGGGTTGGTGACCGCAGTACTGGCTTTGTCGCACCGAAGACGCTGCTGCCCGTCTTCGGCCTGTGTATTTCAACCTAAAGACATAAATCTATATTTTTATTACCAAACTGTATGCCGATAAGAATAAGAATGGCTATTAACATATTAAATTGTATTAAATTATACCCTACGTACTTACAACCTATCTGATAACACCGTCCAAATATGATCTCAATACGTATTATAAGGACTGTAATTTTAGTAGATAACTTCTGATAATTTGCACTTAGCGTATCAGATTATTCGGCCAACATTTAAGACATTAAGGCTTTTAAGATTCAAAGTAAACTTATATTCAAACTGATACTTGCAAATTTATCTGCGTAGTTTATTTTATGGGTTTTGATGCGTGTATGTGTGTACGTGTGCGCGTGTGTGCATGTGCGCGTGTGTGCATGTGCGCGTGTGCGCGTGCTACTGTGCGTGTGCGTGCGTTAGTATTAAAACGTTTTAATCTTCCGTGGGCCTTAAGGAACAAACCAAAAAGTAAAGTAGCCAAATTGGTCGAGCCATTATCGAGTTATGCGCTTAGCAACATTCATTTTTATTGATATAAGAGATAATACAATTTTTCTGTATTAAATGACGAGAAAGGTGATTGAAAATAACGTATGAAATGATGTAATGCTAAGTGATTCGGTCACCCGGTTAAATGAACGTCTAATCGCATAATTTTTTATCGGCCACGCACCGACTTCCGATCATGAATCATTTATACATACATGCCTCGATTGGCCGATTGTAGTCTGATGCTAGTTGACGATTGTATTGATATGTGTTTAATGAAGTCATGATAGGATATCACGATGTATTTGTTTATTATTATTATTGCTAAACTTCAAGAGTATTTTTTATATTGGAAAAGGCTATGTGGGGAAGTTTTGCGACCTAAAAAAAAAATTTATAAGGTTAAAATGAGTCGGGTCTAAGGAAAAGTACATTAAAGCAAGACAAAAAAGAGAGATACATCACATACGACTAATCGTAAATAACGCTTCAGCCTGTAATATCCCACTGTTGGTCATAGGCCTCTTTCCCATGATCAGATCTTAATCCACCACGCTGCTCCAATGCGGGTTGACGGATATCGTAAATAAATCAAAGAAAAAATGTATCCACCTTTATATTGATTGGTAGGATGAAACTATGTGAAGTTGTCCAAGTTTGTGAAAAACTCCTAAGTAGGCTAAAATCGGTCGGAACCAAGAAATGCGCATATGAAAAGTAAGACAAAAACAGACACAGATACCAAATTCACCTATGACTTATCGTAAATAAATAAATCAAAGGAGAAATTTATGTACTTACCGGAAATACCTAAATACTTTAAATCGCAGCACATATTGTAAATACAAAAATTTATCACACATATTATGACGAGTGATGACTTGTCCAAAAGCCTTTATCTTTATCGGTGAGTGTAAGAAATTATACTTTAATAGCTGTCACGGCAAACGATTAATCAATATCGATAATCGAATATATCGACTTTTTTTATAAATTTTTCTGTACAAGCCTACAAACACAAAATAATAATAACCAATATGGTGCAGTCGCTCGGCAGTCTTTTTTTATATTATTAGGTCGGCAAACAAGCGTACGGCTCACCTGATGTTAAACGATTACAGTAACATATATAGACGTCTGCAATACCAGAAGCATTGCAAGCGCGTGCTGACCCTATCCCGACCCCCCCCCCCCAGGAGCTCTGCTCACCTTAATTACTCACCAACAGGAATACAACACTGCTTGACAGCAGTATTGTGTAGCTGGGTTCTTCTGTAAGGTCGAGGTACTTCCCCAGTCGGGCTGCCACCTATTACCTAAATAAATTTACCTTCATAAATTTCTGCGATTCATTTTTAGATAATAATTAAAAATAAAATAATGAATATAAAGTATTTAAAATCGATACTTAAGTGTAAGTTACTAAATTTTTTTTTTTTTTTTTTTTTTTTTATGTTACCAGGTCGGCAAACAAGCGTACGGCTCACCTGATGGTAAGCGATTACCGTAGCTTATAGACGCCTGCAACACCAGAAGCATCGCAAGCGCGTTGCCGACCCAATCCCCAATCCCCCCAGGAGCTCTGGTCACCTTACTCACCAACAGGAACACAATACTGCTTGAAAACAGTATTATTTAGCTGTGGTCTTCTGTAAGGTCGAGGTACTACCCCAGTCGGGCTGCTCCATATTTTGAGCAGGAAATTCCTGCTGTGCCCTACCTCAGTTAAAAATAAAAAAATAAATACATGAAAATAGATGCTTTTCCTGATTACGATGTCTTCCGTGTATAATAAATAAATATTCAGCCAGTGTGAATGACCCAGTAAAGTCTAGTTTTAATGATCTTTCTAACAGCCGCTACACGAGAGGAGAGATTTACGACAAGTTTTAACTGTAGTGTGAAAGGATACGTTGAGTTTGATAATTGATAACGAGATGCACTATATGTGATGTCTTCAAAGGATGTGTTACATTAGAGTGTTTGAAGAAGGTTACATTCACCTACATTTGTAAAAGATCTTCATTGTTTACTATTTTTTGGTTGATAAGTGGAGAAGAGCTACGGTAAATGTATGTACAAAAAAACTTCGTTGCAATTTTACTATAATTGTTTTTAAATGTATAATTTGACTTCTAGGCAGTGTATCAAAATGATACCTACACAAGACTAATCCAAGATCAAACACAGGGAAGAAGTAAAGTGTATAGAAGTTGGTGTAGCAGATTTTTTATAATTTGGGAACAAAAATACATATTCCGCACAGACAGACAAAAATTCAAAAATAGTTGTTTTTTTTTTAATCAGCCTATTCCTACCATTATACTTTTTTTAATTCATTTAGTCTGTAATATCTTACCACTGGACATAGCCCTTATTCTCCTTATAGGACTTAGCATATTCTTACCATACCTAAAAAAATAATAAGCAAATCATTGATGATATACGACTTTACTAGTTAATAATTTTGTTTTAGCGTGTTGCTTTTATAAGGACCGCTATAATTAGTTTTCCTGAAATAGGAGACCTAAAATAGTTAAAATTTTACTATAACTGCATACCTCTAACACTTCAAAGTTAAACATTTGTGATGCTTTGCCAGAAGTTGGCAATTGAAGAATGTGTGTAGTATAGACGAGTTCTGCTGTACCGCTGTTTTGAGTTACATTTAATATTTACGACATACAGTTCCACTTGCTCTCACGGCTATGGTTACTGTCCCAGAAATTGCATATTAATATTGTACGATATGTAAGCAAGTTTTTTTTTCTGTGTGAACAGATTTTTAAAAAAATCACCGCTTAAGATTTCAGACATAGAGCTCTTTAATATTAGAAACTATTTTTTTATTTTGATTTTCATATATCTATAAGGCGTATGTAGTATGTTTAAATACAATTGGATACAATTTGAAATGCCCTTCCGGCCTCCGTTTTTCCAAATAATTATAACTTAGGTATCTTCAAATCAAGAGTGAATAGGCATCTTCTAGGCAAGCGCGCACTATCTTAGGCTGCATCTTCACTTACCATCAGGTGAGATCGCAGTCAAGCGCTAGTCTATATATAAAAAAAAAGAATTTCTTGGAAATATAGCAAAGTATTTCAAGAACAGCTACTATAGTGTTACAGCTATTTTAGTGTTTAATACATTTTAGTGCGTCATGTTTAGTTATTTCAAGTGCACATGATATAACCAAACAGATTGAATAGTTCGAGAAGATAAGAATTAGTACCGATGATGTAATAAGTCATCGAAAAAAAATAGTTTGGCTGAAAGTACAGAATAACTAAAATGTTAGATGCTGGAAATAAAAAGTTAAAAGAAAGTTAGCTTATTACATATATTTTTTACTACATTCACTAAACTTCTATATTTTTTAATGATGTAATATTTAACGGTTAAGGAGCAGGTGTTTTATCAGATGTTAAAAAAACACCGTCAATAAAAACACTTGCAGTACCAGAGGAGCAGATGCGTTTACTGAGTAGGTACAGACAGGAGATTTGAAAGGAATTAAGGATATGAAAGAGAGGGTAGAATATTGATTGCTTTCTCACACTCACTATACAGTTATAATACATATATAATATCAACTATACGTAGGAATATGATATAACATCTTTCGTTATTTATCTCTAGGTAAACCCTGTCACTAAGTTAATAAATCGCAGCATCGAAATCCGTCAGTGAAAGTGCGGTGGAAAAGTGATTTACGTATATTAACCTCAATACTATTTGTTTTTAATCGTATTTTCATTTCAAACAAAGCAATAACTTTTACCGTCACATTGCACAATAGGCAATAATGTGTATTAATGTGTGTATAATAATCGCAAGCGCACGATTCTTCAATAGTATGATTAATTGTTCTTTTAATGGTTTGATTACAATGCATTCTGGTTCATGCTACTTTTTTTATGTTGGCGCCAACGTAATTATTAGTCTGCGGTGACTTCAAATATTTCTTGTATCTAGTGATTAAAATTAAGTGAAAAAATAAATTAAAAATGCGATAGTGGTGTCATGGGCTTCAATTTCCATCGGATGTATTTAATAATAAATAATTTGAATTAAAATGTGATTCGAATTCCAATACGAAGGAGAGTTCCGTAGTATTGTAATGTAAACGACGATACATTATTTATCTATACAAATAAATAAAATTTAAGTGTCTGTTTGTAAAATTAAAAAAAGCGCTTTTTAATAAATATATGTGGATGTATAAACGGTACATATACCAAAATATTTTTTTTAACGATTATTGTCTGTCTGTCTGTCTGTTTGTTCCGGCTAATCTCTGAAACGGCTGGAACGATTTTCACGGGACTTTTACTGGCAAATAGATTATGTAATAAAGAGTAAATTACGCTAATTTTATTTTAAAAAATTATTTAAATAACTGCGAATTGAACAATACGAAACTTTTTTCTTAAATTCCACGCGGACAAAGTCGAGGGCTCATCTAGTTTTAATATAAAATGACGCGGACTACGACAAAACTGCGACATTAGCAACACATTCTGTGCTGTGCTTCAAGTGCTTAGTTGGTTACGGCTCCAAAGATATAAGTCAAAATATTATTCAAGACTTACAGCGAAAACTTCTTGACTCACTTACCTTCAAATCTTTAATAAGAAAGGGCTTGTCATCCTCAGCTACTACTTTGATCTTTTACAATACTGGATTCAAACATCTTCAAATAATTGTTTTTTTTTTTCAAATTAGCCAGCTTATTGCTCTGTCAATATTGCGATTCTAGACAAAACTTTGCAAAATCAATTTCTTTAATCATTGATGTAAAATGCCAGAACTCTGTCAATATTTTGAAGATGACTTTCTATTACCAATCTGAATAATTCGAGTTTAAAACATATTTGTCTAAAGAACTTAAAATGCGTCGATCGAGTGTCTGTATTTTTTCGTGATTTGTTGACTGTTCTACTTTAGTATGTCCATAGCTCATCATTTTTTATAAAGATGAAACGTCATTATATAAGTGTCGTGCATCACGTTTTACGAATCTACGATACTAAATTTTCGATTCGATATGAAGTTGTACTTATTTTTAACCGATTTCCAAAAAAGGAGGAGGTTCTCAATTCGACTGTATATTTTTTTTATGTATGTTACATCAGAACTTTTGACTGTGTACCGATTTCGACAATTTTTTTTTAATCGAAAGGTGGTGTGTGTCAATTGTTCCCATTTAATTTATTAGAGATCTAACAACTACTTTTCGAGTTACCTATATCTAATAATGCGTTTTTACTTGACGCTTTTTTCGTCGACCTACGTTGTATTATACCGCATAACTTTCTACTGGATGTACCGATTTTGATAATTCTTTTTTGTTGGAAAGGAGGTATCCCAAGTTTAGTACCGTGATAAGGAAACCAGGACCTGATGATCGGATCCCAGAAAAATCGAGGGAACTTCTTGAAAATCCGCAATAACTTTTTACTGGGTGTACCGATTTTAATAATTTTTAATTTAATCGAAAGCTGATAGTTGTCATGTGGTCACATATAAATTTTATTGAGATCTGATAACTACTTTTTGAGTAATCTTTGATAACGCTTAGTTACTTGACTATTTTTTCGTCGATCTACGTTGTATTACTCGTCGATGTAATTGAAGTCGGTTTTTTTCGTTTGCGAGCATACACAATTATTATTTGATAATGTTCTACATATATTTTCCATTTTCTACTTTTTGACTTACCTAAGACGCTTTTGATAATGTTATACCAAAATCTTTAATTTGGCGTGGGTTAATCATGTTAGAAAAGTGTAAAGGCCTGATTTATTAGATTCAAATATAGTCTCTGAGGTAGGGCACAGCAGGAAATATACTGCTCAAAATCTGGACCCCCCGACAGCCCGATTGGAAAAGTACCTCCACCTTACAGAAGATCATAGCTAAATAATACTGCTTTCAAGCAGAATTGTGTTCCTGTAATGAGTAAGGTAACCAAAGCTCCTGGGGAGGGGGGGTATTGGGAGTAGGGTCGGCAACGCGCTTGCGATGCTTCTTGTGTTTCAGGCGTCTATAGGCTACGGCAATAGCTCACCATCGGGTGAGCGGTACGCTTGTTTGCCGATCTATTTGTATAAAAAAAAACAATTTACATTTTGTAAATACATAATACATAGATATACGTAGTACTTAGTACATATATCTCTATTCTCTCATCTTCTATATGTATCTAATTCTTTAGTCTAATAGGGTTAGAAATCGTACAAGGATTCATTCCATCAATGGTATAAATATAGATTCGAATTTAGTTTAGTTTTAGAAATATATAAACAATACTTCTAGGTCAGTAAAAAAACCAAGAAACTCTAATTTGTTTCCTTCTTTCATTGTATGCAAAATATATATATATAGTTCCTCTCTATCTTTTAATATTTTTTTTTGATATACCTACAAACTATCCCTCACCTCAAAGCAGCTTAAATTGTCTGCTATCAGCAATCGAAAGAACAAAAAAAAAAACACCAACATATCAATTGGATTAGTTGTTTTTAATACAAAAATTAAACTCAAAAACGTACCAGAAATATCATACGTACCTATTTGTGTTTTTATATATTTCATAGTACTAAATAATAATAAAAAAAACGAAAAAAGCCGCCGGCAAGGAGTGTATCTTATAAGACAATGCTACTAACGAGCTATGCTTTGAATAGACATCGCATAATAAGGCTAACAAGGGCTTGACACAAGTCAAACTGTAGCTCGGTTATACCAAATACTTGTTTAGACTCAAGACAATAGCTTAAGCTGATGCGTCTTTCAAGTGATCCCTCAACTATTGTCTCAGTTCATTGCTATTAAAATATGCTAAATATGTCGATACTATGCTGATTTAAATTAACAAGATATTGACTATGTTAGGAAGGAAGAGTTATGCGTTTGTTTTGATAATATTTCTAACATTTGAGTTGTTCCGTGCAATTTAAATTACATTTTAACTTTTGATATTCTTACATCAAGTTTATTCCATTCCTAACGTTAAAATGGAAACTATTGCATTTTTAACCGACTTCCAAAAAAGGAGGAGGTTCTCAATTCGACTGTATTTTTTTTTATTTTTTTTTAATGTATGTTACATCAGAACTTTTGACCGGGTAGACCGATTTCGACAAATTTTGTTTTAATCGAAAGGTTGTGTGTGCCAATTGGTCCCATTTAAATTTATTTGAGATCTAACAACTACTTTTCGAGTTATATCTAATAATGCGTTTTTACTTGACGCTTTTTTCGTCGACCTACGTTGTATTATACCGCATAACTTTCTACTGAATGTACCGATTTTGGTAATTCTTTTTTTGTTGGAAAGGGGATATCCCTAGTTTGGTACCATGATAAGAAAACCAGGATCTGATGATGGGATCCTAGAGAAATCGAGGGAAACTCTCGAAAATCCGCAATAACTTTTTACTGGTTGTACCGATTTTGATAATTTTTAATTTAATCGAAAGCTGATGTTTATCATGTGGTCACATATAAATTTTATCGAGATCTAATAACTACTTTTTGAGTAATCTTTGATAACGCGTAGTTGCTTGACTATTTTTTCGTCGATCTACGTTGTATTACTTGTCGATGTAATTGAAGTCGGTTTTTTTTTTCGTTTGCGAGCAAACACAATTATTTTAAACTATTATTTTTCCAAATAGTTTTCTGTCTCTTTGTTTGTTCTTAATAATATTCAACATGATCGAATTTTGTGGTTATTATGAGATAAATATAAAGCTAGGTAACATTATTATCCATGGAATAGCTTTGGAATTATCCTTGGAACTGTAAACAAAATCTCGTTGACTGAATATATCTAAAAATGTCTCATTTACTCGTACAAACACACAACACTAACATTTCATCCGATACTACTATAATATAACAGCTCCACTGTGACGTCACAAGATGTCCGTATCAAAAACTATTAATAGACTGTAACAAGGATACACCATGGTATTAAACGAGTATACCCCAAAACAAATGTATCGACGACTTCCATCCTGCGGCGGGGTCATTGCGCGATCGACTCCATTAAGTGACCATGCTCTATAACGTATCGCGATGGCGATATCCCCTTTGAAATTGATAGGGACAAGGGGATTACGTTGTATGTCTGTTTGTATAATGTAATACGGTAACATCAATTGAAATGTCAAAAATGATTTTAAAAGAAAGGATTGAAATAATACGATGAATATATAACGTTAAGTCTGCTTTTCTGCGCGTATTACGAAGTGATGACTGTTATTTATACACTTTCACATTCTTACATTTTTTTATGAGAGCTATTTGTTACATAAAAAGATTTAGTAAACAAAATATGTTTTGCTGCCAACCTTTTTGATGTTTTTTTTTTCTCTGAACATCGTTAATACGACAAATAATACAGACGAAAGTCGCATGTATCAGCCAGTTGTTAATATAAAGTATTAATTCAAATTTTACACGCTAAGAACTTTTTTCCCCTAATTTTTGTCTCTGACCACGACAAATTGATGTCATTATACGTAATTTATGTTATTTATCACTGACCTTGTACAAATTTTTAATCTTGTAATTACATTGTTGCTATGTCTATTTAAAAAGAGCTGCTCCGCTATATCGTTAAACTGAGGTCATAGAGATGTTTATATTTTATTACCTACTTATTCAACGAGGTGGAAAAAAACTTAATGGAAATATAATTAAAATATAAGCTATATTTATAATGTTAATAAATGTTTTATAACGTTTTAAACATATATAAATGATAATTATAATCGTACGGGTGGTCATAAAACAAAATCCATCAAGTTCACGTTTTAATAAGTAATTTAATGGGTAAGGAACTTACTTTACAAATCAAACATTTTCGATTTCCGCTCGGAGTGGATATTTGTGTTTATACAAATATTTATTTCTGGTCTGGTTGTTAGTCCTTGTGGGGTTTACCATCGTGCCTCGGAGAGCACGTTAAGCTTGTCGGTCCCGATTGTTGTCTTGTACACTTGATAGCGATTGTTACTCATAGTAGGGAATAGGTATATCCGCCAACCCGCATTGAAGTAGCGCGGTGGATTCAACTCTGATCCTTCTCCTACATGGGGAAAGAGGCCTAAGCCCAGCTCTGGGATATTAAAGGCTGAAGCGTAAGCGTATAAATAAAATATCAACATACCTCATGTGATGTTTATTATTAAAATAAAAATTACAAACTTATATATTATTCTTTTGTTGCATAAGCATAGCTATCGGTTTACGTAGTAGGTCAGTTTTAACTGAACACAGCGAGCCATTCATGCAGCAATGGTTGTTTTTATTTCAACTCGTGCACGAACATATTGTTGAGTGCAATTCTAACTTAACTGTTCGATATTTTGCTTCGATATTACGGTTTTTGTTTCAATGTAATTGATGTGCACAGCGAAACAGACTAATGTACGAAAAATCTATTGTACGTATCAAAGTTAAAGCAAACAATTTTGCAAAAAGTTTTGAGCTAACCAACATACATAAAAAAAACTCATTTTTAATTTGAAAATAGTGATTAATTCGACTTTTAAAAAGAGTTAACGTGTGATTTGCCATTTTACCTTTTTTCAGTTTATGGTGAATTATTCCTTGAATAATTTCATTGAAAACGAATTGAGTGTTTTGACTCACCCATTCATTCATTCACTCATTTATTCATTCTATTGGTTTAATGACTTTCAAAAGTACTAAAAGAGCACAAATGATTTAGCCAGTATTAAGCAGAATACAAAGCCTTAATAAAATTAACGCGTAATATATTGCTCTGATAGTATGGGATCGAAATCCTTAAGTTAGGAAATAACAGTTTTATAGTAACTAGTTATCTATAATATATAAAACTGAAGAGTTTGTTTGTTTGTTGTGATTCCATTTTTTCGATTAAGGCTATTTAGGTTATATACACATTAGGTTATATACACATATATACGTTTTTCCACAAATTAACGCGGTTGAATCCGCGGAGCACAGCGAGTGTGAATTGTGAAGCTGATGAGTATTTTGAACACGCTAATCTTTTGAGATGAAAACGTTTGCGTCTGTTGCTGTAAATTCGCGATAATCTCGAAAAGCTAAGAGCTTAAACTTTCAAACACAAAGAGCTGTTTATCTTAATTGCTTTTACGACTTATTTATGATTAAATTTTCCGAATTTAATTTAATAATTATTGTACACTGTATGGTGGAGGTCGAAAGGTCTGTATTGTCTTATTTTGACTATGTCTCTTTATTTATGAAATACTTTTTTTTGGTATTTTTTCGATCCTGTTTTCATCTTACATTGACGTGACGGGTCAGATGACATGAAAGAGATGCGTATTGAAAAGAAAAAGTGAATTACCCTCAAAATAAAAACAAATTTTGAATCAACACCGTATTTGTCGTATAGCTGCACCGATGCACGTCCCCTTACTCCTAAATACACACTTCTATCAATAGAAAAAGTAACCTGTACTGGGCTGGTAATTATTTTTGCGCTTCGAAATAAGTTTTTTATTATCATTATACAGTGTTATTTTTAACTATTGTAAGTTGTGGCTGTCTTTTTGATTAGCAATCATTGTGATTGACAGCATTCATACACATACTGCAAAAGGTCAGCAATATTTTGATCAAGCTTTTAAATTATATAGCCGGTTTTTAAATTTAGGTACAATATTGATGAAAGGGACTTAAGAAATGGTTATGAATGGAACATAGTTAATAACGTACACTTCAAAAACTTATTTTATCCCTTTTACATGTAATTTTAAACCTAAACGTACTAATACACTAATTATTAATTAAATATTGAGATGTAATTTTGATTAAAAGTGTAATGTTGTGTAGTTCCCACCAATTTAAAAAGTTTCGTACGTATTTTCTAGGCCATGTAAAACGAAGTTCTGATAACTACTTTTTGAGTTATATTTTCTTGACTATTTTTTTGTCTACTTAGGTTGTATTACTTGTCGATGTAATTGAAGTCTGTTTTGTTATGTCCATTTCATATGACCTCTTCCCTATTGCATGCCTATATTTTTTTTCCCTAAAACAGCCATTTTAATATAGAAATATTTTCTCAAACTAATTTCATAAATTCCAAATTTAATCTGTTCAAACAAAAATATCAACGAACTTCTAACATATTATTATAAACATCTTTATGATATTTTAAACAAGTACGTCATCATTCTCTATATTCGCTGAGCATTATGCAGATATAACTGAAGTGTGGGCGATGAATCCGATTTATATTATAATCAAAGACAATTGTCGTTATTTTTGCTTCATTTTTAATATGTAGGCGGATTTGTAAATACATAAGTAACTGTGTGTCACAGAACGATGATTGGACGATTGTATTCCAGATATAGCCTCCATAAGATGACAAGTGAACAATTATTTTATATACGTTTAAAACTGATCATGAGGAATGGCTGGAGATTATTCAATTTTGTATGCGTGTTATGTTTTACCCATAACACGTTTTATGTGATGATATAATTACAATATTTATTTATTTATTTAGAAGATATTTAAACACCGATCCCATAGATATTCTATATTGTACTATATAATAGTAATACTTACATAACGGCTATCTACGGCTTTGTATGGTCTCCGACGCACGGTGTATGAACCTATAAAGTCATACTACTGGATGAAACAAAAAAAAATGTTTAAATTCGTGTACTAAACTGTCAACTATAAACAAAAGCAAATTTCGCAACACACCACAAGAACATTAAAATATTCTTTAATTTACTCTTCAAGATATTGAAAATTTTGTAACGGAACCTTTTTCTTTGCGGTCCAGTTTATTTAAATTAAATGAACAGCTGTGATTGATTACGTATGAAATAAGTGATATATTACGCGTAAATATAAACTTCTTAAACGACACAGGTGTGTATGTGGGACAAGTCTAAGAATAAATGCCGTGGACGTGAGTATAGACATTTATGTTGGAAATAGAAAAATCTTAACCGACATTAATGTACTTAAGAGGGCGTCGAGCGCAAGACGCTGGTGCAAATTAGGTATTTTACAGCTTGTGTGCGTAACGCACTCACACAGCCATGCCCTTTAGCCGGCCATCAGTCGGTAGCGCGGTAAAACGAAGTAACTCATGTAAAATCACTTTCGCAATCACATTTATTAGTAAATTTAGAATTTTAGTATTTTGCTTGTATGTGTATTACAAAACGTAAATGTTGTAATGATGGATGTTTGTTAGGAGCTCTTTCATACGAAAACTACAAGTAAATTTTGCTTTCCTGTAAGTAGATATAGGTACACAATTATAGTTTATTTTTGAAGTGAAAACTGTGTGTATTAAATATTGTCACAATCTTGTACAGCCCGTAATATATTCAAATAAAAAATCTTATATTACTAATATTATAAATGTGGAATTGTGTTTGGAGTGTTGTGGAGTGGTTTGGATGTTAGTTACTCAATCACGACAAAACTACTGAACGGATTTTTTTTTAATATTCTTTATTGAAAGACAAATAAAAAAGTTCCTGACTATTTACGATAAAGTTAATATTTTTAGAGATATGGATTTTTAAATGTTCGAAAAATCTCAAATTTGAGTACTTTTGACTCATGAAAAATATATTAAAAAATAAATAAAATATAAATTCTTCTATTTTTTTAAATTCTTTATACAATGAAGTGAATAATATTATTTATAGAGATTAAAATAAAATAACTTTTTATCAGTTTAATAATAAATATTTTTTTGTTATTAAAACAGAAATTAGTATTTGATAACTTTTTCAAACGAAGGTTATATATGTAGAAATATTAAATAATGAAACAAGATTTAAAATCAAGTATTTATTTAATATCAATATCATTTTTATATATTATATTTTTCGGTATGTTATTTGTGATTCTTTACTTCTTATTTCTTTTAGTTATTTGTTCTTGTTCTTTAGTTGCTTTTCGTTTTTTTTATTATTTCTCTTTCCTTTATTGCATTAAGAATATAGTCTGGTTCTTTAATTTCCATTTGTAATCTAACCTAGAGTCAATCTAATCTAACCTAGACTCAATGAATTCTAGAAGCAAACAATCAAAATAAAAAAAGTTTTAGACTTTTTCGTAAAATATTTGTCTTTTCGCTTCCCCATTTTCACTAAAACAAAAAAAAAAAAACGATGTAATATTAAATTCTTTCGAACATCAATAAATATGATCTAGTAAATCAAAATTTTAAAAAGTATACATTCATCCCTTTGGCTTTGTGCCGCTGTATACGCACACGCTAGATCGCGATGAATATTTAGGAAGCGTCGCTCGGCAAACTGACGTGACCACTCCTTGAGCTCTGCTGAGCGACTGAATTTTTAGAAGCGCGCGTCGCGAATTAGTTGCGATTGCGCGCGCCCATAGTAATAATGTATGGGGAAAAACAGCCACTTTTTAAAAAAATCGCAATAAATAAATGTAAGAAAACATCCAAAATGTAATGCGGTCAAACTGTAGTGTAAACTTTGCTAAATTGATTGAATCGAACTTAAAATATTTTTTTGACTGTTAGACGTTGAATATTAACTAAACGCGGACATGCTTTTTTCGATTTTTGCCCTACTTTAGATGTGTATATCACTATACCTACACATTATTTTAAAAATTGGGTTCGGTGTAATTGTAAAGGCTTTCATTTTCATGCCAACAAGGTATATTTGATGCCTATTATAAGAATATTTTACTTGCTATCTACTTAACCCGGACAGCCTTTCGAGCCATTTTTGCTCGATACAGTCTTAATAGTGTACGTATAAGAACCAATTCAATAAAGTGTGTATAAAAAATTATAGACATCGGGACAGCAAGGAAAAGTTAGCAGATTAATGTCTTAATATCGTAAATAGGAGAACCAATTAAATAAAATGTATATATAAAAAGGTAGTTTATATAGGCAATGTAAGGTTTTTTAATCATATAATAGCCAAGCCATTTGCAGTTGGCTTCTGAGGGGTTCGTTAGCGTTTTGATCGCTCTATCGTCGAAGATTTAGTGTGTATAAGAACATTGAACGGATTCATGAGTTCTACCTAGAAAAAAAATGTTATTTCATTTCATTCCTATGGTGCAATGGTGTTGTAGCTTGGGAATGCTACCAATTATTTCTCGATAGTTTCTTCTCAATTTATCGTCTGCTCTAGTATCTTAGCATATACATGTTTTATAAGTATTTTGAACCAAAAAAAAATCATTTATTTAAACCAAAGAATAACAAATGAGATTTACGCGAACGAGAATAAAATTAAATTTTCTTTATTTTATTTTTATTGGTTTTTCGACGACGCGTTGGCGCAGCGGTCACATCAATGGTTGTTGCGCTAGCTAGGGTTCGAACCCCGCACATGACAAACATTTGTATTGGCAATACAGATAATTCTTGTGGTCTGCGCGTTTGTTCTTGGGTATTGTGTGTGTCTCCGGAGCCCCGACACAGTAGAAAACCTAACTGGTGGGCGTTGACTGTGAAGCGTTTTTATATATTTTTTTAGTACATAACAATAAATTTCACTTTTTATATGTGTTAAAAACATTTACGGTAAGGTTGAAGTTTGATTGTACACAAACTTTTAGATAGTATTTTATGGTATGATTTATAACTAAAACAATTATAAATAGTTCAGCATAGTCATTTAAAACTAAGATGCTGCTCTTAAAACGAGTTTCAATTAGACGAACATTTCATACAAAATTATCATTGAGTCGTCAACCTCACTTTGGCAACTACTGAAATTTAACATTACACAATATGCTTATCGCCATTGTGTTTGTAAATTAAACCCTACGTATATGATATTTTAGTTTATTTTAAGTTGTTTAATACCCAGTCACTTTACCTAACACACTTTCGTGTTTGTTGTGGTCTTAAATTCACTGATATCACTTGCTTTATCAGCTTTTACACCTTTCGAGTTATAAATTCCTTTTATGTAGTTAACCTTACGATAATCTGTATTTAAGTAACGATTGCTTATCGAGTCGTGTTTAAGCGGTTGACTATTATTCTATTCGGATGAAATCGATTTTTTTATTATTTCGGTGATTCGATGTGATCTGTAATTTTATCTTTTTCATAGTTTTTTTTTTATTTGAATTTAGTATCGCTACCATATATTTAGTACCATACAATATAGTTAGAAAAAATATAATTTTTTTTCCTGGAAAACAGGATAATTTTTGTGTATCTTCTTGAATTCGCTGTCTGTATATCCTCAATCTTCAAGATAATGTGTTAATAATACACTTACAAACTTTGATTTCGCTTACTATAGATATGATGTTAATTTTATACGAATTCTTTCAAAATTCTATCTAAGTATGAAAAAATGATTAGTACCTAGCATTGTAGATAATATCGTAAATCGGAAATACGATTACTAAAGTGACTGTTAAATAATTCCATATAGTTTTATAAAAAAAGGTATTTTTTACAGACAAAGATTTGCAACTGTTGTACTGGCTGTACATAAAAAAATTCAAAGTGCTCGTAGTTTTACTAAAAAAAAAATGTCACAAAAGCACATGTATGTAAAGTATAAACATAACGAATCAGACACACAAAGGTCATTAGCCTTTTTCATGATCTCGGATGATTCATGAGTCATGAGGTTAACCTCTATGATGCGAGACAAGGTGTGTCCTAATTATGCGTACACACGTGGTGACGACTTTTACACTATATCGTAACATAATACATATTTGTGTACAAGCTTACGTTGTAAGATTGTCTGCGCGTAGACAAATTTTGTATTACACAATTCTTATTCAAAGTGTTTCTTTTGTAATATTTGTTGTGTAGTTGTTTCGTTACGGATTTATAGATTGGTTTTTGTACAGTTTTAAATGTAATAAAAGCAAATTTTAAATGACGAATTTTAATGTTTAAATAATGATAAGAAACACTAATAAAGCAACTAACGCCTTAAACTGGTATGGAAAACATGTAATAGGGATCCAGAAACACGCAAAATGGACAAGCACTAACAACGACACTTCACGACACACATCACGACAGTATATCTGTATACCCTGTACATACTTTTTCATGAACGAAAATCAAAATTGAAAAAGTAATCGCTAGCTTAACAGTAAGTTACAATTACCAATGCGCTTACGGGTATTTAAATAAATATAAGACGAATTGTTTGATCTAGAATAATTTAAGTACTTAACAGTAACGTTACTTAACAGTAACGATTATCATCAAGTGTTTTTGATAAGGAATGCGCGATAGTATGATACACTCCTCGAAGTACTGTAGAGGCCTCTGAAACAGCTGAATTTAACTCAGATAAGGCTCAGCAGGAAATATCCTGTTCAAAATCTGGAGCAGCCCGACTAGGCAAGCACCTCGACCTTACAGAGGAACACAGCTGAATAATACTGCTCTCAACTATTATTGTGTTCCTGTAAGGTGACCTGAGCTCCCGAGGACGGTTGGGGGTAGGGTAGGAAACGCGCTTGCGATGATTCTTGTGTTGCAGTAGTTTATAGGCTAAGGTAATAGTTTACCATCAGGTGAGCGGAACGCTTGTTTGCCGACCTAATAGTTATATTTAAAAAAAAAAACAAAATACAGATTTTTGTAAATATTATATAACCAATATCAAAACCGACCGCTTAACGTGTTCTCCGAGACACAGTGGGGAGATCTACTAGGACAGACAATCAAACTGGAAACAAGTATTTATATAAACACAAATACCCGCTCCGACTGGGCATCGAAACCGCGACCGTTGATTAGGCGCCTACTGGGCACGCATTCCTAGCAGTCAGTCGTAGACCGTAGTAGCTACCAAAACGGTCGGCCAATTATTTTTAGATATGAACAATATGCACGATTGTATACATACAGTTTTGTATTATTATATTTACTATATTTCAGTCCACAGTAACCAAAATTCAATAATAATTAAGTGCTCGCAGTAAAATCTTCAGACAGCTTCACTCTACGTACCATTCTAACGATAATGGGATGCTTGTTATTTTTAACCGAGATCAGTAACAAAGAGGAATCCCTTACTAACTTACAATGTATAGTTCTCTGGAAGAGACTTACAATTAGTTCGGGTTATTTTGCACAAGTATTTATTAGAAATCGAACCGAGAACTTTTAAGGAGATTTAATCTATACTAATATTATAAAGCTGAAGAGTTTTGTTTGTTTGATTGTTTGTTCGTTCTTTTGAACGCGCTAATCTCAGGAACTACTGGTCCGATTTGAAAAATACTTACAGTGTTAGATATCCCATTTATCGAGGAAGGCTATAGGCTATATACAATCCTCCCTAAAACCAATAGAAGCGGAGCACCAATGTCCACCAATTCTTTTTGAGAGTTTCCCCAGTCAGCCCAAAGAAACTGTCCCACGCGGACGAAGTCGCGGGCAGAACCTAGTATTTAGGTTTAGGTTTAAAGAATATTTATTTTCTCATTGAAAACACACAGTCACTTACATGAGAAACTATCAACATATTATGTGGGTAAAAATACAAAAATTGTCCAGCAGTTCACAGATACATTACGATTTGTTTTACACTTTAACTACAACGAATTTCTATCACCAAAACATTTTACATACCAAAATTAGATCATTCCTTAACTTATATGCATTATTATCTATCCATTACCTATTACCTATCTTGCATTCAAAATAAGTAGTGCAGAGGCGCGCGCGCGGAGAGCGCGGCCGGCAAAGTACTCGTACTAAGACGGTATTTAATATTTATATAATTAATTAATGACTATTATAAATAAAGTAAAATAAGTTTTATTTATTAAACATTAAATTAACAATTGTTTCAAGTACAACCATGCCCAAGATTTTAATTCATACCTAGTTACTCTTATTCTTCTATATACACTAAATTGACTAAATAATTAATAAATAATTTGTTATTAAACTGAAACATCATAAGTAAAAAAATTACATTTTTATTACACATTTTAATCATATTTTTTAAAACTGTGATAAATAGCGTAAAGTAACCGTTAATTAAGTGTACCGGAAACATACCGTATTTGCTATGCCCGTATCGTCTAATGCCATTGCGAATTCCACTAAATACGTGTTTAGTGTATTAAAATCATACGTATATTTAATTACGTAGGTAGTATATATGTGTTTATTGTTTTTCTTCCTTTGTGTTTACATGTGTAACACGCTACTTACACTACCTGTGTAATACAATATTATATATGTATTGTGTAGTATTGATTAATAAGCAGCACATACGTACACATTACATTACGATTGAGGTAGAGAACAGCAGGAAATATCCTGCTCGTAATCAGGAGCAGCGCGACTGAGAAAGCACCGCGACCTTATAGAAGATCGCAGCAAAAAAATATTGCTTTCAAGCAGTGTTGTGTTCCTGTGGTGAGTAAGGTGACCAGAGCTCCTGGGGGGGAGGGGATTGATGCTTCTGGTGTTGCAGGCGTCTATAATAGCATACAGTAATGGCTTAACATCAGGTGAGCCATTCACTTGTTTTCCGACCTAAACAGATGTAGAAAAAAAACAAAAGAAAATCTCCACTTTTTCACATTATTTCATGTTGTTTTAAAGAGATCCCTGTTTAGTGATAAAACCGCCAGCTTTACGTAGTTCTTTTATATTCTAATTGTACATTATCTTATTTGTGTGTAGAATAATAAACAAATATATAGGTACAAATCGACCGCGCTTACCATCGAACAATCAGTTGCTAACTAAACTTTAGAAGTCGCTTCATTTCAATCTAATTCCACACCCATCGGTCCCCTACCTGATGTTTTTTGTCCGTCCGTCCCAATGTTTTGAGAGGAAACAATCGAAACAATAGTTAATGTGCCAGGAATGGTATCACTCTTCACCAATTTAAATTCCCATTTGATGGCACGCCGTAGATTTTAATTGCATATAACTTTCTGACGTGATTTATCATCTGTGTAATTTGTGCCTTTTTTATTAACACAATTTTTTCGATGTTTACGACCTTATTTTCATTTTCGGTCGTTAATTTTTTTTCACGTTTCTGTGTGTTAATTTACTATTTGTCTGTTCATTGTTAATTTATTTTACATTTACATTAATTTTAATGATGAAACAAAGATTATACCTATTTAGTGTAAAATTTTTCCATGACGGTGAAAACTTTGAAATATAGTGCTTATTTAAAAAGTCTGTTTTATCTGCGCTTATGAATTGAATTTTATCGTAAATATCTCTGTACTTTTTAATTAAAAGATATATATAAAAGATATATCATCGTTTTTATAATCGTTATTTTTTATCTAATTTTAGAGTCATAAAAAAATAAAATAAAGGGTATTTTGCCATATTTCATTTTCGTTTGCTCGAACAGTTATTTGAAGACTTGGCTGATGCAAGGGCTATAAAAAACTCATTCCGTGAAATAACGGCTGTGTCAATAAATTTCTATATGAGTGCTATAGCTCGAGTTGAGCTTACTGTTTATTTTTCTTAATAATAGAAGAACATAAGCCACTCGATGTCGAGTAATCATGTTGCGGAGATTTTTGGATGGTCTATGAGATTTAAGTTTTTATATGACATTGGTAGTTGGACTCACTCATTGATAAAATTAATTAAGTACAGTGTAGTTAATATATAATTATTCTGACTCGATTTTAGATAACTTAGTTACCGAGTTTTTCGTAATACACGTTTTTTAAAGAAAAGTTTTTAAATGTTACGTCACAATCAATGATAAGAGTTTATATTTGTTTTCATAAAAACAAACTAAATGGTGCTGTTGCTCGAGCGGTCTCGGGTTCAATTTCAACGCAGGCTATTTTTTGCATGTCACCCAGGATAGTTTGTCGTAGTTTGGGCTTAACCCTGCAGACGAATTTACACCTTTATAGTGTTGAGCGTAAGGTGTTTTTATTTTAAGTTTATTTCAGTCTTAGTGTCTTACCAAATTATTCATGTGTTTATTCTTGTTTTCTCTTGTTACAGTCGGCTTCCTCATCTTAGTTTTCTATCTGTGGGGAACGCCATACAAGCGTGGCTTCTTTTGCGACGATGAATCTTTAAAACATCCCTACAAAGATTCAACCGTCACGAACTTGATGCTGTACATCATCGGCATCGGTCTTCCCACTTTCTCGGTGAGTTATTTTATGTCAAGTTGATTCTAGAAAAGTCGAAGTACTATTTCTTAGTGGGTATGGGATCATGTGTTAGTATTACTGTTTGAGCAATAGTATTTAATTATCTGTAGAATTTATTAGATTTTACTTTTGAACCTGAAACAACACTAAAACCAATTCTGGATAAAAAATGTATGCTATCTCTTAATATATGTGATATTTTGTATCAGTTTTACGAAAAGAATAAATATCTATACTAATATTATAAAACTGAAGAGTTTGTTTGTTTGTTTGAACGTGATAATCTCAGGAACTATTGGTCCAATTTAAAAAATTCTTTCAGTGTTAGATAGCCCATTTATCGTGGAAGGTTATAGGCTATTTTTTTTCAAATGAACGCACGTGAAACCGCGGGGACAGCTAGTTTTAAATATATTCAGAAAAGTTTATAATGTTACGTCTGAATCTATAACATTTAAATGGTAAACATTTACGTCAGATGTAACAAATTATGCATTTACTTGTAAATTACTCCACGGCACATTTCCAATGATGGAGTGAGAATTACAGCACCAAGTCGATAGCTAGTCAATATTTACCGTCAATATGTTTGGTTGGTTATTAGTTATTGTCGCCTTCCGCTTATCTGGTCGTAAACTTCCTCAAATATTGGGTTGGACGAAGTCGCAAAGAGTTCTCTCGGGACTTGGTACATGGCTGTGAGAAAATGTATCTGGGTTAAACGTCTGCAATTTGTTCGCACCTCTATTGTATTCCTTATTGGAACCGTGTATTTCGAATGCTCGTTTGCTAGTCTAGCTTGAGTATTTGGTATTTTTTATGATTTTACGTGGAAAATGAAGAAACTCTTTTAAAGCAATATTAAAACGTTAAGAACCTCTAGCTATTAGATCTAGTGGTCACAACAACTGACTGCTGCGCTAGTGGTCGTGCAGTTGATTCCCGCTTATGACAAATATTTGTATAAATCATAAATATGTTTGTCGTGATCTAGACTTTGTATTTGTTTTGTGTGTAGTTTCGGACCCTTGACACGTATTATCCAGGGACAGTTGATTGTAAGATCTATTATAGTAATTATTAAATTTAATACCATGTTACTATAAGCTGTTTACGTCTAATATATAAAATTCTCGTGTCGCGGTGTTTGTATTTAAACTCCTCCGAAACGGCTTGACCGATTCATTCCATTTTCATTCCCCTAAATGTTAAGGGTAGTCCATCCCTAATTTTTTTTTTAATTTTTTGATAAATTATTTATTTTCTATTTTATCATGATTTGGCGTTAAAAAATACGTATAACCCTAAATTTTCACCCTTCTACCACCAACCCCTATTTTTAAATACCGTTTAGCGGCAAGACAACGTTTGCCGAGTCAGCTAGTTTCTCTGTAAAATAATTTGTACATTTTTAAAATCCATAGCATACATATTTTACAACTCGCTACTACCACTCGTTTAAAATGAAGTAGCAAAACATGAATATTTATTAGAATGTTAGATTAAACACACCGATAGAAAAACTACTGATGTCGTTAACTCGAGTTTTATTACTGAGATACGTTCAACTTATCCCTTATATCTTGAAGCTAGCTGTGCCCCGCGGTTTCATCGCCGATAATTTAAGGAAAAAGTTGTCTATAGCCTTCTTCGGTAAATAGGCTATTTAACCCAAAAAGAATTTCCCTATTCGAACTAGAAGTTATGTAGATATTAGCGAGATTTAAACAAACGAATTTTTCAGCTTTATAATATCAGTATAGATGTATAAGATTTGTGCGTAAAAATTGTCGTATTTAATAGAAAACGTTTGGTTATTTTATGTCTATCCAGGCGGTGGTTTCTCAAGCGCGGTAAACACGGTTTCTTCGGAGTAAATCCCGATTTCGCAAAAAGTAAAATGTAACCTATATGTTGCTTCACAACCTCCTCTATCTTCTGATGAAAGTCACATAAAAATCGTTTCAGACAGACAAAAAATTTTGAATCGTTTGTTTATATTTTAGCATAGTGTAAATAACTATATTCAATTAAAAAAACACAGTTTGAAATCACATACAGACGCTTCAATTTTATTTATACGTATATAAATGTTTATAGATTGATTATTTTAACAGGTGTCTAATTCCACGACTCCATAGGGATTCCTATGAAGATTACGTAATCGATACGTTTAGTTTTTCCCTAATTAAGAGCCAGTTACTGGACTCGATCACACGATCATTATCAATATTTATATGTAAATTTTTTTTCTTTATAAGATCAGTAGTATAAGAAAATAACTGTTAATTATGTGTTAAACCCGAATGGATATAATATTCTGGATTCTAGTTCATTTTTTATTGTTAGTAGAAGGTAAATGATCACCTGCTCTGTATTACTAGCGGTATGCCAAGACTAGCAGCTTTAAGTCTCTGCTTCTCAGTCATATATTAACTTTAACTTATGTATGTACCAAGAAGTATGACCAGTATTTGTATCTTGTAATATCGTAAAAATAACCACAAAACTTAAAGCTTACAATGTTTTTTTGTCTTATTTTCTTCACCAAAAGTATGTATGCTGTATGTACATATATAATGTTGCATATATGCATGTGCATGTACGTACGTAATGATAATCTTTCAAAGCCATCGGTCTCGATTGTTATCGTAGATTAGGTAGAAAAAAATTGTTTGACAATACGCGGTGAAGCAGCTGAAGGATTACGGTCTACAATTCTCAAATATGGTGAGGACACTTTATCACTTTAGTTCAGTTTATAAAATATTCGTCACTTCTAGATAATTTAGTTTTTAATACTAAATCTACCAGAAAGGTAAAATTCTTAGGGACAGTATCCGACAGTATTTTTTTTGATTCATTATTTTTTTTTACCATCGAATCTCTACTATATTTATGAGATATCTCCATTCGCATATCGTATATAATTAAATTATATCATATTAATGTTAAAGTTGAAGTTTATTAATTGAGAAGAAACAGAAGTCCTGCTGGCCCATTCTACCTCCTACTGTCAAAGTCTATTTATATCGTCACCCGTCAAATAGCGTTATCCGCAACTGGTCAAACAGTCCCTTATTGATGACTGACTGACTAGATTGGTGAACAAGCGTACGGCCCCAGATGGTAAGCGTTCATCGAACGCTTTTAGATGTCTGCATTTCTGCAACACCAGAAGCATCGCAAGCGCGTTGTCACCTACCTGTGACCTTGAAACTGTTTCAGCTAAGCGATAATTTTATAATTCTTATTTCAAGTTGGCTAAATATTTTTTTTTTTTTTTTATTAACATTAAACGGACAATTTGTTTTATTATTGCTTTGGTATTCATACCTTTTTTTTTAATTTTATGTTCATTATTTTTATTTAATTAGATAATTAAACATCGTTATATTACCAGACAGGTGCGTGATTTCCATTAGTAAAACGTTGTACACAACAATTTCTCATCAGTTATGATAAATAGTCATTTCAATTTACTACCCAATAACCATTAATAACGTGTCTTATGAAAATAGTACAGCGTATGTTTCGAGATTATCTTTCACAATATCTTCTCGGTTTTACATACAATTACATTACTTATTATATTACTTGCTAGTAATATTCATATTTAAAGGTGAAGTTATTATTATGAAAAGAGTTATTGTTACATTGAGATGACTTTTGAAATAAAACTTCTTTATGCATGTTTCACTTGTGGAGTAAGCTGGTGAATGCGTGACATGAGCGTTACGAAAAGTGTGATCGGGCGAGGCGAATGGAAGTTGAGAGGGAGATATAACTTATTGAAGATAGAAAGAGAGAATTACGCTTCGTATATACTGTAGGAGCTAAAGAAGTTTTACTTCAGTCGTGTGATACACTCGTTTTTTTCCTATATTTCTTTTTACCGTCATTAATAAATAAATTAGATATATTATTTCTTCTTTGTCAAGTTATAAAACTGTCAAATTGAACCATTGATTATTATCCACTCAGAACTATTGTTCTTTCTCTTTTTCTCCTATCTAATTTCCGTTGTTAGAAAAGGATAAACTGTATTATGCGTGATCAAATGATTGCAGCGAAGTGTAAATGAAAGGTTCCATTTAGTCTGTGTGTATACTGAGAAATTATTTTCCCGGAATGACTATGGAATTATGATCTTTGATTATTACAAACGGGTTTCCTAAGAGAAATCTTAGCAGAAATTTACTTAATAATTCACAGCTACCTTCAGCTACGTCTGTCTAATTTGTCATAGAAATTCCCCTGTAGCCACTGGGCGTGTAATGAATAATGAATAATGATAAAATGAATTTTCAACGCTTTTGTGTCTGTTAGAATTTTAGCTTAGAGGACTTCTAAGGATAGGTAGGAGTTTTGTGTTTGTTTAATCGTAGTCGGTAAACTTTGAAACCACTGAACCGTTTTTGACATTATTGAAAGCTTATTATTTTTGAAAAGCAATCTATAAGCTAAATATTACTCTATCGCTTAGCTGAATATAAGTCATAAATATCAAAAATATCAAAAAGATTGTAAATAAAATCTTTATGATTACAAGTTTTAATTGATTCAGCGCATTCGACGATGGAGTTTTAATTAGAAATTTTTATACAACTAGGTCGGCAAACAAGCGTACGCATCAGCTGATGGTAAGCGATTACCGTAGCTTTTAGCCATCTGCAACACAAGAAGCATCGCAAGCGCGCTACCGACCCCATCCCCAATTCCCTCCAGATGCTCTGGTCACCTTACTCACCAACAGGAACACAACACTGTTTGAAAACAATATTATTTAGCTGTGGTCTTCTGTAAGTTGTCTTTAACAAATTAAATTTCTGAGAGTTAACTTTTTCTTTTTCTTAGTAACTTGTTGATTGTTGATAATGTGTCAATGACCTCGCAAAAACGATCAATTGGCACTTCAGTGGGACCTTTCAATGAACATTAATAGATATCTATCAATTGCTTTCGATCACGTTAACGCCATTAATAAGCTCTGAAACCGCACTTGTAAACAATCGCTTGCAGATTGTTGCTATCGTAGAATCGACAGTAGCAATTGCTGGCTGATTGCGAAAATCTAGTGGTAGTCATTTAAAAAAAAATAGTTATAATAGATTGTAGATAAATATTTGTGTTTCAAATGAAAGAAAAAAACCAACTTCAATGTAAGCAGACGAAAAAAGTTAAGTGAATGCGCTATCAAAGGCTATTCAAAAAGTAGCCATCAGATCTCGATCAAATTTAAATGAGACATGACACGCACCTGCACCTTTTGATTTAAACAAAAACCATCAAACTTGGTCCACCCAGTCAAAAGTTCTGAGGTAACACACATAAAAAAAACATACGAATTGAGTTGGTTAAAAAAACTATACATTCGATTCTACATAAATCAGAATACGAGTTGATTCTATTTTTATTTTATTATATTCTGTCCCTTTCTGATTTTACGATTGAGTATAATGACCCTTTTTGGTATATAAAATAACTATGTGTAATTCATACCGTAACATTACAGTACTGCTGAAATCGTAATCATTATCTTCAAGTGATATGAAACAGCAAATAGTGCATCCCGTCCATCGTTGTAAGAATCTGTAACTTGTTAGAAATCGTAGTATTTTTTGCAAAAATCTAATCATACTGATAATGTACAATTTAAGACTAATAGGAAAAATTTCCACTATTATATTATACGTATGCTTACGTGAGTTAAGAGGAAATTGTCGAGAGAAATATTTACATTGGGGATTTTTTTTCAAACGTATTTGAAATTTTATTCATTTTATTTTATTGTAATATTTAAAAGTGCCGTTATCATCATAGTGATTAAAAATATAACTAAAATCAGGAAATATGTGGAAATAAAATGAACCACTTCGAATTTATAAGCTTATTCTTATATATCTATTTATCTTAGTTTATCGTGGATGTAAATACTGAATTGCTCAAATAAAAGACTTGTTATTCTTATATATATGATGAGATTAAATTTTCGTCGCACCATAATTAAGCTACAAAAACTAACCAACATCATTTTCTTCTATTCATTCTATTCCCAAATCAAGTTTATTAAATCAAATCCAACAGACAAAAAAATCGGTGCTAATCCCAACATAATCAATTTATAATTCTACCGTAATCCCTTCACTTGTTTACTCAGCTGGAAGTCTAAACATTCTTTTGTTCCAAATTTTTAATTGAACATTAGTGGCATGTCTTAGACGTTTCAGTGGATTAATTTCGTCGTTGACTGGTGTAATAAGTCGAATGGAAAAGTGTTTAATTGGTTAGTATGTGATACGTTACACCTGCTTTATAAAAAAGTGATTTTGAAATGTGTTTTCGTTTCAACGGTTCGTTAAAAGTTGACGTATATATATTGTATATTTATTTGCTATGTGGCTACGGCATTAAAGAACATAGACACCCCCTCTCGTGTGTCGTAAGAGGCGAGTAAGGGATAACACAGTTCCACTACCACCTTGGAACTTATGAAGCCGACCGATGACGGGATAACCATCCAACTGCTGGCTTTGAAATACACAGGCCGAAGACGGGCAGCAGCGTCTTCGGTGCAACAAAGCCAGCTCTGCGGTCACCAACCCACCTGCCCAGCATGGTGACTATGGGCAACACACATGAGTTCACGCCATTTTTGGCGCGAACTTGTGGAGGTGTATGTCCAGCAGTGGACTGCAATAGGCTGAAATGATGATGATGACGACTATAACTCTATATTATTGCATATATTCAATTTTTTAATATGTAAAGCTATGTCGCGATATGTATACTCGTATATCTAGTATAATAGCTATTAATGTTCTATATTTATTTATTTCTATTTATTCTATTTCAGTACACCTACTAAATTCTTATTTATCATCAAAAGGTTGTCTGGAAGAAATTGGTATATGCGATAAGGCCGTCTTGTGTACTTTTTCTTGTTTTGTAATTTATTATAATTATTTTTTCTGGTGTACAATGAAGAATACATTATTATGTAGTATGTACATAATATATCTGTGTCAAGTAATGCTATTAATTTTCCACTTTATTATTATTTATCGTTTTACATTTTCTTTTAATGAGGTATAATAAAAGTTTATTTTAGTTTATATGATGTAAATATAACCATATTATTCCTGATAGTTGTTGTGGTAATTGGCGCTGATGTTGTTTAAGATCGAAGCCTTCTAAAGGTTTTATTCAAAAACAATTTTATTTTTCAAAAATAGGCTTCAAAAGCACATTCGAATCGTCATTTTACAAATTAAAATTTTGAAGTGATTATTAATTTTAAAAGTGAAGCTACCACGGATTAGCCACGCCCTCCGTTCTGCGAAGTCAGTCAGCACCTATCATCACTTACAATTACTTATGCAAATAAATACGTTGAGAGCGTGAAATTAACGGGAAAAGCTTGCTTGTGTAAAACCGAATTTCAATTCGTATTGATTATTTATTTGTCTTGTAACAGAAGCAAATACTTCATGCAAATGAAAACTAAACAAATCAATCGTTGTATTGTTTAAAGTTTTAGCCTCGTGTTGGTTTTTGGTTACAAACTCGATGTTCAATTAGTGTTAGGTGTTATGTCGCAATCTCTAAAGTGTTCAGTAAGTTGCTATATTTTATGACGTTTACGAAAGACTACTGTAATAGACGTCTACCACATTTTACTATCCTGATTTGTATTTATAATATTTGTCAGAAAAAGATATTTATTTTTTTATCGTCTAATAATAGTGATAATGTTCTAATTCGATTATCTTAATCTTAAAAAGTGTCTTGACGGTCACATTAAGCCGTCAGTCCCAGTTTTTGTTAAAAATACATGATATAATCATTGTACCGCCCTCGAATGCAAATATATTGTAATATAATCAAATTTTATGAAAAAAAAATTTTTTTTTTCTATGTTAACCTACGAACATGTCTGCCCAATAGTTAGCAATCGTTACTCATGGTAATTATCCGCGAATCCGAAAAGTACCAGCCTAGTAGATAAAGCTAGCTTCCCCTGTGTGGAAAAGAAGACTTCAGACTGATTCATATATTTTTTTTAAACATATAGACTAGCGCTTGACTGCAATCTCACCTGATGGTAAGTGAAGATGCAGTCTAAGATGGTGCGCGCTTGCCTAGAAGATGCATATTCACTCTTGAATTAAATATATCCAAGTTATAATTAGTTGGAAAAAGGGAAGCCGGAAGGGCATTCCAAATTTTTGCGGTGCGTATTAAGAATGAGGAGGCAAAGCGCTTAGTGCGAGATCGGGGAATTTCAACCACGTAGCGGTGCAGACACACAGATATCTGTGCATAGGTGAAGATGTACTTACTGTCTCATCTGTTTGTCTAAATTTTAACATCTGTGATAAATGTCTTTAACTAAAAATACATAATATTCTAAATATTACGTGTCACGTATTACTGTGTTAAATTGAAACAAAATATTTACTACAGTTGCGAAAACATTAATTCATTCTATTTAAATCTTTATTTATTTCCATAATCGCTCGTTATATTTAATTGTTTCTGCACCGTATTATTATTATTTTTATTATGTACGTAGCGTACGTTTGCAAGTGTTATTACTGTTATAAGATAGTCACGCACCAGTTAATGTATAACTGCGTTACGGAAAATTGCTACAAAGTGTGATTATGTTGGAAATAGAAAATATAAATATGTTAAACACACACGTCGTCGTCTAATCGTAAGGTTGGCAACAGTCGGCTAATATAGGTTTTATTATTGAAGTAAAACTTCTTTAGGCACGCTTGACTCGAGGAGTAAACTGGTGAATGCGTGACGAGAGCGTTACGAAAAGTGTGATCGGGCGAGGCGAACGGAAGTTGAGAGGGAGATATAAGTTAGTGATGTTAGAAAGAGAGAGAGTTTTGTTTCGTAAGTTTTACTTCAGTCATGTGGTGTAAAGCAATAAAGTAATAATAACTGCGGAGTTTGTAGTCGATTTTTCTCAGCAAAATCTACATTCCGAATACTGGCAGCATAACTTTTAACTATAATAAGAAATATAATTTTAATTTCTAAAATACCGATTCTAAAATTAGAATTTTTTTTTATTTTGTATAAATAGTTATATTTTATACTCAGGTACGTGGTGAGAATTGATGTTATGTACGAAGCCTGAAGCTCAAAAGGTGAAACTACGCCAAAAGAAAGTTAAAAGAACATCGTTTGCATTTTTTTACGTTTTCAAACAGGCGATCGTCTGTTCCTAATATAAGAATCTTAGCGGTAGTGTAATAGGTAACAAACAGTTGAAAGATATCGGTAATTTTTTATATAAAAAAAATATGCATGCATATGTGTTAACATGTTATAATGTACGTCTCTAACGATATAATCACGACATTGTTATCTGTCAATCTATTTGTTTATCATTTAGACGAGATCTGTATGTATTTATGGTTGGCGTGGAATTAATTGACTTTCCTCGCAATAACTTCATTATTCACTTTATGTATATTTAATTACGAGTTATAAACGAGTGTAATAAAATTGCGATTATGTTTTTATATTCACGGACAATTTAAATAGTGCCAAATTCATGTCAAATTGACAGCAATAATTACAAAATTGCTTCAATCGCTTGGTTATTGCAAGTTCCGTAATAAACAAGCAGCTTATACGCAGGAGTTTAATTAACGTGATCTTAATTAAAACCTGCACTACTTACGGCACGACTTAGCACTTGGTAATAAGTTAAGTTTGTTTATTATCCCGATTATGATATTTATTCGTACTAACATTATACAGCTGAAGACTTTGATCCGATGAACGCATTCATTTCAGGATCTGTTGCTTCAAATTGGCTGCTATTGACCATACGAAGACGCTTTATTTTTTTTTCCAAATTTCTTCTATCTACTGAAGCACCAGTTACACTTAACAGTTTGATTATCGTTATAGATCATCATTTTTTGCACGTATCGATGTAAAGGTGACTTGTATTCAGAGAGCGTCTTTTGTTTCATCATATTCACCTTGACCGATAGGAACGGATTCGCATTGCGCCAATGAAGTTTTTGTTATACTAGGCGCTCCATACGGTTTTATTTGTCTGGGTTTTCAAGGGTTTCATGTTAAAATAATTGATATTCTATCGTTTCTATGTTGTTATGGATCGATTCATAGTTTTTTGTCGAAAATATTCAATAATGATTCCACTAAGGTTTCGGGCAGTTTTCTTTTATCGCCATCGGTAGTTTTTGAGGTAAGCTCGTGTAAATAAACTTACAAACTAACTTCTTAATTTATATTATTATAATTTTACGCCTACTCATTATGCTGGATATATTTTAGCGTTATGGTAGGGGAGCCCTAGTAAAGATTTTAGGAGCTACTCGAGCGCATCAGAATAACATGATGCGGGTAGCCTTGCACCTTGTAAATACTCCAAACATACTTGAGCCCTTTATATAGTGTCGAACGTCTAGGACAGCCGAGAATATAAACTTTTTCTCTTTTAAGCATCCAATTCTTCCAGTCCAATCCTTACGACGCTTGATTAAATCCCAATTTAGCTTTTTGAACTCCACTACCATTAAGATATAAAATATTTACTCCGATTTTTCGATAGTGTCGCCAAAATGTATAAACTTCGTTTTAACGTGTTGTTTTATTTATCCCTTCAGGTTTTATTATTCTAATTTTATTATCAATGATTTGTCTATATTATTTTAAGTATTTGTAATAAACGGTGCCATTCCAATTCGTTTCTGGCATTTAAATATTGTGTAGAGGTTTTTGAATGGTGTTGCATAAAAAAGTTGTTATAACCAAAATAGAAATAGAATAATACTATATGCTAAGAATTGAAGGTTTTTTAGAAGGGGAAGATATCATGTTGCTGAAACTAACATTACCTTATACAAATTTGCCTCGCAAAATAAAATTCTAACGTGAGTTAGACGAAAAAAAGTAAAAAAACTGCTAGTTATATACAAGTTGGCCGGTCAGTTGACGTCATAAAAAAAATTTAGCTCCGGTATGTTGTGGGGTATCCGAATCACCCCCATGTATGTTACGCGATTTTTTATAGTTTAGGAGCTATGATTTTGTTTCGAGTTTTTGAGAAATTTCGAATCGACCATCTTAAAAAAAATCTAAAAAAAAGTAAATGACTTTTTAGAGTTTTATTTTTTGTAACTGAATTCGCATGAGTTTTACTTTTATGCATAAAATAATCAGCTTCGTCGCTTTTATGAAAGTTATGAAAATGTTGGTCTAAAATCAAAAATTTATGTTCCGTGAATAAGGACTTAAATTTTCAACTTTAAATTAAAAATCTAAACAGGTGACCTTATGATTTCGTAGTTAGTCTTAAAAATGCGCCAGACTCCCAGCTTTTATAATAATAAAAGAAAAGCCGTACTTAATGTGGAAAATTTGGCTAAAATCCGTCTTCAAAGATAACAAGGTGGAGAATTCTTAAAATTAGCCAATAGATTAAAAAAGATCTATCATTCCTAAGGCTGACTAATGATTAAAAAATGCTGGAAATCTATCGTGTTGGTTGGATAAGAAAAGTTTTAAGTAAGAACGAGATCATAATGTTAAAATCATTTAATCATTAAAATTTATAATAAATTTTCAACGTGGCCACCTCCAGCAGCAAAACACATACGACACCGTCGTAAAAAAATTGTTTTAATCATCTAAATGCTTCTCTTTTCCCACTAACAACACTTTGGACATCTGCAATATTTTGCCTCAGCTCTTGTTCAGAAATACCAACTCAAAATAAAATTAACTAATGTAACTTTAATATGATCTACCGGTTTAGCAAGCTAAAGTAGTTGTAAAATAAATTTATTGTCGTGTATTGTCGAATGCATGAAGAATTTCACATTAGGAATTACAGAAATCACTATTTACATGAGAATGTTTACAAACTATAAAACTAATATCTACAAACCCTAATACAATTTTTTTAATCTTAGTAGGTAGATGCAAAGGTACTGACGTAGAAGACTTGTGGAGCAGGATAGCGGTAATATCCGTCGGTATCCGAAACGTTCTGACTCATCACCCCAAATGTCACCCATAAAAAATTTCATCCCAATGTTCCCTTACATCGGTATTTTAATATTTACCGTATGGAGATAGTTTAACCTTTTTACACGTTGCTTACACAGTGATAATGATCTTCGAACAAATATTGATTTTCCATTAACGTGTGTGTCCGCAGTTCATATTGCCTCTGATAATGGGTAGAAAAAAGTTCTCTATTATCAGCTATTAGAGTGTTTGTGTTTTTAAACTTGCAAGTGGTTTTTCTTTTCATCTTCGCCTTTTGTTCTTTAATCTTTTTTTTTTTTAATTATGCACTGAAGGAGGTTTTATTACAAAACAGTTTTGGTATTAAGTTTCATGAGATACGTTACTATCTGTCTATTTTAAATGTGTTTTTACTTTTATATATAAGAAATATAGTGGTGATTAACTTTCCTGGGTCAGCTAGTTCCAAATAAAGTACATACTGAAAAAAATTGATCCTAAACTAATTTAATTTATAATAATAATCTTTATAAAGTGAAATAGATACTCCACGGTAATCGAAAGCTAGACGCGATCGAACAAGATCGATTTCATGGAGAATCAATACGACTTGTACCTATTACTTTCCAATTTACGTCTGATTTATTTTATTATCAAGCGATGTGCCACGGCTTCGTTTACTTTTATATAATTTTAAACTTATGCAAAATAATAAGCTTATTATTATTATTATTTTGGAATGGAATGGTGTGTAAGTGTATTCTGTATTAGCAATATCTTATTATTGCTAAACATGAGTTTTCAAAGCATATTTAAAAAAAAAATAATTTTTAAAATTTTATTTATACAAAATATTATACATATTTACAATTCACAACTTATGAACTAAATATTTACAGATAGTTTTGGTATAAATCATGTCCGCGTGGAATTGTGCCAAGAATGCTGGCAGCATTTCCCCGTTGAATCGCTATGCCGATTCTCTGGGCAAAAAATGCACCAGCCCTCTTGTCACCAGTAGAGGCAGTAAGGCGAGGTGTTATCTCATTAAAAAAAATTTTTTGCACTGCTACTCCAAGGTCCCATTGTTTCGACTGCAAACGGCACAAAGATGTAATTTGGAATTAGTGACGAATATTTGTGCCGTGCCGCTTTGTGTTTTAAGGCTGTTTCCCTGACATGAGACGGAGCAAGTGTGTCAACGCAATAATATGATTAAAAATTAATATGATTGAAAATGTGCTACTTTTTAATAACAGTAATTAAATTTTATATTCCGCCATCATATGAAATAACGCATCGAGGTTCAGATACAAACACAACTACTTAACACACGTACAAAAAGCCTTGATCAAAATGAACGATGAAAACTCAACATGAGCGTAGCCGTTCTAACCTAGTCTAAATCTAGTGTTACAGCTCAAATCTTTCGATACCAATAATGTCTTCAAAAATTCCATCACCTAATACAAATCGTAAGCAAAGAAAATCTGAAATTCCAGTTCAAATACAAAATATTATCTCCTTCATCTAAATTGTATTTCGATCCAGTTATTACACTTGTATAGACCTGACAGGTACAAGTTTCCACAGATCTGATCTTCCTAACCTCTTATGGTCCAGTAAGACATTTCGATGGAATAGTTGCAATACGATTATTATCAATTATAGTTTATAATATTCTATTTCTTTGTTATTTACTTATTTTCTCGCTGTGGATTATACGAGATTTTTATAATGATTTAATGTCGGAAAAAGGCGAGGATGTAAATTCGTAGGTGTTTCGGCAATTTGCTAAATTTTCGAACGATAACCTTTTTGATAGACAAAATCTTTTAACTTCTTGAAAAAATATGCAGTTTGCTATCTTCGTAAGTCATCATAATTTATCGGGTTTTTTTCTTATCTCCGACATTTTTCTCGCGGCCTTTTTTTTTTTTTTTTTGATATCGCAGGGTAACCCATTTACGGGTGATATCCAGGATGCCCGGGTAGGCATTCCTAGACCGTATGTCGGCTTAGCACTTGGGGGTGCACTACCGACCAAAACCCCTGCGGGAGCCTTCAGCCGCTTTAATTGGAGGGTCCCGGAACTGCAGGCAACAGGATCCCTCCAGCGACAGGCTGGCCTCGGCGAAAAGACCAGACTTCTCCTCCATGGGACTGTCCGGCTCACCTCTGAACAATCCCGACGACGCCATGTCTAGCAGGAACGGGTTCCCATCCCGGCCCGACATGGGCACAGGGGCGTTACTGGAAACGCATTAAGTAGCGCCTCCTACGCACCCCCGTTCGTCGCCTGCGGACGGAGGCCTCGTCGGCGGCCCCCTCTCTCATCCGCTCGTCGTTCTCCTTCTGGGACATTACTGTCTCGCAGAAGGAGACCATCGCCTTCCAGGACTCGTCGTCACCGAGCATCGCGGTGATAACGCTCGGCAGTGACAAGTCCCCTCCGAGGACTGTCGTCAGATCGCGACGTAGCGCCGCCCATCTCGGGCACACCTCGAGGGTGTGCTGGGCAGAGTCCACCGCCGCGCCACAATCGTGACATTCAGTCGTCGGCTCCCTTTGGGCCGTCCGACACAAGTATTCACCAAAGCAGCCGTGCCCGGTGAGAACCTGCGTCAGACGGAAGGTGAGGGGTTTGCGCTTACGGCGCATCCACCGCTCAAGGACCGGGCGCAAGGCAGCCGTTACGCGTGTTTTTTCTCGCGGCCTACACTAGAAGCGTTACTTTAATTTACTTATTACATATGAAATGAATAAGATCTACCAAGACACCAAAATTTAGTCAGTCAGTCAGCTCAGCCTACTGCAGTCCACTGCTTGACATACGCCTCCCGAAGTTCGCGCCAGACATCCCGGTTTTCCGCAATCTTCATCCAGCCTACACCGGAAATCTTACGTAGATTGTCGGTCCAACGGGCCGAGGGACGTCCCACACTGCGTTTGCCAAGATGGAGTCTCCACTCCAGGACCCGTCTGCTCCAACGGCCATCAGTCCTGCGACACAAATTACTAGCCCACTACCACTTCAACTTGCTAATTCTGTGGGCTATGTCGGTTACTTTCGTTCTCTCGCGGATAGTCTCATTTTTAATCCTATCTTTGAGAGAAACCCCAAGCATAGCCATTGTGGACCAGTCCCTTCGTCAGCGTCCACATCTCGGCTCTGTATGTTAAACACAGGCAGGATGCATTGCTCGAAGACTTTTGTCTTCAAGCATTGCGGAATCTTCGAAGTTAAGGCTCGACGAAGTCTGCCAAACGCCGCCTAGCCCAACCGAAATTAAAATGATTTAAAAATTTAGTGTACATTAAATATTACGACGAAACTGCGACTATACAAAACTAAAATAGTTTACCGACTAGTACAAAAACTATTTTAGTAGTCATAGCTGCTACGAATATTTTAGTTGTTTCATCGATTGTTGAACAAAACGATCGCTTTGTTGTACTCTGGACCTTTCTTGATTTCCTCTTTTGAATTACAGTTAAATAATAATTGCACAATATGTAGATAATACAATTTATACACTCTCGCTGTCTCTAGGTCATTGCAAGTTCGACAAAAATTGTGTTCTATGAACGTAATCTTATTACCATTTAAAATATTTAATAGGATGTTGATGTCTTACGTGGAGAACGAGGCCTATGCCCAGCAGTGGGATGTTACAAGCTGAATCAATATCATAAAACAATCAATCGTATTCATAATAATGATTATATGAAGTCTGACATAAAGTATAAAAAATATTTATAAATAGAATACTTCTTTCAGTGCGAATAAATATACAATGTTACATGTTTCAACATGTGCGCCATTTAATATTTATTACATAACAGTCAATTAATCTTGGCGTATTAAACGAGTGCAATTCAATAAAACAAATCGACACATGTCAAGTTTGCCAGATGCGAACTCCTCGTATCTAGATAGCCGTCATTATCAGAAGTGCCTTGTTTTCACATGTTAATAATATGCGCATGTTGAGAAATTGCTTTTGGGCGTTGAACTAAATTTGCGTATTGTGTAACAATACATTTAGAATTCTTCTTTTCTCTTCATATATATGTATGTGTATATATATGTGTGATAATATAGTAAGGATTTTATTTTCGGTAATGCTAAATGGTAGGCAACATAAAACAAGTAGCCGTAAGAACCACCTTGAAAGTATTGAGCGTGAAAAATATCTCTCCAAAGTAAAATGTCGTTGTTGTTAAATTGTAAGTACCGAAGTGATGTATTGACTCTAAGAAAATATAAAAATAAAAATTAAAGTAAGTAGTTACACTGATTTGTTTCTAGTTTCGACACCACCGGATCATCGGCTTGGTAGGGGGCCGGCCTGTCGGTCTTTTATTGGGTACCCTTCGGAGAGTGTGCGCAGGAACTCCACGACCTGATTCCTCCCTGCCCCTTCCACCTTCTAACAACCAGACGCATTGCGTTACGCCACCCTTATATGGTTGACATACCCACTATACGGATTAAGCGGCGCGCGACTACATTCTTGATGCGTACGGCTGAAGAATGAAACTCTCTACCAACGTCTGTGTTTCCGGATAGCTACAATCTCGGGATCTTTAAGTCGCGAGTGAATAGGCTACTTCTAGGTAAGCGTGCTCCATCCTTGACCACATTGTCACTTAACATCAGGTGAAATAGTGGTCAATCGCAAACCTACCTAATTATAAAAAGAAAAAAAAATCATTCTACACTGCCTTAGGGTCATATCCTTTAACGGCCAGTCTCAGTAAAGGTCGATTAATTATAACATATATATTGTGCCCCGCGGTTCCACCCGCGTTAATTTGAGGAATAAACTTAATAAAATACTATATAGCCTATAGCCCTCCTCGATTAATGGACTATCCAAAACAAAAAGATTTTTTTTAATTCGTACCAGTAGCTACTGACATTAGCGCGCTTAAACAAACAAACATTAGTATAGATTATTAATTATCTTTGTTCTCAAACAAAAAATCCGACTTCAATTTACATTGACAACTGATAAACCAAGATTATCAACAAGTCAATGAAATACGCATTATCGGGGATACCAGATCTCCCTCAAATTTAATCGAGACCACATAACAAGTATCAGTTTTCAAATACGAAAATACATTCGATATAAGAACCTCCTCCACGTCGGTTAAAAAATGAAATAAAACACTTGTACTTTTTTTTCAATGTTCAATTTTCTTTATATACTGTCGTTATGAGGTGTATCTGTAATTAAATTATTTGTACTACCTCATTACATAGTATTAAAACAAAATCGCTTATCGCTGTCTATATGCTTAGATCTATAAACTACGCAACGGATTCGATGCGGTTTTCTTTAGTAAATAGAGTGATTCAAGAGGAAGGTGCATGATATAGAAGAGGAACACTGATAGTTTTTGCAACCGTGCGAAGCCGGGGCGGGTCGCTAGTAGTTTATAAATCGTCAGTATGTCGTTTACTGTTATCTAATTATCTATTGTAAATTTAGCTCCAGCGATCAGACAACGGCAAGCCCGCATGAGTCGAGCTAAAATTAGAACAGATGACAATGACACCGTTCGATGTTTACGATACGAAACTTTTGAAATGTTGACGTTTTGAGGTGAAACAAGCAAACGAACCAGTGTAATTACGAACCCTTTTACTATAAGCGTAAGGATCATAATGGCCTTTGGATTCTGTAATGGTTTGTAGTTCAAAACTGTAATCTTTTATCGTTGAAAACTAAAAGCACGTGCAGGTAATTGTTAGTAGGTACTTCCTTTACAGAATAATTATGTTATGTTATTGTTAGTAACGCGTATACAGTAATATTATAAAACTGAAGAATTTGTTTGGTTGAATGCAATCATTTGAGGAATTAGGTACCGGTTCGGGTTGATTTAAGTTATTTTAGTTTTAAACAGCCAATTTATTAAGAAAGATTAAGTATCAAATTTTATATATACATTTTTTGCTATAGTTTTAAACATACAGCCAAAATATAGGCTTTAATAGCCTATGTTATTTATACAGATAAATAAAATTGGAGTTGTGTACTAAATGCATATGGATGCATATACACCGTACATATAACAAAATAACATTTACAATTCTTGTCTATCTGTCTGTCTGGCTGACTGTTTGCTCCGGATTTTGACAAGACTTTCACTGGCAGATAGCCGATGAAATATGGAGTAACTAAGGCTGCTCTTATTTTAGAAATTTATTTATTTTTTAACTCTGCGAACTGAAAAATAATATTGTTTAAGTACCACGTGGACAAAGTCGCGGGTACAGCTAGTTCTTTATAATTATTGTTTTCTTGGATATAAATGAATGTGACAAATATGTTTAACTCCCTTAAGCAAATAACGTTTTCCTATAAGTAAATTCCGTTATCATTTTCCGCCGCAAATTTCCTGTTATCACGTTATCAGACAGTTTTATGTTAAGATATTTGTCTCATATATTAGATGAGAACACATGCGTGATGTGTCGCAGTAATAAATAACACACGTAAGTATATAACACACACAAATAAAACAATTAGCGTGTTATTGTTTAAGGTTTTAATTCTCGTGATTTCTACATTAAGAAAATAAAACAATGTAATAATAACATTAATAATATACTTTATTGTACAATAAATCAAAGAACTAAATGAAACTAAATTTACATTACAAGCAATTATAGTCACAAATTGTACAATCGGGCGATCTTATTGCTAATAAGCAATCTCTACCAGACCAGACGGATAGACGGGATCTCTACCAGGACGGAGGTCTGGTTAATAGTCACGATTAAATAAAAATAATGTCGCATATAATTTTGAACAATATTATGTGCTAAACCTATATTTATTTTTTATGCATAATTGTATTGCTAAAGTTCGTAACTTCATTAGGAATTCAATAAAATATATTTTTCTTTATACAATTAGGACAGTAAACAAGTTTACGGTAAGCGATTACCGTAGCTTATTAGACGCCTGCAACATAAGAAGCATCGCAAGAACGGTGCCAACCCTACCCCCAATCTGCCCTATAAGCTCTATTCACCTTAGGAACAGGAACACAACAGTGTTTGAAAGCAGTATTATTTAGCTGTAATTTATGTTAAGGTACTTCCCCAGTTGGTCTACTCCATATTTTGAGCAGGATATTTCCGGCTTTGCCTTACCTCAGTGACAAACATATATTCTAAGTTGCTTAAAATCTGAAGCAGAACAGAAGGTAAAGAACCAATCATAATGCTCTCAAGTAATTTTGTGTTGTGTTCCTGTTGTAAGGTATTCGGAGCTTCTTTGGAAGTGCTGCCTGCTACGGTAACCGTTTACTATCAGGGTTACTGTACGCTTGTTTACCATCGTAGTAGTGTCGAAGTGGTCGCCCAGTGGTCGAAATTCGACCACAATTAATTTAAATTATAAGTTTCGAGCATTTTTAAAGTTCTGTTGTCAAAGATTATACTTCTATAATAATAAACAAAAGAGTATATGTATATGCGTGTGCGTGTGTTTGTATAAGTCAAATATAATAATATGTTAAATTTTTAAATTGATTTAATGTATTTTTATGCAAAATTATATAAAACTATTAGTATTCTGCACTCCTTCTTCATATAAACTATAAGTGTGCGAAATTTCATACCACGTCCGCGAAATTTTCGTGAAAAGTGGTACAAAGTTTTTGCTTCTTACTGAATAGAAATAAAGTTAAAATATGAATGTTTTCGTTATTTTCTTTATCTAAAAGAAAAGAATAAAGAATTTTCTATTTTAGGTAATCCATATCATAATCTTCTTTCAGAAGCAAATAAGTTATTTTTATAACTAACAAACACATGTTTGTGTTTTAGTGGTGCGGTGAGTTTAACAAGAATTTTAACGGCCTTAGAACAAATTGTTCGATGTATTTATGTGCTGGTTGGTGTGGCTTAAGGGTCGTAGAGTCTAATTTTACTTCAAAGTAAATGCATGAAATACCTATTGTTAGTAAAATTTGTAAATAAATTATTATAGACCTCATCTATAACAGTGTAGATTTTTTTTTTGTTGTGTTCTAGTTATTTCCCAAACTATAAAAATAAAAATTTCAATACAAACTGAAATTGCGATTTAGTAATATTCAACACTTGAGCACTTGATTGTGAAAATAAAAAAAAATTAGTTAAAAACTCTTCTGTTAGGTAACGTTATAAGTCGAATAATTATCTTAAACTGTATCACCTATGTATATCACAGCGTCATTGGGTGCGATAAAGCCAGCCCTGCAGTCACCAACCCGCCTGCCCAGCGTGGTGACTATCGGCAAAACACATGAGCTCACGCCATTTTGGCTCGAACTTGTGGAGGCCTATGTCCAGTAGTGGACTGTGATGATAATGATGATGTATCACCTAATAGCTGATACAGGTTCTTAGCATATGATTTCGCTTTATTCAATCAGTGCCTATTTATCGCAGTCCACTGCTGGACATGGGCCTTCTCAAGTTCGCGCCAAACACCTCGATTTTCCGAAATCCTCATCCAGCCTTCACCGACAATCTTATCGTCTAAGCATATATTCTTAAGAAATAGAAACGCGCCTTAAAATATCATACGAATACTGTATGCTCCATTCAGAGTGTGTGTATTGTTATGTTAATCTGTCACCGAAGCCGGATAATCCTTATTTATGTAGTGGAATATGTTTATGGTAATCCTTCTCTCCAAGCTTCGCAATAATAACGTCTCAGTGTCGATGTATCGGTGACCGTAAATAGGCATCAAACTTCAGTGATGTTCGCTGTTTATTCTTCAGCAATCCTATTTATATGGTTTTGGTTTTCTTGTTGAGTAAAATTAGTTTCAATTTTGGGTATTATAAATTTAAAGCTATATAAGACGTCTCACCTTGCTGCCTTTGTCAACATGTGACCTGTCTCACGTCTCACCTTGGGCGCAGACCTACCAATTATTATATGTGAAAAGTGGAGCTTAATGCGTTGCTCCTCTGCGGGTAAGCGGAATTTTTCTACCAATAGTAAATTTATAGACTCCTAGTCTATAATTACTACCGGACACGCTCTTATACTTACGAAGGCACCCTGGGAAGGCCCAACAAAAATTTTGCATAAAATGTTGCAAATCAGCCTATATGGTTGGTCGATTGTGCCACAGAAACGATAAAAATAAAAGTAGCTAGTGGTAATTTTTTCGTGTATTTTTAACAACTTATATGTACATTATAAGTCTGAAAGTTGGAACTATGATATCAATTTTAATCGAAAACTTGAGTTAATTAGAACGAGTTTATATAATTATAGATAACTTCATTTTTATATTATGATTCTGTCCAATGTCAAACAGGCGAGTCATTGACCTTGATAAACGGTCTATAGAGTTAGGGGCTTGCCTTCATGATATCTGATATTACTAACAGTGAAAGCGCTATGAACTTGGAAGTTATTGAAGTTTATTTTAGATTTGATGATTTCGGTAGGACGTAATATATACATATTTGTATATACTTATTTTGTATATGACTTACACTTTATATACTACTCTACTTTCACTTAAAATCGTATTTGTATTTACGAAGTTAAATATAAATTTGGTGCTATTTAAATCAAAACTTTTTATGAGTTGCTATAGTTGTTAAAGTAATTGACATATAATTTTTATGTTTAATAGGCCGAATTCAAAACGTTGTAAAAATATCATCATAATATTAAAAGTCAAACAATGACTATGTATAAATTGCTTAATCAAACGCTCTCATTTATGCAACAGCATTGCTCTATGAATTGTAAAATGTACAGAGAAGGGCGAAACGCTTAAATTTTTGTTTAAATTAAAATTCGTATCACGTTCACGGTGAATGGAAAACATGAAACGCTAAACATTTTGGGGAAATTTTGAGACAGGAATACATAATTTGAGATTAAAATCATTTTCTTTTTAGGAATGTTGTAGCCCTTATTATTTTTACGGTTATTTCTTATTGTGCTATATCCTTGTTCGAAGAACCCACTCAACAGTTCGTATCTAACAATTTTCCAAGTAACCAAAACAATTTAAACGTGGTGTACTCCTTGCCATGTCCTGTTCTGGTGAACGTGTCTCAATAATTTCAATAACGCCGATCGTACCGATTTCATGTAGCATATAAATGTCTGTAGAATTAGAAGTTGTTTCTGGTCGAAGTGTTTGTTCTTGTGGGTCGTCACAAATCGTAACAGGTCACCTCTCACATAGTATTATGCAATCATTAAATAAATATGAATATACGCCTCAGCCTGTAATATCCGACTGCTGCGCATAGGCCTCTTTCCCCATGTAGGAGAAGGATCAGAGTTTAATCCACCACGCAGCTCCAATGCGGTTTGGCGGATATATTCCATACTATGAGTAACGATCGCCATCAGGTGTACATGATAACAACCGGGATCGACGGCTTAACGTGCGCTCCGAGGCACGGTGGGGAGTTACCACAAAAACTGCACAAACACCCAGACCACGGCAAACATGTATGGCCAATACAAATGTTCGTCATGTGCAGGGATCCAACCCGCAACCGCAACCGCCAGCGCAACAGCCACAAGCCATACTTTTCTTGGTAATTAATTCATAAAGAGCGTGACCTAAAGCGAATCTTATGAATTCCACGCAAATCCAGTATACCCATACAAGCTGCTGTTCTATAATTACTTAACAATATAGATTTACGACTTCTATAAACAACGCAATATATTATGTAGAACGTATGTTAATTGTCTGTCGCTTTTAATATGTTAAACAATATTAATATGAATGAAGTCCACTTGAGATGTCATGAATAACATTTGAAACACAAAAGCATGCATGCATGCATCGACTTAGAACAATCGCTATCGGAGCATCAGTTGATCAATGAAGTATGCATCGACTGCTATTCATGCGGCTCGACCATGCGAAACGCGTTTCAGAGACTAAATAGCCCAAGAGACGCGTCATAATGTTTTTATACTACTCGATCGACTACCCTACAATGTGAGTGTCGCTTTTCGGTAATATTTTTAACCGACTTCAAAAAAAGGTGGAGGTTACTCAATCCGACCGTATATATAAAAAAATAAATATATAAGTATGGTGCCATGATAAGGAAACCAGGATTTGGTGATGGAATCCCAGAGATATCGAAGGAAACCTCGAAAATCGTAGTGACCGGTAGTGCGTTTATTAATTTTTTTCATCTACTTACGTTGTATTACTTGTTTGTATGTAATTGAAGTCGGTTTTTTTTTTGTTTGCGAGCAAACACAATTATTCTGTCTTTGTTTGCCTCTTTGGTATACTGTACTTCACAATGTATCTTCGTGTCTTATAAGTTATGAAAATAGTTGAAAATATATAAGTAAAAACCTCACTCACCCGTAATCACTTTCTGTGATTTTCTATAAGTTTAAGATATATTCCCCAGGTGGGCTGTTCCAAATTTGAAGCAAGGTACTTCTTGCATTGTTTTGAGAAAGTTCATAGTCTTAAGTTTTTTTAAAAACCAAAACTTAAAGAGCGAAGCACAAATACATTACACATTAAAAAATGAACGCTAATGCAAGTGAAACCATGTCGGACATTTTGTTATAACATAAACTCACATTTCCAGTAAAATCAATATGATTATTCTTGAAGTAAGCGTGTGGGTTTTGATCTAATCTCAGTTAACATTTACTTAACTGTTATCCACTTAGAATTAGCTATAAATGTTGCTTTATGGACTTCAATTTATGTTTCCATCTACCTGTTAGGACTAAGTATATACATACGTACTTATGTACTACGGAGTATATAGAGGTGTACATTAAACGACAATGAGGAAATTGGTATTTATAGTTACTTTTACTGTACTTTGATTGTGTAGATGTCGCTTGATATTTGTAGCCCATAAAGTATATGATAAAGCCTGTCCAAAGCACGTCGTTTTCAAATCGACCTGGTACGAATGGTACCTGATGTTGGTGCGTTGCAGTAAATTTTATTATAACACAGATATTATAAATATGTGTTATATTTGGTTTAAATAAATCCTTTCGTGTCCTGACGTGTCTGCTCGTATTTTTTTTTTTGTTTTATATTTCCAATTTGATCTTAGACGCTCTAAGAATGTTAATGTATTTAATAACACCCATAAACATTTTTCAACTGAAAAGAAATGACAATATTGTAATTATTATTATTATTCGTGTTATTTTTTGTTTATTTCTAATATATATTTTGGAAATATTATCTTCACTGCTTTATCATCATCTCTTGCACTATTACATAAAGGGTATAAGTTCAACGACAGTGCGTGTGTGGTGTGGAATTTTTTATGATAATTTTATCTTTCACAACAACCACGTGAACATGCAAAGATTTATAATATTACAAATTATGGAAAACGTTGTAGTAATAACTATTCAGCAGTTAATATAAATCCTATTATAAGATAAACATACACTGCATGCTACAGTCTACCAGCCACATTCTACTAGCTGACGTGACAAACGGAAAGAAATGTCTTATGTATTGTCAAACACACGGAAAGTAGAAATAATCGTTCTGGCAATTTCGCAAAGGTGCTAAAGCCAAAAAAAGATGAAGAAGAAGAAGAAATAATAGTTACGTTTCTGAAATTTTAAAATTTTCTGCAATAATATTATATTCTGATGAACCTTCTATGTGGTATTTGAATACCCACTTACTTTAAAATAATAACAATTTAAATTCATCATTTCGTTCAAAATTAAATATAAAATCATTTCTTGGGATTTATAAATTAGTATGCAAATTATATTGGTATGTTATTAAGAGATAGAACGCGATATATACTACCAAACATTGTTTTTAAATATTTTATTAGCTATCTGTAAATGTTGCCAGCTAAATAAATATCACATTTTAATGGGAATGTTTTAAGTAAGTACTGGATTTGCAAGCTGTCATTTCTACTAATTGCTATTTAATAAGGTAGCTGCGTATACTTACGTGATGTTTCTTTACAATGATATCTTATACGTAGAAATGAATCTTATTGCCTCGTGTCACTAATGTGGAAATAGCGTGTCGCTTATTCCGTTTTAAAGTTGGAAGCTACATTGGGATCTTGTTTACACACTTATCCATTCATTTGCACATGATTAGGATGCCTTTTACTATCGATTGAACGTGCATTTCACGTTTAAATAATAATCCGACACTTTTAAGTTTTCCTTCACATCTTCTATAACTTATTCGTATAAGTAATAGAAGAAACTTGGACAATGTTTGTGTACCTAGTCTTTTGAAAATATGATATTCAATTTAAAGTAATGTCTGTTCATATATGCATTTGTCTGTGTGTCTGTATGTTTACGTTTGTGTGCGTGTAGGGTATCTTGAGAGGACTGATCTGATTGACTTGCTTTGGTTGTCTTCCTTCTTGACAAATATTTGTATCAGCCTTACGAATGTTTGTCTTTGTCTTGTCTTGTTTGTGGTTTGGGCGTTTGGTTTTGAATGAAGATTGTTTCTATAGTCCCGATATAGGCTTTTATACTACTGAGGGCTATTTTGTGTAATGCGTTCATTTATTTACTAATTACGCGTTCGTTTATTTAATCACTATATATATATATATATATATATATATATATATATATATATATATATATATATATATATATATATATATATATATATATCATATTATTATAATAGGTAATCGGATTAATCTTTAAAGTATTCAGAATATTTTTACAACACGTATTGTAGCTGCATTTTAACCTATTTATATTAAACGAAGAATTGACGTACGATTTTATTTTTGTGTTTGTGTCCCACACATTAGGAATTTTAAACATTTTTGAATATCATATCAAAAATCTTAATTCAAAATCAAAAAGCTTAATTGGCAAGAGCGCCGACACAGTCAGTCGGAGATGCGGGTTCGATCCCCGCTGAAGCGGTCGATTTTTGATATGATATTCAAATATGTTTAGAATTCCTAATGTGTGGGTAACACAAAAATAAAATCGTACATATTAAAAATAGCATGGTGTCGTCTCCTGTCAAGGATTTTCATTGTAATATGAAGCTTTGAATAGTTACGGGTTTCTGTAAAGAACTCACTATAGACGGCGCCACGGTTCGCTTAAACCGAAAATAAAATCATCATATCAAAAATTTCGATCTAGCGGGTACATCGTTCCATAGCTTAATTGGCTAGAGCGCCGACACGGTCAGTCGGAGACGCGGGTTCGATCCCCGCTGGAGCGGTCGATTTTTGATATGATATTCAAAAATGTGAAGAATTGACGTATTATACGTGTGCTGTAAACACGTTGCTTTCCGACTGTAATTTTCGATGGCCTTGTATAGTGTTACTTGCGCATATGTCATCGGATTACGTCTCAAATACAGTATTATTAATGATATACTAATATTATACAGATTTATTAAAATTATTAAACAATCTTTATAATGATAAAAGTAAAAGAATATGGCAGTCTGACTTTGATGGTTGATTGCTTTTTTTTGTAAAAGTTAATGGGTTCTCCGAGGTTTTACCCGCGTTGCATTTCTTATTATGTATGATAATAATTAATTCCTAACTATTTTATTTTAATTTGACACATGAGTATTTATTCGCTCCTATGAGTTGTTTGATCAAATTACGACATAAAAATCTTTCAGTAGGCGTCTTTGGGTTTGTTACATTACCAACTTATTATTATTATTATAATTATAAAAATTAACGTTGCTAAGTGTAAAACTCGAGAATGGCTCGACGAAATGGCTTTATTTTTTTTTCTATGTTCCTTTAAAGGCCCACGGAAGATTTTAATAAAAAAAAATTACTATCAACTGTATGACAGAACGAAGTTTGTAAGTTTCTAAATGTTATAAGGACATACATCAAAACATACAAATGTGTAATGATTGTAACTATATAACTATAAGATTTTTTTTTGTCACCAGATGTGTCTCACCGAATGGATCAGACTGCGAGACTATAGAGGCGGTCGGTCTCGTGTCATCTTCGGGAGGGAGATACCCGCCTGGGTGTGGGAGGCATACCGGGTTATAGGGGTGTTCCTCTTTGGGTGTGCCTGCCAGCAGCTCACCACTGATGTAGCCAAGTACACCATCGGAAGGCTGAGGCCGCATTTCTTCTCCGTAAGTACATTTCCTTATAATGGTTTCTATACTAAAAAACGATCCGTTTTGCTTACGATCAATTTCGAACATGTCGTGTTTTTACCAATCTTATAGGCTTCGGAGGCTTCTTCTTGTGCTGTGTGGTTTCGGCACTAAAGAATTTAGCCACCCCATCTCTTCCCGTGGGTGTCGTAAGAGGCGACTAAGGGATAGCACAGTTCCACTACCACCTTGGAACTTAAAAGGCCGACCGATGGCGGGATAGCCATCCAACTGCTGGCTTTTTAAATGCACAGACCGAGGACGGGCAGCAGCGTCTTCGGTGCGACAAAGTCAGCCCTGCGGTCACCAACCCGCCTGCCCAGCGTGGTGACTATGGGCAAAAACCCCCATGAGTTCGAACCTAAAAATAAGGCCCTCAGTTCCCGGCAGCCCCACTATTCCCGGCTACGGCAGCGGCCGTGGTAACGGTGGGGTAGAGGGTGCTAAGAATCACCGGGGTACGGGAGGCTGCCATAGAAAAATATTCCTGGCTACGTATAATGGACGCACGCTACGGTTGGACCATCACCTCACCGAACTTGAGGTAGAACTTAGTCACATTAAGTGGAGCATACTGGGGTTGTCTGAAGTCCGAAGAGAGGGAGAGGACACGATGATCCTGGACTCCGGGCACTTGTTCTACTTCCGTGAAGGTGATGGGCTTTCCCAAGGTGGCGTCGGTTTTCTGGTTCACAAGACTCTCACTAACAACGTTGTGGAAGTCAGTAGTGTGTCGACCCGGGTAGCGTACCTTGTACTTAAGCTCACCGACAGGTACTCCCTGAAAGTGATACAGGTATATGCGCCGACCTCGGCACACTCTGACGATGAAGTCGAAGCCTTTTATGAAGATATCACAAGGGCCATACATGGCACTACTTCGACCTTCTACAGCGTTGTTATGGGAGACTTCAACGCTAAAGTGGGAGTACAAGGCCGCGACGGATCGAGCATCGGACCACACGGATTGGGGCACAGGAATCACAGGGGGCAGACGCTTGTCAACTTCCTCGAATCGGAGAGGCTCTTCTTGATGAACTCATTTTTTGAGAAGAAGCCCCAAAGGAGGTGGACATGGCAAAGCCCCGATACTGTGACGAGGAACGAGATAGATTTCATCATAGCGGATAAAAGGCATATATTCAGAGATGTCTCAGTGGTTAACAGGTTTAACACCGGCAGCGACCACCGGCTAGTACGGGGCACTCTGAATATATGTCTCCGAAAGGAGCGGACCCGCTTGATGAAATCTACTCTCCGACCCACGCTGCCCCAAATACTATGTGGCTCCGAGCAGTTTCAGTTGGAACTCCAAAACCGATTCGATTCGCTGGAAACTACTAGCGACGTGGACGAGATAACCGACAACGTGGTGAAGACGGTGTGTACACTGGGTCGCAGGCACTTTCCACCAACAAAGCCAACGAAGCAGTCCAAACTTTCTCCCGAAGCCTTGGATCTGATGCGGCAGAGGCGCGAGTTGCCGGCTGCTTCGCCAGAACAGAGGGCTCTTTCCAAGAGGGTACGGAAAATTATTCGCCGAGACCTCCGCTGCTCAAATACGAGAGAGGTTGCTCCTCTGATTGAGCAGAATAGGGGGTCCAAAGTTTTCCAAAGACCATTGGGGAGAAGACTTCTTGCGAAGCTTAAAACAGCAGATGGCAGAACCGTCTGCTCTCGCCCTCAGGTCCGAGAAGAGGTTGAGAATTTTTATGGACAGCTGTACTCGTCGAGCGCACGCAAGCCTGCGACTTGGGACACCGAAGATCCACGGGCACCATTGTTGCGCCATTATTCGGAGTGTATCCCGGACTTCGAAGAGGATGAGATTGGTGCAGCGCTCGGGCAGCTTAAAAACGGAAGGGCCCCGGGGGATGACGGAGTTACCACTGAACTCCTTAAAGCCGCAGGGCGACCTGTCCTGAAAGCCTTGGCAAGACTATTTAACGCCGTCATCCACCGAGGTACCACGCCGGAGGCGTGGTCCAGGAGTGTGGTGGTGCTGTTCTTTAAGAGAGGCGATAAGTCTCTGTTAAAGAATTACAGACCGATCTCACTTCTGAGCCACGTCTATAAGCTGTTTTCGAGGGTTGTTACGAATCGTCTCGCCAGAAGACTCGACGAATTCCAACCACCAGAGCAGGCTGGGTTTCGAAATGGCTACAGCACCGTGGACCACATCCATACTGTTCGGCAGATTATCCAAAAGACGGAAGAATATAATCAACCGCTGTGTATGGCATTTGTGGACTACGAGAAAGCCTTCGAGACCTGGGCTGTCCTGGACTCTCTGCAGAGATGTCATGTCGACTGGCGATATATCGAGGTACTAAAATCTATGTACGACGCGGCGACGATGACCGTTCATGTCAATGACCAAAGAACAAGACCTATTTCCCTCCGGCGCGGGGTAAGACAGGGGGATGTAATATCACCGAAACTGTTTACCACTGCGCTAGAGGATGTTTTTAAGACCTTGGATTGGGGGGAACGGGGCATCAACGTCAACGGTGAATTCATCTCTCACCTTCGTTTCGCCGACGATATTGTCATCTTTGCGGAGACGCTGGATGAGTTAGGCCAAATGCTGGCCGGCCTAAACGAGTCCTCCCGACGTGTCGGTCTCTGTATGAACTTGGATAAGACGAAAGTTATGTTTAACAACCAAGTCATACCGATACCGGTATCGGTCGATGGTACCCTTCTCGAAGTTGTTCAGGATTATATTTACCTAGGCCATACTATCCAACTAGGCCGCAACAACTTCGAGAAGGAGGCCGATAGGAGGATTCGGTTGGGCTGGGCGGCGTTTGGCAGACTCCGTCGCGTCTTCACTTCGAAGATTCCGCAATGCTTGAAGACAAAAGTTTTCGAGCAATGCGTCCTGCCTGTGTTAACATACGGAGCCGAGACGTGGACACTGACCAAAGGACTGGTCCACAAGTTTAAAGTCGCTCAACGTGCAATGGAACGGGCTATGCTTGGGGTCTCTCTCAAAGACAGGATTAGAAATGAGACTATCCGCGGGAGAACGAAAGTAACCGACATAGCCCACAGAATTAGCAAGTTGAAGTGGCAGTGGGCTGGTCATCTGTGTCGCAGGACCGATGGCCGTTGGAGTAGACGGGTCCTAGAGTGGAGACCGCGTCTTGGCAAACGCAGTGTGGGACGTCCTCCGGCCCGTTGGACCGACGATCTACGTAAGATTGCCGGTGTAGGCTGGATGAGGATTGCGGAAGACCGGGATGTGTGGCGCGAACTTGGGGAGGCCTATGTCCAGCAGTGGACTGCGATAGGCTGAAGTGAAGTGATAGGCTTCGGGATTGTAATCTATATATTAATACGCGAAGCAAAAACTTTGTACAGCTTTTTACGAAAATTGCGCAGACGAGTATGAAATTTCACACACTCATAGTTTATATGGAGAAGGAGTGCAGGATGCTATTTTTTTTTTTTTAATTATGCATAAAAAATACACGAAATCAATAAAAAAACATTACATAGTCAGTACCAGGTATTTGAGACACACAGATGCATATATATGTATATATTCTTTTGTTTATTATTATAGAAGTCTCTGTTAGTTCGTTAAATGAGTCTGAGATGAATGCATAAATACTTATCTAGACGATAGAAGTCAAAATTCTCAAATTAGGGTCATTCCTAAATTTGTCAATTTTTATTTTATTTTATTCAATTAAGTGTATTTTACATACATATTTTTTGTTTTATAGACTATATATTGTTTGCTATTTAGACACTAGGTAATAGGATAGTCTATTCAAAAAACTTAAACATTACAAACCTGAAAAAAACCTCACCATACCACAACTTACTTTACTTTTACTTCGCCTATTATTATTTTATCAAAGTCAATTTCGCCTACAAGTAATAAATATAATTGAAACAATTGGTAACTGCCGTTATGTGCACATTCCGCCAAAACTATATAAGACGGATTTCAATTAAATCTTACAACTTTTATATGCTGGACTCCAGGCTCTTATAGAAAAAATGTATTATCTTCATTTATTATCAAGTTATTAAAGCATAAACTACTAAAGTATGCATATTACAATGATTTTTTTAACCGCTTCGTATTCAGAAATGCATTTTTGGGTGTAGTCTTATTGACGTTTTTTCTTATGCCGCATATAATAATAAATAATCATTACATAGTATAAAACAAAGTCGCTTCCCGCTGTCTGTGCGCTTATCTTTAAAACTACGCAACGGATTTTGTTGCGGTTTTCTTTAGTAAGTAAAGTGATTCTAGAGGAATGTTTATATGTATAATACATGCATAATATATTAGAGGCACACTGATAGTTTAAGAGGTTTCCTATTTTATATCGTAAATAAACACATTTTTTGCGCTTACATTTCAAATATTTATTTTATATTTTATATTTAGTATCAGTTATTGTACCCCTGCGAAACGGGGGCGGGTCGCTAGTATTTAATATGATAAGAAACACGAATGAAATCACGTGTATTATCTACTTAAGAACAGATAACTATGTCAGTAAAATACGCTATGTACTTAAGTTAACGCTGTAACAACCACCTGACAATCGGCGGTTTGCGGGTTCGATTCCCGTTCGGGTTGGATATTTGTATTTGTTCAAATATTTCTTTTCGGTTTGGATGACTGTCTTTGTGGTACCTCGGAGAGCACGTCAAGCTTAAGCTGTTGGTCCCAGTTGTTATCATAAATACCTGATAGCGATCGTTACTCATAGTTGGGAGTATATCCCCCCCCCCATGCAGTGGAGCATCGTGGTGGATTAAAATCCTGTTCTTGTCCTACATGGAGAAAGAGGCCTATGCTTAGCAGTATGATGTTACCCCCTGAATCTTAAAAAAGTTGGTACGCCACATACATGTATTATATTTAGTGTATATTTAAAGTGACCTGTGCTTTACGTCATTCACAACTTTTTCTCAATTTTTATTGAAAATTATGCCAAGAAAATTACATGTAATTTTGTATGTAGTAAAAACTGTGAGATTGAAAATCATTAATTTCGCGTTTAAACGTGAGAAGCGAGGTTTTTTTCCTCACTAATAATAATGTATTATTGTCGCATACAAGCATGTTGTTATTTGAATCATTTTTTAAGTAATGAACGCCTTAATATAAATTTATCTTAATAAAAATACTGTTATTATTTCATTCTTACAGCTTGTCATTCGTGTGGGTTATTGACTCCCATAAAGAAAACGAACAAACGTACATGACGTACATCCACATCCTTTGACAGTACCATGTCATTAGTTCGCGTAACCGCAATTATTCCGTCAATCATTCCTTTGATCCCTTCTCAATACACTCCACGTAAATCACTACAATTAGACATAAATTAGTGCTAAGAAATGTGCTTATAGAACATGCTTACAAAGACAGTCTCAGAGATGAAAATTATTGAACTTCATATATACAATTAAAAGGAATGATTTATTTGTAATAATTAAACTCTGAACGATTGTTTTATCATTAGAAGTCTATATCATGCAGGCTATAAAAGATCACGTTATAACACAACGTAGGAGAATAGCCGGTAACTATATTACAATATGGTTACTATGTCGATATGAATAAAATAACGATTGCTCATAATTTTGTTGCACTAAATTGTCAATGAGGGACTTTATCTCACATAAACTGTGTTGAATCGAGACTGTGTCAAAATTCTAACTGTAAAATACAATCTGTCAAACGAATAGTTAAAATAATAATTATTTTTGGTACGTAATAAATTGACAACGCTCTGGTGAAGCGGTGCATGTGCCGTGTGAGCTTGATTGCGGGTTCGATTCCGATCGAGATGAATATTTGTATTTGTACAAATAAGTATTTTTTTCTAGTCTGGTCGTCTGGTCTTGTATCACCGTGCCCCTGAGTCTGTCCCAGTTGTCATAGACACCGGATAGTGATTGTTACTCATAGTAGGGAATATATCCGCCAATGGAACAGCCTGTTGGATTTTAAGCTCCAACCCTTCTCCTACATAGAGAAAGAGGTCTGTGCCCAGCAGTGGGATATTACCGACTGGATCGTGATGTAATCCATATTGTACAGCTAATTATAACTTATTTCCATATATTAATACAAGATTGATACTTAGCTTACGGTCACAAATGCTTTGGGTATTTTTTTTTTCAAGCTACATATTAATAAACACATATGTGTGTCACACTGTGTTGCTATGGCATTAAAGAATATAACCACCCCCTCTCTTCCCGTGGGTGTCGTAAGAGGCGACTAAGGGATAACACAGTTCCACTACCACCTTGAAACTTATAAAGCCGACTGATGGTGGGATAACCATCCAATTGCTGCCTTTGAAATATACAGGCCGAACAGCAGCGTCTTCGGTGCGATAAAGCCAGCCCTGCGGTCACCAACCCATTTGCCCAACGTGGTGACTATGGGCAAAACACATGAGTTCACGCCATTTTCGGCGTGAACTTCTGGAGGTGAACAGTGGATTTCGATAGGCTGACATGATGATGGTGATGATGATGACGTTTATATAATTATTTTGAAATACGTGTTTCTTGCATTCTCGTTAGACAGTTATCCTTATTGATTGAATATTGCGCGCAGAAGCCGTTGAGGTTGAGGCTCGATAAGCTCATAAGCCGATTTCACAGTCCCCGCTCGCTGTCGGGCTCCCACTAGCCTCCTATTATGCATTTCATAAATATTGGTATGAACACCACGTAGAGTGAAAATTATCATACAATTTCAAAGCTTAATGTATTTTTGAAGTCAAACATCTTTACGTACGCTTGACTTGGGGCCAAGCTGGTAAATGCGTGACGAGAGCGTTACAAAAAGTGTGATCGGGTGGCGCGGAAGGAAGTTGAGAGGGATATCTAAGTTAGTGAAAAATAGGAAGAGAGTTACGTTTCCTAGGTTTTACTTCAGTTGTGCAGAATAAAGCACACTCGTTTTTATTTGTTGTTTTCTTTTGTGTATAAATTATGTGGTGCGTAAGTGATTCGTAAGGAAGAGCTATTAAGTACCTACCATAACTAGTAAAAATTACCAAAAGTACGATATCCTAACTTTTTATCTCTTTTTCCACATTTTGATAAAATGGTAGATGAACAAGTTGACCACCATCATGTTAAGTGGTTACTGCCGCTTTGACGACTGCAAAATTATAGGAATTGCAGGCGCGTCATAGACATTTAGCTAAAGTATACTTCGTAAGAGGTTGAATAATGTGATAGTAGAATTAAGAATAGTCGTATTAAATTTCGCGGTTTTAGTCTATAAATTATACCGGCTTCAGTTGACCGTTTTTGTGAGTCAGTTAATTTTTCTTGTTACTTACATAGAGATCCTCTAACCCGCAATGAAGCAGCGTGGGTGATTAATCTCCAGTCCTCCTACATGACAAAAGAGGCCTGTGCCCAGTTGTGGGATATTACGAGAACTACAAGAACTCGTGGTCGCGATATCAATGACTAGATGAATGATTTAGATTTTGTTTTCAAAAACTATTCATAGTTGTTTAAAAATTCCTAAGTTTAAATTTTTGAAATCAAGCGTATGTAGAAAACGGATTAAATTTGTTTAACAAACCAGACAGTTTACAGAGGACTTATAGTATAATCGTTTCCGTATTAAGTTAATTTTATTTTTCAACAGACTAATCCCGAGGGTAAAAAATATCATTCTGATAAGTTAATTTTAAAAAACCCGTCACAGGCAATTTAAGCATTAGGGTGCTTTTTGTCAATATGTCCGTAACATATAATATGAAATACATATTCAGATCGGGAACGTCACTCGGAACAGGATTGAACCAGATCATACCGGATTAAACCAGAATGGAGAATGTTCCAGTGATTAGGACACCAAATAGTTGTATTGGATTTTTTTTTAAATATCGGTTTTATGTTAATTGAATTGTATGCTACTGTTATTTATTATCTTAAAAATAGCTTAAATACATAAAATTGATTTCTGTCAATTCTTACACATAATTTTCAACTTCTTTAATTTAATAATAAAACATATGTAACGCGGAACAATAGCTATTGTTACGTTTATAAAAAATATCCGTTTACTGTTTTACTCTGCGGTGTAATTAAGTATGAAATTTTATTACCTTCGATCAAGTTGGAGGCAGTAAAGTTTTAACGATCGATAAAAATTTTTACTCATAGACTAATGACGTAAATTAGTAATAAACATGTTATAAGTTACAAAATTGAGTTGTCTTAAATTTTAAAATAGCATAGATGAGTTTTTATACGACTAGATCAGAAAACAAACTTATGGCCCATCTGATAGTGAGCGGCTACCGTACCCTAGAGACGCCTAGAACACCAGAAGCTTGGGCTTCTAGGCGCGTTGCCGACCAAGCGATAATTGCGTGTGAGTAACTACGTCTGTAGTATACTCACTCACTTACAATTTACATAATTCTATTGACCTGAGCGTATCCTAATTACTCAATTGAAGCCACTTTAAACGGTCTAGATCTGTACGGTGTGACTTACTGCACTGAATAAATTACACATGTTTTATGATATGTTAGGAATATCTTTATTGGATTTAACGTTTGTGTTTCAATGCTCCTTTTAAATGAACTACGCACATAAATAAACACGGCGTGATTACCGTGTCCATTATGATTTTCATATCTGTGGTACTTATTGTTTAAATATTGCACATAAATTCATGTCATACTTTTACACATTCGATTTACAAAATCATTTTTTAAGAAACTTTTAAGTCCTTTGAAATTATTATAAAACAATAATCTCTTAAATTAATATTTTTAAGGTCTATTTTATTTACAATTTTGAAGCAATTTTATCTATCATCAATTATAATGATGCTTAAAAAACTTACTGCTCTCGAATTTAATTCTGAGACCATGATGTTCCACGTTCAAATGCTTACACTGAGTTCGAGTATGGCATGCAAAAACATATGCGATTCGGCTGATGTAAAATGGTTACTGTTACATTGGCCATATTGGTGTTTGCCGTGGTCTGGGTGTTAGTGCAAATGTGTAAGAATAGATTTATTCTTACCAAGAAAGAATAATTATAATTATATATATTACTAGCCGACCCGCGTCCGAAGTGGTTGGGCGTTAATTATTATTTTTGTGATGCAAATATATAGTAAAGTTTTCATCTCACTCGAATTTCTCCGACTTGATTTACATCACTCACTCACTCACTCACTTCAGCCTATCGCAGTCCACTGCTGGACATAGGCCTCCCCAAGTTCGCGCCAGACATCCCGGTTTTCCGCAATCCTCATCCAGCCGACACCGGCAATCTTACGTATATCGTCGGTCCAACGGGCCGGAGGACGTCCCACACTGCGTTTGCTAAGACGCGGTCTCCACTCTAGGACCCGTCTACTCCAACGGCCATCGGTCCTGCGACACAAATGACCAGCCCACTGCCACTTCAACTTGCTAATTCTGTAGGCTACGTCGGTTACTTTCGTTCTCTCGCGGATAGTCTCATTTCTAATACTATCTTTAAGAGAAACCCCAAGCATAGCCCGTTCCATTGCACGCTGAGCGACCCTAAACTTGTGGACCAGTCCCTTCGTCAGTGTCCACGTCTCGGCTGCGTATGCGTATTCAAGCATTGCGGAATCTTCGAAGTGAAGACTCGACGAAGCCTGCCAAACGCCGCCCAGCCCAACCGAATCCTCCTATTGGCCTCCCTCTCGAAGTTGTTGCGGCCCAGTTGGATAGTATGGCCTAGGTAAATATAATCCTGAACAACTTCGAGAAGGGTACCATCGACCGATACCGGTATCGGTATGACTTGGTTGTTAATCATGACTTTCGTCTTATCCAAGTTCATACAGAGACCGACACGTCGGGAGGACTCGTTTAGGACGGCCAGCATTTGGCCTAACTCATCCAGCGTCTCCGCAAAGATAACAATATCGTCGGCGAAACGAAGGTGAGAGATGAATTCACCGTTGACGTTGATGCCTCGTTCCCCCCAATCTAAGGTCTTAAAAACATCCTCTAGCGCAGTGGTAAACAGTTTCGGTGATATTACATCCCCCTGTCTTACCCCGCGCCGGAGGGAAATAGATCTTGTTCTTACACATACTATTATTTTTCACTGATTTTTTTGTTCAATAACAATAAAAGATAGCCTATGTTTATGTACACATGAGTTCACGTTATTTTTGGTGTAAACTTGTGGAGGCCTATGTCCAGCAGTGGACTGTATAGGCTGTAATGATGATGATGATAGCCTGTTACTCCTGTATAGTGTAGCTTTCTGTTAGTGAAATAATTTTCATGATCGGAACAGTATTTCCAAAGATTACCCCCTACAAACAATCAAAGTTGGAAACTTTACCTCTTTATAATATTAGTATAAATAAGAGAATTTTCTTAGGATTTGATTGTGTCATATTCTTGGTATATATATTTTAGCATACCTAACAATTAATCATTCGACTTCTCAACGTGTTGATAACTAAAACGTAACTGTTTACGTGACTGGAATATTAACAGCCGATTAATGATTGATAGATCGATTGCTTCGCATAAATTATTAGCAAATTGAATTCTTGTATGGGTACTTGTAATGCAAGCAAGGACGGGTTGTTTTAATTGATAATATTTGTTATTAAAAAAACCGGAGAAATAAATATTGTATAACTTTTTATTTACTGCTTAATTAGTGACGGATTATTGGTTAAAATTAAGATTTTTTTTTCTTAAACTTACATAGATATTTTATGATCGATCACTTCATGATGGTTTTCGATAAACTATGAAGTTTTAATGAAGTAATTTACTATATTAAATTTCAATTTACGTAATTCCTTTACCTTTGTGAAAACTTTTATATATGCCCAGTAACTGAAATCAAACCCACTGAGCACGAAAATATTATCGTACCGTCCTATTTAACCCGGTTCAAAATTGAGAAGTGTCGTCAACTGATATAACTTTTTACTCGGTTTACTGAATTTGAGCATTCCTTTTTTTAATGTAAAGATGGTGCTTTTTATATGGTCGAGTACTTTCACCTGATAATGCGTATTAAATTGATTATTTTTTTACTATCTACATTGTATTACTTTTCTATGTAAATTACAGTCGGTTTTTTTTCGTTTGCGAGCAAACAATTATTTTTTATCGAAACAAACGGTGCGTACATTTCGTTAACGAAAATATTAAAAGTCATTATAAAAAAACTACATATTGAAATATAAATTGTTGTCCCATAAAGTAAACATAGTCTAAATAAACTAAGTCATTTTATTAATTTGAATTTGTTAGCCGACTTAAAAAAAGGGAATGTACTCAATTCGACTGTATTTTTATATGTCTGTTACTTCAGAACTTTTGACTGGATGGACCGATTTTAATCAAGATTTTACTAGCACTTTCGAGTTATATATAACAATGCGTAAGTACCTGACTATTTTTCTTCTAGCTAAGTTGTCAATATAATTGAAATTATTTCTTTTCGTTTGCAAGCAAACACAGTCATTGTACAAAAAGTTTGGTTTGCGACGTTTGTTCTTAATTGGCGTATCACCTGACTTATAGTGATCTCAGAGCGTTGGTATTCCCTATTGACTGTATGTTTGTCACTGCGTATCCATAAATCTAAGCAGAGCGACCGTTTCTACCCTCGTGTCTAAATTTACACCTCGTGTTATACTTTTGTATGACGTTTTACCGTCTGGGTGGCTGTAACCGAAGCTGTTAATTTAAAACGTAGCGTTTCTATATCGTTAGTGAACTAAGTTAGGGTTTCGCTAAGTTTATTTATTGGTATTTTATTGGTACAAGTGACTTGTGCTGTATCTATTTTTATTGTTATATTTTTCCTTGTTGTTTTGTAATGTCAATTTTGATATGAGATCTTATTTGAAAAGACATTGGTCATTGATTTTGTAATTAGTTGTATGATGTTGGATATTTATTTAAAGATAAGTCATGCTGCAGGGTGGTATTTTAAACTATAATATCGCATTAAAATGTAGATAATGCCCTAAATTCAGAGACAATTCAGTTTCTTGCCGATTCTTCTCTGTAAAATCTACATTCCGAATCGATGTTAGCTTAATTTTTACAAAAATAATAAACACCTTAAAATTTTAATTTGTGAAATGACGATTCGAAAGTGCCTATTTGAATAAAAGTTATTTTTGATTTTGATTTTGATTTTGATTTTTAATATATATCGCATTCGTGTAGACCAGCGTAATTAAAAATCTTATTGATATTTAAATATTGCATGCAAACAAAACAAATAGAAGCCGTCAGTAAACCATTAGAACTTTGCAAACTTTTTTTTGGAACTTTTCATATATTATTTTAATCCAAAACTGTAATGTTTTAAGTGTAATAAAGAATACAATATAAATTTACTTCAAAGTATACATTTGTCACTTTAATTAAAACGCTATGCGACAGCATCGCTGTCTTTTCGTGCGAAATGACTGCGTATGGCACGAATAATAGCCGGCGACACGCTCCGCCGACCGAGCCGGCGATTTGACATATTGTCCCTACTTCCAACTGACTATCAAGGTGTTCGGAGCACGTAAAGTAATAGATGTTATGATATTTTGTGTGGGTATTTTTATTTATTTACGTAATGTGTAAGAGTAACTAATATTTTACATTTTTGCCTTTTATTATACACTGGTATTGTAAATTAATAATATACATTTATGTAGTATAATAATATCAGATTCAGACAACATAAGTAGTTACAGAAATATTTTTTTGATAAAATGAATTAACACTTTTAATTAATTCGTAAAAATCGATATTTTTCAAGTTGTACCTTCATAGTATTCAACACTATTTTTCGTGCTCTCTACTTTCAGTGTGAATTTCAAATTTAATTTTCAGTAAATTTTTCGTGAATACTGATGTATCTAGAGTTATATATCCTTTTGAACTTAAAATTTCATACACTGGTAAAATTGAGGTAAATTATGTGATTAGGCCAGTGATACAAAAAAAAAAAAAATCTTTTGTCTGAGGAAAATTCCGCTACGATAATTATTTTAGAGATTACACAAAGACAAGTTATATTTCAACTATACAAGTATCATTTATCTCATAATTTAAGCACTTAATAATTGTGATGTGATAAGAGAGTGTTTTGCTCTACAAAAGAAGATATTTCAATTGAACCAAGCACACTTAGTTCAGAGACAAGAATTTTTTGGATCCATGTTTTTGCTCTCCTCTCAAATGATAATTTTCGACTTGTATCACTTACCACAGCAGGCACAAAATAATATATTGTAACCAATACAATTCAAGTATACCTATATCAAAACAAACAATCAAACTCGTTGTTTTTTTTTTATTATATAAGTATAACTAGAAGTATTACAAAAGTGAAATGTTGTAAACATTCTTCGTCATTAACAAGTCCATATATTACTGAACGAGCGGGTAGAATCAACGACCTCTGACGCATGGTCATTGATCAACTTATCTATCTGAGAGACGATCAGTCAAATTCGTGATTACATTTTATTATTAAAATGGAAAGACAATGTCTATGTGTGTGAGAAGTGCTTTAAAATACACGACGATTATCTTTAACAAATGAACGTTATTGTATCATGGTTTTCAAAACTTTGCGTCTATATCTTTCATCATCATTTCAAACGATCACAGTCCACTGCTGGACATAGGCCTCTCCACAAGTTCACACCAAAAATGGCGTGAACTCGTGTATTTTGCCCATAGTCACCACGCTGGGCAGGCGGGTTGGTGACCGCAGGGCTGGCTTTGTCGCACCGAAGACGCTGCCCGTGTATTTCAAAGCCAGCAGTTGGATGTTTATCCCGCCATCGGTCGGCTTTATAAGTTCCAAGGTGGTAGTGGAACTGTGTTATCCCTTAGTCGCCTCTTACGACACCCACGGGAAGAGAGGGGGTGGCTATATTCTTTATTGCCGTAGCCACACAGTAGTATATCTATACTAATATTATAAAGCTGAAGAGTTTGTTTGTTTACTTGAACGCGCTAATCTCCTAGAACTACTGGTCCGATTTAAAAAATTCTTTCAGTGTTAAATAGCTCATTTATCGAGGAGAAGATCTTTTTTTTTCTTAAATTAACGTCGGTGAAACCGCGGGCCACATCTAGTCGTCTACATATAATATCTTTAGGCTGACGATTTTCTTTTTTTATATATGAAGCACCAACTACAACTTCTTAGTTCTGGGTGAAATGGGGCACGCCGGTAATTAGGCGGTTATGATACGGATGGTAATCGAAAAGTTACATAAAAAGTACCGTTATTTCCTCTCAATAATTTGAAGTGTACTAAACAAAATTTTAAGCTTTTAGTATGGGTTATAATAACTAGTTTATTCAAACTCCCATTGACGAATGCAATGTAGTAAAAGATCATAATAATACAAAATATATTGTTTTTAAGCTCTTCAGTCACTTCAGGAATTACATTTACAGTCGAAAACCAATAAAAATATTATTTTCCATAAAACCCGTGATACTGTACTTTAATACGACAGTTGCAATTAATCTAAAGTGGAAATACAACCGTTCGCCGGGCACAAGTGGCGGTGCGTGGCGAGACATTCCGTCGAAAAAAGACACATCCGATGTGTATGGCATTTCGTTGACATTTTATTCGCTTTGCTAACGACATGGCTCTATTTAGACGTTCTGGTGTACTGGAGACCGATGTGCTACAGTGGTGACAAAACAATCTACAACTACGATTATATTCTCTTTAAGGGCAGATATATGTATATATATACATATTTTTTTCAAGTTTGAGGTAAATCTTTGTAGGTCTTCAATATTGCCTGGAAGGATTGTTGTCACAATCATGATTAAGTTAAAGTCTTTAGATCTTTAGACTTTCTTATACCTATAAAATTGGAATGAAACGGAAAATTCACTTTGAATACTTACTGTTTGATTCAAACGATATTTTACCAGTGACCTTTTAATCTAGTGTGCTTTACACCACACGACTGAAGTAACTTCTTAAGCTGCATCTACAGTAATATATGAAACGTATCTCTCTCTCTCTCTCTCTCTCTCTCTTTATTTTCACTAACTTATATCTCCCTATCAACTTCCTTTACCTCGCCCGATCACACTTTTCGTAACGCTCTCGTCACGAGTTCACCAGCTTACTCCCCAAGTTAAGCGTGCGTAAAAAATACTGGAGTTAAATAAATATATTTCAATATTGGAGTTAAATAAATTTTATTTTTCATTGAATGTTAGAGTTATGCAAAGAATAAAACACTTATTACATTAGTATGTATTCTTAACAACTTGCTCAAAAACTGTATTCATTAAAAAGTTTGTTTAGCTTTCATAATATTTAACACTATATTATAATACATAATTCGTATAGAAATAGTTTGCCCAAGACAAAGCTAGTAAAGGTAATAATTTTAAAATAACTATGTATGGTTTCGAACCCCCCATTACAACGTAATAAATATATCATCTCAGTCACGTTTCGACACTTTTGTTGCTAACAATAAACGACTGACAACAAAGGGGATGACATTTTTTTATCTTATTATTAAAAATCCCCAATAAATAAGATCCCTTGAAAATACATTTTTTCAAAATCATCCGAACGTAAACCGGGTAGCTATTCAAAATTTTTTTAATCATATTTTTTTAATATACTTGAAATAGTAAAAATAAAATGATAATGCATGAATAAAATGCTTATGATATGCGTAATAATAAAATTGGGGTAGTTCAAAATTTTTATGAACAAAATAATATATAATATCGTTATAATACATTATTTCGTAACTAAATATATTGTATCGCTACGTTGGTACATATGAAAAATATTGAGTGTTGACTTAATTTTATCAATGAACAATCTTCTTTTGTTGATCATACCGTTCATAAAAGATATGTAATTAGTTGTATTGGTAATTAAAAATTAGTTTTATTTATTAAGTTCTATAGCAATTTAATAGAAACGCATTTGGAAAACGCTACGCAACGCTGTCATACAATAGTAAAGTGAAAACCCATCTTAGTATTACTCGTACTAGAAAGGGTCGTCCAATTTCTTGAAAACCTCATTATACGACATGTATAGTACACGATACTGAATAGGCACATGTGCATGTCGTCTCGTGTCACTTGATTGATAGCGGCATTTTACGTCGCTCGGAACTTCAGTGTTTCCTTGTAGAAGACGAAAGATACTCGTAAAATAATATCCCTCATACGAACGGTCACATCACTATGTCATTCATGCAACCACGCACACATGCACGCGCGTACAAACACGCAAACTAATCACTAACGCACACAAATGCCAATAGAGTTTACATCTGTATTTAATAAGGTGAATAGGACAATATAATAATTCATGCTATCATTATTCGTATATTGTTTAGAACAGTAAATTATTTAATGTAATAGTTATATAATATATTTTTATGTGTATCCTCATCATACTTCTACAGGCGTTAGATTTAAAATCTCAACTTAATAATTATCCAATTAAAATTTATCACAGCGCGTCTCATGACGAGGCTGTCTCTATAATAGAGGTTGTGTGGATGTGTACATTTGTGGTACATGTGCGTACTCATTGTCGTTTATTTTGAAAGATCTTTGAAGTACATTTACGTGACAAACTGTGATTTAAAATTGTTGCGTCACTCTCGAGCTAACGTTTATTTTATTTTTTATCTAAACAAGGTTCGTGATTTGCAATATTCTATTTGTGTGGAATTATACGTTTTAATATTATTATTTACCGCGTTACTTAGTAAGAATAAAATAGGTGTTAACGAACTCTTGGTTTTTGGAAGTCACATAAATTAACACAAATATTTATTTACTTTTTGTCGCTTACGTCTCAAATTCTTTGTACTCTGGTGTCTTGATGAAACATGTAATTATATGAATTATACAGTTTTATGTGTTTTTTACGTTTTATTTATTAATTCATTTATTTGGTTTGATGGCTTTCAATAGTACTTAAACAGCGTTAGTGATTTCCCTGGTGCCAAATAAAATGGGGATATCGTACGAAAGAGACTGACAGGTGTGGTCGAGGTTACGACGTTCATTCATTTAAATAAAAATATAGTAATTTAGTTGAATAGGGGAGGGGGTATTCACACCTAGAACGATACAAATATTGCAGTTACGGTTTTATCTAATTTGTTAAAATCCTAACTACAGTACAACAATTATATCGTCAAAAACTATCATTTCGTTATATTTTGACGTCCATTTATATTTTAAAAATGAATGAACTAACGAACGATGTAAATAATGAGTAATAAATATTAATATACATTTACATTTTTATAACTACATCAAGAGCTAATAATAAAATAATAAAAATAACACATCGAAGCAACACTTACGATTACAAAAAAATTAATATTCTTGTAACCGAACAATTATTATTTTGGTCATTATTTCATACAACACGTGCAGCTTATTTAGATTTTCTCAGTTACTGTGTATTTCTAACATGTCTTATTTCGTATCTTAACTCATGACAAATGACAGGATGTCTGATTTTGTATCTCGTGTTTAATTTATTTGTGGCTTATTATGAACATTTGAAAATATACTGAGTCATTAGTTAGTCCGTAGTATCTTTTTTAATTGTGTTTTATACACAGACCGAAGACGGGCAGCAGCGTCTTCGGTGCGACAAAGCCAGCCCTGCGGGCACCAACTCGCCGGCCCAGCGTGGTGCTATGGGCACACACATGAGCTCACGACATTTTTGGCGCGAACTTGTGGAAGCCTATGTCCAACCGTGGACTGCGATAGGCTGAAATGATGATAAAATAATGATCGTTTTTAAACTGCTTTTTGTCAATTTTTATATTGGCTACACTATATCCAACTAGAGTTTAAATTGTGCTCTGATTATTATAAGCATTCGATCGAATAATTGTACCTAGACGTTGTCACCTGAAATGACAAGACTATAGAATAACCAAATTAAAAGTGACAATTATTGTCGTGGTAATCGTTGCTTGGTGAGTCGCTGATGGTCGACTACTACTGGATAAGGAGTTAAGTACTTCATGCATTGATCACAACGCTCATGATCTTGTTACCTTGCCACCAGAAACAAGTCATTTTTCGATTTATTATTAAGATCACCTGAGCTATTACTAAAACGTCTTCCTACTGAGGTTGACAAATTTAAAACAAATATCAAAGAAAAGTCAGCTGAAATAAGAGTATAAAAAATACTCTCAAAATAGATAAACAGGATTTATTATCCATTTTAATCCAGCTATTCCCTTCTCAGCGTAAAAGCATTTTCGTTTTATCAAAAGCGCCAAGGTCGCTGTATTTATATCGGTCAATTGCAATCACATAAATTAATTTAATGCTGCAATAAATAGTACGTTATCTCATATTCTTGAACCGAGATCGCCTTACGACTATTACTCTTTAGTATAAATATTACAGCTTAAGGATACGTAATTTTTTTATGATTTTGTTTATTACATCTGTCTCCTTGCTAATTATACGTAATTCAGATAGAAATAAATTAGTCTTATTTATAGTTATTTAAATTAGTTTTAAATTTATCTCTGAATGTCTAGTACACGATAAGAAGGTCAGTAGTCTGATTTAAACATATAAATACATTTAATAGCTTTAAAACATTGACCGTAAATTTCACACATTTTTCAAGATTTAGCTTTACACGCTTAGCGGTTACTGCTTCCCTCCTATGAGTATAACAAGATGTTGAACAGACTATTATAAATTGTAAATAGTTAGTAGAAATAGTGTTAGGGAAATTATAATTTAATTATGTCACCTTCCACACCTCTACACGACACTATTTTTGAAGTTGATCATAATTAATCCTCTAATTGTTTTAATGTTTAAAACGAATCGTCAAGCAGACAAAATTTTAAATTTTAGTCTGATTCAATGTCGATCGTAATTAATGCTCTTGTTGTAAGAATGTTTGAAATAGACAAACCGACATACTTTCTAACGAAAAGTTCTTCAATCAGATCATTAGTTCCCGAGTTCTGAGTTTCTGAGATTAACGCGCGTTAAACTAAGTAAATGTTTGTTTTAATTTTCTCTTTAATCCGGATGATCTTGATCAATGCGTTGGGTCGATGATCGCATAGGATTTATTGCGCGGGCGCATTAGCGGTGCCTCACAAACGGCCAATTAGCGCTATCTAGCCAGTGACGATTGAAACGCTATTCGAATGTTGTCGCGTGGTTCGAGTGTTAGGATACTAACGGTGGGTGAATATGTCTATACCTTTATATTTTTAACTTGTTTATGATGTTATTTCATTTTGGTAATTTTTCTCCATTAAGTATTCAGTGCTATAAGCTAAGGTCAGCTACAATATTGTTATTTTCTATTATGTAATTTTTAATCACAAATATAGTATTGATTGAATGTTTTGTTTAATGGCTTTCAAATAATTAATAAAAACTTATGACTTGTTAATTTTCTAACTAGTAACCACTTACTGAGAAAGCATTTCGCTACTGTGTGGTATTTTTGTACCCTTTAAACTACCCTCTCTTCTGTGTATGTATCCCTGTTAAATAAAAAATAAAATGTTTACTAACCTAAATATTTTAATAAAGTCAGTTTACGTTAAAAACTATTAAGACTTCTCGCATGGAGATATATTACAGAGACACTTTACAGTTTCTCTCTCATCGCTTGCACCAAAACATCTATTTGGTTTGTAACATAAGTTTGTAATTGAAAGGAATGGAAAACGTTAGTAAGAGAGAGCTTCTCATTTAAATATAACATAATAGGGAAAAGGTAATCGAAGTTTTCGAATGGTTGTATTGAAATACAAATGATTGGTACGTTTAATAGGATTAATAGTGAAACCGGGCCAACACTGACGTTTCATAACATTGACATTATTGTAAGAGATAATTTGCCTTGATTTTGTTTAATGGAAATATTGTAAATGTGAAATTCTGTTTTAATCTAATTATTCGAGTTGAAACCGTTGCGGTCTCTATAGATACTTTAGTATTAAAAGGACTTACGTCGATTGTTATTTTGAAATATTTTACCGATGTTGCAGACACCATTCTATTGTAAATTAGTTATACACTGAATAAGTAACTGGATGTGTATAAATGATATTACTATAAAATTTCTAACTAACGTAGGCTTGAACAGAATACGGTGTGTCTACGAGCCATTAAAGCGGGAAAGTGACGTAGTTTTAGTTTTATTTAGTCAACCAATTTGACGCTAAAATATATGGCTAATTTATATAAAGCATGTATCATCATATGTTGTGTATGTAATGTATTAGCTGGATAACTAAGTACAAGTGAATGCTTGATGTTGGATTGCGTTTTAAAACATAAATGGTCAATATATTTTTTTTATATATATAACTAGGTAGGGAAACAAGCATACGGCTCACCTGGTGGTAATTGATTACCGTAGCCTATAGACGCCTGCAGCAGCCGAAGCATCGCAAGCGCGTTCCGATTGCGCCCCCGAGCCCCCTGAGCAGCTTTGATCATCTTGCTCACCAATTGAATATGTTGAAGGCTGTTATTATTTAGCTGTGATCTTCTATAAGATTAACTGCTTCTTCAGTCGAGCTGCCTCGATTTTGAGCAGAATATTTCCTGCTGCGCACTATCTCAAAACATGTATATGGATGTTAATTTACATTGAGGTAGAGCAGCGATATCTAGCTCGAAATCTGGATATAGCTATATCGAAATAGGTTATGCTGCGTTGACTGCGGTGGGTGGGGCAGGCGATAGGCTTCTGTTGTTCTTGGTGCTGCTAGCGTTCATAGGCTAAAACTCTCAACATCAGACAGACTGTTTGTTTATGTGCAACTCTAGGTGTATATAAATTTACAAATATACTGAATGTATGTAATATATTCTCTACCTAGACAAATAAATGTCATGCGACCACAAGTCTAAACACCGCTTTGTTCTTTTTATAACACAGTCAGAACAAAATATATATTCCACATGACTTTAACGATCAAGCAATTTGAAAATGTCGTCTCACTATCGTTAAGTTGCTTTTTATTTCTTCGAGATAATTACATTATCAAAAGTCCATAAAAAGTACGTGTCTTGTTTAAAATTTGATTAAAATTTTATGGATCGTTTCATCCTTTTAATAGTTAAATAAATTTACGATTACATCCAACGTATTAATTGATAAAACTTTCTTTTTTCAATCGATTTGGGAAAGATTCATTGTTGTGAGAATATATAGAAACGTGTCACTGCGTTTTAACGATGTATTTTATTATTATATTTATTGGATGTGTGTGGGAATTTGGGTGTGGTATTTTGACTACAATTTAGTGTCGCAGTTGTCTACTTTACTATAAGTTAAATTGACGTCAAGACGTCAAGGTAATTTTGAGTAAGAATATTTAGGGTTGAGGGACTTCCCCAGTTAGGAGCCTCCGGATTTTGAGTAGAATATTATCTGGTGCTGCTTTTTCTTTGTTTTATTAAGTACAGAAGTGTATCGTCATCAAATAGATAGAAAACAAATCTTAACACTGAACTAAATACACTAGTTATAATCCAAATAGTGAAATCTATAAGACTTAAATTACTATATAAATATCTTACTAAATTATATACTTAAAAAAAGTTATCGAAAAATTCACGTTAATAAGAAAACCGCGCAATTTTTTTTTATCAAAAGTTTTATTTACCCTTACATCCGTCCGATTTTATGAAACGTTTAATCTAGTATAAAAAGCCCTTAATCTTGTATAAGAAGTACTTTTCAGTGTCAGTAATTCAATTACCCAGCGTCTTTAACCTCATTCGGAACTATGTCGTAAAGGTTTATTGTTATTAAAGATAGCTCTTCCCTTTTATTGGCTCTTAAAGTAACTTCCCGGGTTTTACTATCCGTTAGTTTTCTTTTTTTTTTTCTTTTTTATTGAGAGTCCCCAGTAGATCACTGAAATCGATATGACAATTGAAGGAGTGAAACTTTGTTTGAAATTTAGATCTTGTGTTCTGTGAAAGATAAATTCATAATATAACTTACCTACATACATGTTATGAATAAATTTTTGAGATATTAAAACAAATACGTAAAGGATACGGCAGCGGGCAGATTTAGTTTGTTTCCCCTTACCACATAAGTAAGTCGTTTGCTAAACAGAGTCTTTAACAATCGATAAAATTTCAATTTATTTCTGACAAAAAGGGATGGCTATATTATTTAATGGAGTCATGGAACGGTAGGTCGGATAAGTTTTACATCATATTTTTTTTTGACAAAATGGGCTATGGGTATTAAATATGCTTAATAATAATTCAATGAAGTCATGAAGAGATTAGTTTATTCTTAAATATTTTTTTTTTCAAAATCAAGAATCCAAAATAAAAAAAGAACGAATATGTTGCTCTCCTTCAAATACCATCGAAAATGACTAAAATATAAAGACAAAAAAACTAGGTCAAATCTAAATAGCTACGTAATACAAGGTAGTACTCACAAGTTACGTAACTCAAGGTTTATAATCAAAACATTTTGATTATTTAATTATTAAAAAAATAATTAATAATAGTAGTATGTAATGTAGTAGTACTACATATGAGAGATAATAGACAAGCTTCAATATTCTACCCCGTGTGCTCCGAGTCACTCATAAATACACTATGACGTCAATATTCAAAAAAAAAAACCCTTAACGAAAACCCTTAAACCTTTTTAAATCACCTACATTACATCAAGTAGAATAAATGCATTCTAAATAACAGTCGTTCACTAAATTGAAGACTTCACTTTCCATTACACGCAATTTATTCAAGAGTTCCGTCCGACGACTCTTGACTATGCATGTTGCAATTGTGCGGATAATTGTACAACCTTAATTCCTTCTTGCACGCCATGGTACCGTTAATTCGTATTAATTAATGCATATTTATAACTCGTATCTCTATTAATTTGTATTATTAACCTGTTATTGCATGAACTGGTCGAGGGTATACTGAATAGGGTATACTGTTTCGTGGATATTTTAATCACAAATACAAAATGCAAAATGATATCTATACGAACAAATAAAATTGAAATGTCTGTTTGTAATATTAAAATAACCGCTTTTAACTAAATGCATGTGGACGTATACACGGTACATATACCAAAATAATATTTTTACAATATTTGTCTGTCTGTTTGTTCAGTTCAATACTTTACGCTACTTTTTGGTGAGTAAGGTGGCCAGAGCTCGGAGGGAAGTTCGTTAGGGTCAGCACCGTGTTCGCGATGCTTCTGGTGTTACAGGAGTCTATAAATTACGATAATCGCTTACCATCAGGTGAGCCATACGCTTGTTTGCATGCAGACCTAGGTAGTTGTATAAAAAAATGAAGTGATCCTTCGTTTTTTCATCGGTTAAAAAATCAAAGAGTGCGACTTGTCTCTTGAGATCTTTTGATAAATATTAAAAGATCCGCCGCAGGAGAAAACAAGAAAACAACTTCCCGACAGACGCTCATACGACAAGCCACTTACCGAGCTGACAGATTGACACAGATATATTAAATAAGTACCGTGCGTTTTTGAGATGAAAAGAAATATATATTTTGAGAATAAATAAATTCTTTTCTTGAATTTGTTTTCACAACATGATTGACAAATAAACAGTTTAATTTTAATCCTTGTCGAACTCGATGTGATGAGTACTCATTGTTTTACAAGAGCAAATATGCGAAAACGTTTAGCAACGACATCTGAAATTATTAAAATAGTTATCAACTCTGAACGTGTTGTTATGTTGTTTGTTAAGTTTAGTCTTTGACAACAGAACCTTAATAATGTTCAAACTAATAATTTAAATTAATTACTGACCGACTTGAACTGATTCGACCGTTGGGCGACAACTAGTTATGATAAATACTTCTAAGAAAAATAATTACTATGTAGTTATTGTTTTACCTTTACAAAATTAATAGTCGAACGTGAGTCTACAACCAACCGATTTAAAAGCAATAATGATCCGTGAAAGCATTTATCACCCCCTAACACAATTCATGTGTTTAAAACTTCCATTACGTTAATACAATTACACGCTCAATATTTACTGGATCACCTCCAACGTTCCCTCTTTCATCTCCAAAATGCAGTTTAATGTTCTATTCTAATTAGAACTTACGACGTTTCAACACCCCTGCTTATATAATACAATACTGTTGTATGCGCCCCTATTTTGACCTCTTTTAACTTCCAGTATAACGTGACTTCATTCATGTTAAAGTATTAAATGGAACTGTTCTTATTCGATGGTTCTTGCGTAGTTGGTGCGTTGTAATAATAACAATTTTATTCGTCGTACCATGAATAAACGCCTCGTAAGTCTCTGTCATCTTTTCGACGTTGTCACGGCTTGGTATGGGATTATAATTCCAAGGTCAAACTATGGTTGCTAAGTTTAACCATTAAGTAAAATTAATGATAACGTAAATTGAAATATCTACTGTATTTTTTGTTCTGTCCATTATCATCTCGGATTGTCATTTCCGCTAAAAATTACTTTCTACATGTGACAAATATGTAAGTCATTTATTTACGTATGTCTAATTATAATTATATCTATACTAATATTATAAAGCTGAAGAGTTTGTTTGTTTGCTTGAACGCACTAATCTCAAGAACTACTGCTCCGATTTGAAAAATTCTTTCAGTGTTAGATATTCTAATTATCGAGGAAAGTTTAAGATAAGTTATTATATCATCACGCTAAGACTAATAAGAACGGAGGGCCTATGAAGAATGTGTCAAAATCGGGGTTTTTTCATTTTGAGACTTCCCCAGCTAGCCCAAAGTAACTATTCCACGCGGACGAAGTCGCAGGCAGAAGTTAGTATTTTATATAGTACATATGACTGAATGAAAAATTTGTATTTTTAAAATATAGTATTGGCTTTTTCAGCATTTTTTAAAAATTATAAATGCAGTAACTGTGGTATATAACCTTCTCGTAATACTCAAACAATTTTACGAAACTTTACGACCTTCGTGCCCTGACACGAACGTCCCTAAAGTCAATTTCCTTAATATTGTCAAATATGCGGTTTGTGTTTTCTTTATTGGAACAATTGCATGAAAATTACCGTAAACTTTCGTAAATGAAAAACGAATATAGGTTAACAATATTTAATTAAAAGAGTATGATTTTTATTGAATCAACTTGCGAAAACCGTCCGGTTTATCTGCAGTTTTACATACATATATTTTATATAAGTACTTAGATTACGAAACGAATTCAAGTTAAAGACAGTTTTACCTTTTAGCTCTTTACTTAGATAAATTGCACATTACCACAACTGTGTTGTTGTCAGAAAGTCAGGTTTTTACGAACAAATTATTTCGAGTAGGATATCTCTGTAGTTAGTAATTTATTTACATTGCTTTTAGTTACACGTAAACTTTTTGGTGACTTCTTTCCACTATTTTCATCTTTCGTTCAAGAGAAATACAATCTAAATATTAGATCGATTTTATAAATAATATAACCGCTAAATTTATTTCTTATGATTAACGTTCTCCTTCCGCTAGGATAATAGTCTTTGGAATAAAAGAAATGTCTCTCGCGCCGCCTTGTTCGGAGGAAATCATTGAAACTTAAGAGGAAAGGGTACCGAAGAGACTTTTCAAAAATAGGTATTTGAATAAAATGTTTCTGTCGCGCTGCATGCCGCTACCGCGCCCCGCGCCATCTCCGCCCCGTTTTTTCTATGTGTGACTGTCGTGTTGTTAGTGTGCGCCGGCTATCCAGCTATTAATTGTTGACGATATTTTAGTATTCGCATCTTTCGTTTGTGATTGACTACGAGTACATATAGCGCATAGTGCTATTTTTCTGAATTTGGCTTGTTTTATTGAATTTGTTCTGCATCGTATTGCTGTGACTCGGCTTACTATTATTGAATTTCGTAAACTACTTATTATTTATGTTTTATTATTTTGAATTGGATACTCTTTGTGACTTGATACATGTCTATATTTTTGTGGGTAATTATCGAAATACTTAGGTACTTTATTTATGAATTAGGTATGTAATTACATGGTTGAGGTGTGTGTAAGAATGGATAATGAAATACATACATAATTATAGTGTATACATGTAGTACATAGTATAAGTGTAAGTATAGTATATATATGTAATGTAGTACATACACAGTATAAAATGTTTGCCTTAGTACCTATATAATTTGTAATGTCTCATGTTTGTCGCAGTTATTAATACATGGGTATAGGTTATATATATTAATTAACATATAATTGCGGCGATATAACAATGGTTAAAAATAATATTATAAATAAAAAAAAAAAACAAGAAAAGCCGCCTGCGTGAAGAACAACTATTAGAAAGTCAATTGAAAAAAAAAAATAAATAAATTACACCAATTTCAAACATTATGTACTGTACACTTACAAAAATCATGAAGGCGACTTTTTCAATTATTATTTTATTTATGTTTTTTTAGTTAGGCAAATTACGTAATCGATTGAATTTTTTTAAAGAGTGGTTGATTAAAATGACATAACATAACAATACACTTTATTGAACACCAACAGAAAATAATAATACGTATCAGATTGATTTTTAACCGACTTCCAAAAAAGAAGGAGGTTCTTAATTCGACTGTATTTTTCTTTTTTTTTTGTATATATGTTACTTCAGAACTTTTGACTGGGTGGACCGAGTTCGACTTGTACGCAAAGGAAAAAAAGCCGACTTCAATTACATCGACATGTAATACAACAAAGGTAGACGAAAATATAGTCAAGTAAATACGCGTTATTAAAGATTACTCAAAAACTTCTTATCAGATCTTGATGAAATTTAAATATGACTACACGATAAACATCAGCTTTCGATTAAATTAAAAATCATCAAAATCGGTACATCTAGTAAAAAGTTATGCGGTATAATACAACGTAGGTCGACGAAAATAGTCAAGTAAAAACGTATTATTTATATTACTCGAAAAGTTGTTGTTAGATCTCAAATAAACTCAAGTGAGACCAAATGACACACACCACCTTTCGATTAAAAAAAAAATTTGTAGAAATCGGTCCACTCAGTCAAAAGTTCTGAAGTAACATACATAAAAAATACAGTTAAATTGAGAGCTTCCTCCTTTTTTGGAAGTGGGTTAAAAATAGAAACCGATTTTACACGTCTATAGAATTCCTAAGTCGACAAGCTTGAACAGTGAAAGATTTAGTATAAACGAAAGAGGAGTGAGAGGGAAATTCAAGAAGTAAGCTTTCCTCAGAACGAAAACTGCGTTCATTGGAATCACTAAGAAACTTAAATCGTCGTTTTAGATAAGCAGGTACAACAGGATTAAAAAGAATAGAGTAAAGTAAGTTGAGAATATACGTATTCCCGAAGTAGGGAATTGGGTGCCACTCAGGGCGTAACTACTGCCGTATCAGCCGTATCAATGATACGGGGCCCCCTATTTACAGGGCCCCTAAGGTGTGTAAGCAAAAATTAGTAAAATGCTATCCACAATGTCACTTAATCTTGTGCTTCCTGGAAAAAAGAATAAAAAAACTGTCATACATACCTATAGAGTTTTAACTTCAGAAATGACTGAAGTCTGAAAAGCAGTCCCCTTTTATCCGAGTCAAGCGTGCGCCCAATTGTTAATAACATTCTGTATCGTTTATTTCGGGATTCAGTTAATCATTATTAACAATGAATTAATCTTTTTTATATAAGAATGGGGCACACAAGCAGACGAAGCCATCTGATTTATAACGGCTACCGTCGCCCATGGCCTTTAGAGAAAAGATGTAGACACTAGACGCTTTAAAACCCCCAAATTTTAGCAAGGTCATTCCACACTTTGAATGTACGCGGAAACATTGCGCACGAAGCTCGCACATTGGTTGCAAACCACTGGTGGATACAATTAGCACCACTAGACTTCTTGACATCGAAATAATGCAGAACACGACAAACGACACTGCTCGTAGTGCACATTACGCATCGCGTGTTCGCACCGTGGAATGCTCGGTGGTGCTTTTCCCTCATCGTCAAGAGTTGAATTCGACGCAAAAAGAGTGCAAAGAATTTCGCTTACTTTTTCGCATAATATGCCAGAGAGCCTTCAGGTTCGCGCAATGATGGAAGTGTAGACTAAAAAAAGTTACCTTCGACAGCTTTTGTAAGAAACAAAAGGCATGGGTTCCATTTGGAAAGCCCAATAGTCTCTCGCCAATTCTGCTGTGTTTGAACTTTGCCCTAGCGATTTACTACCTGTAAGACCTGGAGGCAGCGTTGAATCTCTTCTTCAGGTTATGCGCCTGTGAATCCCCCATATAGATGCGGAAGATTCATAGGAATTCACTAATAGTATTGGCCTCACAGGCTGAAGCGAACGATCCCCCGCATCTATTGCTGCAGGTCAAGGCTAATAACTCTCCAGCTTGGAACTACAAGCTCTTTAAATTAGCTTAAAATCCGAAATTCAAAACATTCATTCCATTAAAGAACTCATGGAATTATTACTGATAAAATTCAATAGCCTTGCATCCAATTTTCCGGAGGTATTAACTTGATGTTTTTCAAAACTAAAACTGATAAAAAATTACCTAAGGATTTCGATGGAACAGGAACAGCTACAGCAGACTACACTCACTATTGTCTATTCTAGGAGGAAGTTATAATTTATAATCAATAAATATTTATTTTAATTCAATGCAAGCATTTTTTGTGAGAAATCTTTACCCATCATTTGCCTGCCCCCCCACTAATTTTGATACAGGGTCCCAAGGTTCCCGGGGTTCCAAGGAATGCTACGCTAGTGGCGCCACTTGAGTTTTTTACGCAATTGAGAAATATGATTCTATTTGCGAAGTCCAAATACGAATCGCATAGGTACATAGATTCGACCAAATTTAATAATCTGCTCCTCAGTAATGTCAAGAAAACAACTAAGCAATTTTTTACCGATGAAAAAAAACAGAGGAGGGTCTAAAGTCGCTACGTACCTATATTTATTTATGTTTGACCATTCATAGCTTTTTACAAAGTATTCCGAAATTGATAAAAAAATATATTGGAAAGAGTAAACCCCGAAGTTGTTTTTCGCCTAGGAGGCGAGGAAGAAGCGCGGCTCGCAGATTGCTTGGCATAGGCATGGGAAAGAGCAGTCCTAATTTTTTAAACTTTCTTATTGTATTTTTTATTAGTATTACGGTAATAATAATCATAATATACTTTTTTGAAATCCTTGTATTGAGCCCTTTTGATACCAAAAACAAACAACACAGTTATTTACCATAATTATCATTGTTATTTGTTAGCGAAACCCTTCGCTAGCCCAGGTTTACACAGTGTTACAATAAAAACCGCATATACAAATACGGTTTTATTGTAGTTATGAAAAGAGAAATTATTTAATTTTGTTAATACGAATTTTAGAAAATATCGACTAAAAATAACATCACTAGTGTATCGATATAATTGTCGACTATGAGGCATCACTTCGCTGGCGTATATACGTATTGCTTTGACCCTTCCCTCCCCCAGACCTATCCCCCAAAAAGCAAGAAAGGGACAACTGCAGCTCAGACCGTTTTAGGTATATAATTTTTGACCAAAACAGTGTTTCGTAGTCGACTGTTTTCTCCTCAAAACATGGCAATTTTTTAAAAATTTTTTTTTTAGAAAATAAAAGAAGACTTCGGCTATGCCCCTATGTTTTCATTTTTTTGAAAATATGCATATATTTTTTTTAATGAGTGTCTGAAAATGTACAAAAAATTATGCAATATTTCGAGTTTTTGAAGTCTCCTAATTCCTATGATAATAAGAATATGAAAAAAATCAAAACATAGGGGCATGGTCATGGCAGCAAAGAGTTCTATGTCACAAAAATATTTGATCTAGTGTCATTATCCAGGGAGAAAACAGTCGACTACGTTTGTATGGAGAAAGACCCGGTACCCTTTCCTCTTAATACTGTTGAAATCAGAAATGTTTAAAACAGCTGCCCTCTTGATTGAGTGTTTGCTGTCGCAACGATTTTTTATTGATGACAATTGGTCGTTATTACTGGTTCGAGTGGGAAAATATTTTAGGTAGAGACTATTGAATTGTTTTGGGATAAAAAAAAACAGTTTAGCTGTTCTTATTATGTACAGAATACTAGCAGTAACCGTGCAAAAATTTGGCACCAAATAATTTTTATAAATAGTTAATTTACAAAAACAAAAGCAATTATAAACTTTTAAGCTGTGGATGCCGGTAGCGCAAGCAATTATCTATAAAATGATATACATAATTATAATGAATGTGGAGTAAGTGTGAAGTTTTTTTTTTTAAAGGGGAGGCAAACATCTTACCCTTAGCGTATTGATATGTGTGATATAGGCTCTGTAAAACATATAATTGAAGGGTTAAATTTATTTTGAACTTTCAAAACATTGAAGTCTCAATACCAAATGAACTAAAAAAAATGTTTTGGGATCTAAATTATTGATGGTACGTAATTCAAAACTTCAGTGAAATATCCACTTTTATGTCTAAACAAATCTACTTACATTACTATTTAAACCTAGTTTTAAAACAATCGATTCAAAAATTTCACATGAAAAACCTAACTCACACAAAAAAAAAATGTGTTTGGACTTATGTACGCACGTAAGAAGTTATACTTCATTGGCTAGCTAACTTCACGTTGCTAACTTCTTCGTTGACTAGCTAACTTCAGGGTGTCGGTTTTTTGTGACGGTGTGCGCGCGCATCATAAAAATTTACCTTCATCATTATACACAAACGTACCACAAAAAGTATAACTTCAAAAAAATTCTAGCTTTTAATATTATTACAGTTCGTAATACTGTCGACACTAATTCGTTATATTGACTTTTAAACGTAAGTATCATTTCGATTATAAATATTAGTCGGCTGCAAATAAACGTCCGTGTCGACAAACAAAACGTTGCCATTAGACGTGACACATTGATTCATATCGTGAACGTTTAACATGTTGACACTTGTTAAACGGTCTGTCTGTCAAATAATATTGCGAATATAAATAGCTTTATATTTATTGTTTGTTAAATGAACACGCGACGAATATTTATGGAAATTGTTTGACGGGAAATTATTTTACTGACGTAGCGATAAATGCTTAGTGAATTCAGAATTAATATACATATGTATACTTCTATAAAAAAAATTAACAAATGTGTATCGTCTAAACTTTTATTTAATTTTAATATGGTTGTCAGCAAACGCATTTATCTGTCAATAATAAAGAAGAACTGTTGATGAAGATCTCTATTCCTTTTAAGAATATGTGAAGGATTTTAACTTATTTCACCGCGTTGCTTCCACAGGGAATAAGACTTATTTACATAAGGACAATTAATCCTATGATATAATATATGATTCAATATATAATGATATGATTTCAAAATATTTTTCTTTACCGCTAGACAGATAAGTTAGAAACAAACTAACATGAAAAGATTGAGTCTAGTTCAGATTTTAATCAACGATTATATTTACATAATTTGTTGTGCAATAATACTAAGAATAAGAAATAATTAGTCATCACAGTCTGTCACCTGAGCTACTTGGGTCTTTGGGTTGCCTGGAAGAAATAGCTAAATAGCCATAAGTCCGCTAAATATAGTAATGCCTAAGTAAATATTTAATATTTACTAGTAAAGTAGAAACAGTTCCCTGTTGGTGAGTTACGACCACGTGCAAAATGTTTTTGTTCTTTACACGTTTTCGAAATGCCATTACTGATTTCGATAAGGTTGTGAACACAGCACGTGATCACAGCGATTGCTGATCGCTAAGAAATTGCTGATGTATCGCAAGATAAACAATCTTCGTGATATTTAGAAATAGTGTTACCTTTTCGATTCGCGCACTATTAAAAAACTTTTAAGAAGCGTTTTATTTTGAACTGTAAAAGGGATCACTGTTGCAAATAAATAAATTCGAATTTTTGTTGCAAGAGGTGAATTGAACAAATTTATTACCGAATTTCGTGAATTGTTTTGCGCTAATTCTGATATCTGCTTCAACCGATAATGCTATATTTCGATCGATAATAAGAGAACTTTTAGCTCCGGGTGCCGATGCCGTGGTGGTATATAAGTACAGCCCCTGCGGCTGATGATCTATCGGTCGCGGGTTTGATTTGCGCTATGACAAACTGTTGGTATATAATATGTCATACAGATTTTTGTTGTGGTTTGGGCTTTTGTGCTTATTTTGTGTAGGACTTCATTAAGTCTAAATGATTGTAGTAAATTATTGTCAGAATCATATTATGGTGTAATAATCGCTAGTACGAAGTAAACCTAGTGTGCTGTAACTTTTACTTTCGAACTGGGTCAATGTATCAAAACATTCGTATTATTTACAATAGTATGCATTTTGTTTCGTCTGTCAAATAAACTAAGATTTGTTTGAGGGTTTTACATTTCATGCCATCACGGAAATATTTTATTCGTTATTTTCAAAACAATTATCAAAATTTAGCAAAGTTACTTAATATTATATTAATGTAGTTTTAATATGTATCTCAAAAAGATTCTTCCTAGTTGTGAGACACACATACAATAACTATAATAACTTAGTCAGGTCTCTTAAGGATGATCTGCAGTGTTGACAGGAAGAATATCCTCGGAACCGCGGTAGTGTTACTTTTGGTGTTGTAGACGTTTATAACCGCTTACCATGTGGACGGTACGTTTGAATATGCTAAACAGTATTAATGGTATAAAACAGTATTATTTCGTTTTATTATTTTGTCAAAAACTAGTTGTTTCAAGCTTTAGATGGATGAATATATTGAATTATTCATGTTGTTAGCGACAGTGACGTCGCCCTATGAAGCCGCTACAGATTAACACCGTTAACACCTTGGTGGATAACAATTATTACCAATTATTATACTTTGAACATCATATAGAAACATCCGTGGGAAAAGTGTTGAAAACTGTGAGTATCAAATCATGATAGAACAGTGAATAAAAAAAGGATAGATTTATTATTAACCGACTTAAAAAAAAGGAGGAGGTTACTCAATTCGACCGTATATATATATATATATATTTTTTTTTTTTTTAAATGTATGTTCGGGGATAACTCCGTCGTTTATGAACCGATTTTGATAATTCTTTTTTGTTAGAAAGAAGATATCCCTAGTTTGGTACCATGATAAGGAAACCAGGATCTGATTATGGGATCTCAGAGAAATCGAGGGTAACTCGAAAATCCGCATAACTTTTTACTGGGTGTACCGATTTTAATGATTTTTAATTTAATTGAAAGCCGATGTTTATCATGTGGTCACATTGAAATTTCATCGAGATCTGATTACAACTTTTGGAGTAATCTTTGATAATGCGTTTTTACTTGAATATTTTTTTCGTCTACCTACGTTGTATTACTTGTCGATATAATTAAAGTCGGTTTTTCTTCTTTTGCCTGCAAACGCAATTATAATGTTTCTTTTTGGTTACAAAATAAGAGTACCTAAGCGATAAATAAGTTCAATCATAAACTATAAAAATAATAAAATAAAGAAAAGTATTTTTAATACCCTATTAAACATTTATAGGTAGAATATTTCCTTGACCGCACAACTCATACTCTTTCGTGTCTTCTTCATTCCATGAGACATTGACGAAATAATTTCAGCTATCTTTAGCCGAGACATTTGTTCTAATGAATGAATGAATGAATGATGAGTCTCTAATAAATAGTTTACCGTCATAAAATTAGACGTCAAATTAATAAACTATTAATTGTTAGTGAATTGCTTTAACAACATTTACAGCCACTATTGCGCGATAATAGTTATGATCGATAGACTCAACCGCAATAATATTAGTATAATTATGCAATAAAACCTAACACGTTTATAATGAACCCTTTAATATTTGAGTGCCCATTGTGTTTGTTAAAGGATTTCAATGACTTAAGTGCCGCAAACATCCTGTATATGTATGTACATCTTTCTTCGATAGATGTACATACATCTAAATGTTTGATGTAAACTAATTTTAACAATTCAATTGTTTAACAGTAACTGTAAAAAAAAATTCTTTTCACAATAAAAGTATGGTAGTCATAAAAACCGCCAACTATTCTTGTGTTGACGTTTACTTTTGTATAGCAACAAATTAGACACTTCGTAGATATTTACTATACACTGTTCTTGATGAAATATGAACAAAGAAACCCTCTGTTACAAGCGGGTATTCATAGAAGTTAAATCAAAAATCAGCAACATTTTATCGATTAGTTTTATTAAAAACAAAAAGTTGGAATGTAAAAAAAATACTACCAACGCTTTCAACGTACACAATACATCATCAATTGCATCTTGAAATGTTCATTATTTTCTCTTTTCGAATCGACATTTACAATCGCGGATAACAATCTCGCGGCCTGAATATTTAAATGTCTCCATAACGATAACGAGTTGGGTATGTGATCACAGTAACTGGCTGTTATGTTAGCGATCACGGATTCGATCACTACACGAGACGAATTTCATAAAAAAGGATGTAAATAAAGGATGAGAGTGTAAATTAAAAAAAATAATGACGCCACGACTTCGTATGCAAACCGTATAACCTACCTTAATCTTTAACAAAAGTAATTACAATAACTACCTAATGTGCTAATTAAGAACTTGCTTTTCTAATCATAATTAAAATAGGTTCTTTAATAGTAACAAATTCTATTTAATTGTCAGTCTATCAAGTCTCTGTGTACGTGCCGAGTCTTATCTGTGAAATACGATTTTACGATAGGCTTTATCTCGCCTATCTCATCTGTATCGTATATCTAAAACCAGTCTCAGCCTCCGGGCTCCGTGGATCAATGATAATATATTAAGTCGCTTGTCAACGACGTGTGATTGTAAGACTGAAACAAATCATCAGTAATAATAGCTTAAAAATATAAATATGTAGGTATTGTGAATAAGGTTTTAAAGTTTTCATGAAGTTTAAATTATTTGTCTTTTTAGGTATTTCTGCTGCAACTGGCATTATTAGATTTATTCTGTTTGTAAATGGGTTGAGTTACGTAGTAACTATTTGGTAATCTGTGGTTTAAGTCCTAACTGCTAAATTAATGCGACAGAATTTCTTAAAAAAAACGAGTGTGCTTTAGACCACACGACTGAAGTAAAACTTACGAAACGTAACTTTCTCTCTTTCTATCTTCACTAACTTATCCCTTATCCCTCTAAACTTCCGTTCGCTTCCCCCGATCACACTTCTCGTAACGCTGTCGTCACGCATTCACCAGCTTACTCCCCAAGTCAAGCGTGCGTAAAGAAGTTTTACTTCAAAAATAAATATTTTCGCACTAGTCATTGCGTACTCTAGTTACTTAATGTTTTTAACCGACTTCCAAAAAAGGAGGAGGTTCTCAATTCGACTGTTTTTTTTTTTTTTTATGTATGTTACATCAGAACTTTTGACCGGGTAGACCGATTTCGACAAATTTTATTTTAATCGAAAGGTAGTGTGTGCCAATTGGTCCCATTTAAATTTATTTGAGATCTAACAACTACTTTTCGAGTTATATCTAATAATGCGTTTTTACTTGACGCTTTTTTCGTCGACCTACGTTATATTATACCGCATAACTTTCTACTGGATGTTCCGATTTTGATAATTCTTTTTTTGTTGGAAAGGGGATATCCCTAGTTTGGTACCGTGATAAGGAAACCAGGATCTGATGATGGGATCCCAGAGAAATCGAGGGAAACTCTCGAAAATCCGTAATAACTTTTTACTAGGTGTAGCGATTTTGATAATTTTTAATTTAATCGAAAGCTGTTGCTTATCATGTGGTCACATATAAATTTTATCGAGATCTGATAACTACTTTTTGAGTAATCTTTGATAACGCGTAGTTGCTTGACTATTTTTTCGTCGATCTACGTTGTATTACTTGTCGATGTAATTGAAGTCGGTTTTTTTTTTCGTTTGCGAGCAAACACAATTATGTATAAACAAAGAAGCATTAGTTTTTATACAAGGAAAACTGCAAAAGCTAATGACGACTGCACTAGTTTGTATAACGCCATTTCTGTAATTTCAAGAAACTCATAGTCCCCGGGCGGGATCGACTGAGAAATTGCATGTTTCAACTGCAACAATGGCTCCACTATCCGAGCCTGTCCGCGTCAAGACGTTTCCGCGTCATTATTTACTTTTATTATCCTTCGCATCTTGCGATTCGTTTTCACTTATATTGGAAGTCTGGATAAATTATCTTTAAAAATAGACAACTCTTTTGTAAAACACTTTTACAAAATATAATTATGTACGCATTTTACAATAAGCGCTATAAATAACTAACAAAATAATAAAAGGAATCTATTTGAGAAACGTGATTCGATCGATCGTAATAAATACCTATACATTGTTAAACATAGAAATTATTGACCGTGTTACTAACCGTAATATTACGGTTAGTAACACTTATCCTTACCTTAGTTAATTATTTCTATTTCAAACGTCAATATGTGCGACGGCTTTTGTAATTAATGCAGAAATATACAAAACCTGAAAAATATAAGTATGCTTTATTTTCAATATTCAAATGCCATTAAATAATTAATAATTATTGCCATGTGCTGTGTGGCTACGGCACCAAAGAATATAGCCACCCCCTCTCTTCCCGTGGGTGTCGTAAGAGGCGACTAAGGGATAACAAGGTTCCACTACCACTTTAAAACTTAAGAAGACGACCGATGGCGGGATAACCATCTAACCGCTGGCTTTGAAACACACAGGCCGAAGACGGGCAGCAGCGTCTTAGGTGCGACAAAGCCAACCCTGCGGTCACCAACCCGCCTGCCCAGCGTGGTGACTATGGGCAACACACATGAGTTCACGCATTTTTGGCGCGAACTTGTGGAGGCCTGTGTCCAGCAGTGGACTGCAATAGGCTGGAATGATGATGAATGATGAAATGCCATTAAAATATATTCCGATTTGAAAATGTTAAGCAGTGTTAATACAATACTAAAACTAATTAGAACATCATAAATCAAATTTTAGAATACAACATAAACTCATAATATAATTAAATCTAATTTACATACCTATATAACTCAGCGTACTAAAGTATGATATATTCTTAGGCTTTATAATAGGTTGTTTCTAGTTCAATAAACGTACGTTTAATATCGCGTACATCACAATATCTGTCATATATCACGGGATAATTTTCTTCGGTCACGTTCTCGGCGAATCAATTTAACCTCGGCACGAGTACAGCTGGATTAACTTGCGCCTGTCTGATACAGAGGTTCTAAACCATTGTACCGTGGTTGTTTTAGTGCCAAGATTACTACTATAGAAATGTATATGGTTAAAATTACAACCTTATTTGTATACGAAATAGGTTCACGTTTTTTCGTTTGCCTGCAAACACAATTACTTAAAATCTATTCTTAGCATTAACGCGTAAAAAAAACGTTCTGTTTTTTATGTTTATTACTTTACATTCAAGCTTATAAAAATATATATATGAATTAAGTTCAACTTTTAAACAAATTTTTTTCTTCGGGTGCCTTCAAGTTTTAAAACCGTTTAAAGTAGGCTACGTCAAAAAAGGTTGAGAAACACTGATCAAACGTACATAAATATGGTATTTTTTTCTATTTTTACCTGACTATGGCAATGATTCAGTAAGATGTTGAATTTAATTTTTTGTTTATGTAAATATGTCATAATATATGGACTTACGTTCGTAACAATTGCAGAATCAATTTATAAAAATATTTCTTTATTAATTTTTTATTCTATTAATGAGTTATACGGCTGTTTACGTATAGATACTATTTAATGCTATGTCAATACTTATTAGCCTAATAATATTCAATATACCTAAATGTCGACGCTTGCAGATTACTCAGAAACCACTTAGCTATTTTATTATTGACTACATTAGATTAACAGCGCGTTTAAATGATCTATCTATCTCGCATTTTACTTACTATAGTTAGAATTATGATACAATTTGTGTTTTTACGTGTCAATGCTCACTATAGTCATATAAACCAGAAGTATTAATTAATTATTATTGAGATAATCCGATCCTTATTTTGGTCTATAATTAATTTACCTATCGATACATACGTAATTAGGTATGTGTCGTAGACCAGCTGGTATGTTTTGCAACATGGAAATAGGAGAGAACATAAAAATCGAAAATAAACTATAGGTATTTACGCAGAACGCAGACGTTGGCTTCCGAAACAAATGTTTTACTAAAAGTCTTTGAACTAACGAGGTCAACAACTTCTTATTGTTAGCAAACATTAAAATTGAACATATTGGTAGCAAATTGAACATATTGAACATAAAGCTTGCTTTGGTATTGATCTAAAATAGTAAACGCAAAACTCAGTAACTTACTCATTATAACATTATGATAACTTAACTATAAAAATATCGAAGACTATAATTGTACCAAAGGAAATTGTCTTGTCATCTTAACCATTTAACGATTTATTCCATAGGAACCTTCTACAAAGTATTTAGAAAACTTTTAAAAATTGATTAGAATCGGTCTAACTGTACTCGAGTTTAGCGCTTAGCTTTTTAACTATCCATTTTTATTTATATAGATAAATTAACAACAATTATTACTTAAGTTATAGAAATTTCAATAATAAAACTAATTATAATTATTATTTAACGTAAAAATGGCACGTCCATCAAAATGTCAAGAGGAATACGACAAAGAGTTTTATTTTTTTTGAAAGCAAAACAATGTAAGACTCCGAGCTATTTGCCTTGTACCGTCCTTGCGGAATTCTGATCGTTTTCTGTGATACTGCGAACGAAGGTAATGTTGAATCGAACAATAAAGAATATTAAAATGAATTCAACAACTATGTTTAAACAGAAAGGCCGTGTAGTATGGATATGAGACGTATAATTAATTCATAGGAAAGTTAAGTTTAAATGTTTAATACGCTTGTTTGAATGTCAATGTTCCTTTGGAATATGAGTTATGTGAAAGTATCGTAATTTTTCAAAACTTCATTAAATTCTAAACTCGTACTCAGATCGTCGACAGTTATTAATAGTGAGACAAGGTGCACTTACGATGAATAAATAAGTTGTTTGCCTTTGTTTCTTATAATTCATGCATATCATCATTGTAATAAACGGGTACCTCAATTTTTTTACCTACTTAGTACTTTGACAATTTTCATTTACGTATATCAAAGTCCATATTAATTATTTTCTGTTATTATTTACTGTTACTGTTTATTTTAACTCCTCATAATACATAATATGACCCATTGTTATATAAAAGGATTTATTTCGGGCATAGTATATATCCTAAAAGACACCAAAGACTTCATAATGTCAGAGAGTATTTGCAATGCTAAATTAAACATCTCATGTACATTGTGTTGATTGTAACGACATTCGCAGTAAATCTTGAAAGTAATAAAATAAATTTTGCTCCTATCTCTTACGCTTCTTTATTGAATTTTACATCTCAATGTTCTACGTGTCTTGAATACACAAATAATTTAGGTGTTTGTTTTAATGGTTGCAATAATATGAATAGTACATGCGAATCTTACTTTTACACGCTTCAGCCTGTAATATCCCACTACTGGGCATAGGCCTCTTTCCCCATGTAGGAGAAGGATCAGAGCTTAATCCACCACGCTGCTCCAATGCGTGTTGGCGGATATATTCCCTACTATGAGTAACAATCGCTATCAGGTGTACATGATAACAATCGGGACCGACGGCTTAACGTGCTCTCACGGTGGGGAGACCCACAAGGATTGCACAAACACCCAGACTACGGCAAACACCTGTATAGCCAATACAAATGTTTGTCATATGCGGGGATGGAACCCGCAACCGCCAGCCTAACAGGTACAATCCATGGCTGTAACCGTTGCGCCAACGCGTGTCGTGTGAATCTTACTTTACTATTTTCATAATTGGAAACACCCAGATGATGAAGAAATTTTACTGAATATAATTTATATTTAAACATAATTATATTTCTAACTTACGTCTTTAATGACTATCGATGTTTAATTTCTTTTTCAAATAAGTCATTATAGAAGCTATTTATAGAAAATGCTTAAGTTAATATAATCCTTGTTATAATCTTAATGAAATCATAATTTCAAAGATATTAATGTATTTTGTTATGAATTATGAGTATCGCTACTCGTCGTTGTGAAATTGCTCGCCCCAGGGCTCCGTAGCAAACTCGCTGACCGACGTAATCACTAAATTATACCGGTTTAGTATGCAAAACGTGAAAAATAAATATTTTCTCATTTTATAAGAGCAACAGATCGTTATAACCGCCAATTTCTATATAAAACCGATTATCGTACGTATAAAACTTGTTTTTAATAAACGTGATGCGATGATTGACGTACCGACCACGATGGAAAGATTATATAATAACACGTTGAGACATGTAAACAATGGTGTGATTAATATTAAAGTAGAAAGAAGAAAAAGTCAAGTAGCCGTATAAGGATTTAACGTTTATATTGCAAGAAGGAGAGACATTCGGACCACCTGTTTGGAAGTTATCAGCTTTGAATATCGATACTGCAGTAATTGAGAGCGAGGATCTTTTAAATAATTTAGCATGGTTCCGATGACGACAAATGATGATTCTATGACGACAAGTAAGAGTCTGATGATAACTGATATATAATTATAAATAATAGGCATTAAGTTACCTACCTGGCTTATTCTTACTCATCAAAGCATAAATAACTTATATTTGTGATCAAATACAATTTATATTATTTAATTAATATATATTTTATGTTATTCAATAATAGGTTTCAGGAAATACAAAAATTCTATTCTATTTACAAGAAATCAATATTTTATAGTATAAATATTGATATTTGTATTAAAAAAAAAATCATAATAAATATTAGCCACGCAGCTCGCTACGATTTTTTCTTGATTTGGTCTCCTAAGCCGCCTTTTGTACATATTACTACTAATTATTGTTAATGTTGCTTGTTTATTTTATTTCTTGTTTGGTGTACAATAAAGTGTAAATAAATAAATACGTTGACTCTTTCTTTTTTTCCTAGTTTTGTCCATAAGACAACACACAAACAAACAACATCTACAGTTTAGCTATATCTCAGTATATTGTATCTATATAATTATACACGCCCCAATGTTTGAACCGTCAGATGACAACATCAAATAAATTAATGTTAATCAAAAGTGATTGTCTAGATGTATATGTAGATAGACTACAGTTCGAATATTTGCAACCAATAAAAGTAATAATAACATTTTTTAAATAAAATATACAAAAGTAAAATAACTTAAAGATAAGGGCAATATCGTTTACTCGTAATTTGCAGATCACGCATGTCTCGAGGCGTAGCGGCGATCAGTCAAATAAACAAAGTGGAATATTTTGTGGTAAAAAGATAATTGACTGACAATGTACAACTACACCGACCGGTTATCAACCGTTGATAATTGGCGTATGATCGTAGAGAATGTTGCGGAATCGGAGATTATATTAAGAAGTCTCGGCTTCGTACAGATACTATATACAAATTTTAAACTTAGTTTATCCTAATATACCATTATATCATTGAAAAATTTTCATTGACTTCTAAGAATGTAATGTTTCAGATTTTTAGGCTCTTATGTAAAATTGTTTTTATTTTTTATAAAACGTAGTTTATACTGTAAGGACTAGCCACATGGTGCAGTTTGTAATGACCCTGCTTTATACTCCAGGTATTTTGGGTTCGATTGGGCCCAAGTCTTGGTGTGATATATATTTATTTGTGTATGCATGTGATGTACGTTTACTACAAAAAAATGACTACTCTTGGCGCAGTGGTCACAGCAACTGGCTGATTTGATCAAGATGCGTATCATATTACCGCGTGTTTAATTTAATTAGATCTTGCAAACATGTTAAGCTTTCAAACGGCTTGAGAAAATATTTCGCAATCTCATGATCATTGGAGTAATTATCTGAAATTACTATAAATTTAATAACATTATTGGTATGTAGTTGCTGTTGCAAAATGAATAATTTTATGATAACGCAACCAATTGACTTTTTTTATTATAAATTACTATGTCCTACAACTTCACTCGCGTCGGCTTGGCGGTACAGTACTATGTGGCAGTAGTAATAGTATAGATAACGTATAATGTTTATATATTAGAATATTATCCTTAATTTATCTCAAAACTACTCAAAATCCTCCTGTGAGAGCGACAATAATCAAATCTTAAATAATCAGCATTTTAGGTATCCAAGATATATAATTTCAATAATATTTAGATATCATTTTTAAGTGTAATCAACAATTTTAATACCAACTTTCACAATACATAGCTCAGAAATAATGAAGTACCATCAAAAATCTTTAATCCCCACTCTATTTCTTTACGTGATAAGTTTCCTAAAATTTTTACTTCAGTAATGTCTACTTACTTACTTGTCGTTCTACTGTCTACTACTTGTGATGTAACTCCGAGTCAAATATTAACTTTATGGATTTATTTTATAGTTTTCAAAATTTCGTTATTAGTTAGTGAATTACGAAATTAGACTTACCTTTTGCTTAAGTGTATAATTATATCATAAAATAACTTGTTATTTACCTATACCGGTTATCTGAATATTAATTGGCATAATATATATATATATATATATATATATATATATATATATATATATATATATATATATATATATATGTTGTGCAATTAAATTCACATTAATGTAACCGATTTAGAAGTAAGTACAGATGTTACGATAATCTTGTAATACATACATTGTTTAGCTTGTTAGTGTATGTAGGCAATTTCTATTATCCAATAATATATTTGGGGGAGATTAATAAATCTAGCTAGGATTCATTTTTAGAAAATGTCGTTTTATCCCAGTTTTTAGACACTGTAGAAATGGGTACAATATCGATAGAATATGAAGGTAAATTTCGCACTTGTCAATAAATTTTAATAGCTCATGTGGGAAATCGGCCGGTCGCGATCGATCGAAAAGACCACGGTTCAAATCCTCAAATTTCCATATCGATTATTATTTTTTCTCTTTTTTTCTAATTGCACTCGTAATTTTTTATTTAAATAGCCAGTTCTAATTTTTTATTATTATGTCGGTAAAATTGAAAAATATTATTCATATTTTATCATCATAATTTTTTAATTATTTTTTTAAGCCGAGCCGAAAGCCGATGTTTATCATGTGGCCACATTTAAATTTCATCGAGATCTGATTACAACTTTTGGAGTAATCTTTGATAATGCGTATTTACTTGACTATTTTTTCGCCTACCTACGTTGTATTACTTGTCGATATAATTGAAGTCGGTTTTTTTCGTTTGCCTGCAAACACAAATATATAAATATATAAATCGTATTTACATATGATTTTCAAAAAACACGATTTACTAAAAATACCGAGCTAAGCTCGCTCACCCAGGTACTATATGGTTAACAAAAAAGTATTGTTGTATTTGTAAATAAAATATTTTTTTGTTTGTCGATAGGTTTGTAACCCAGACATCGACTGTACCCTGGCCGAGAACAGATGGCGATACATCGAGAAGTTCACCTGCCTCGGAACTGATGATAAACTGAAGAAAGAAATGAGATTGTCATTCCCGAGCGGCCATTCGTCTTTCTCAGCGTATACAATGCTCTATTTTGCGGTAAGATTTAGTTTTTAAATTTAAAAAACGTGAAGTTTTAGAATTTTTATCGGTTGCAATAAAATTTATCTGTCACATAAGTTTCTGACAAGATTTAGCAGCAGTAAGAAGGTAATTAGGGGGTCTATATTACCTCTACTTATAAGCTACAGCTTTCGTATTCACAAATTATGATGATAAATATAAAATAAATAATATGCAAAATATTTATGCTTTGGATACCGTTATTTGTCAGATATCTTTATCGGCAACCGGTGATACAGACAAGTAGTTCGATAAACATGTGTGTATTAATAACAATCTTAATTTACATGAACCATATTCAAACACACTTACCCAAGTCCCGAAACGGTTGTGACACATTCTCCCCTATAATTCCAAGTATCTGTTTGTTCCGCCCCAATAGGCGCTTAAAAAAATTACCCTGCGTATCTATAAACAGTTAGTGATTTGAGTTGCATAGGACAGTGATACTCAACCTGTGATATCTATACTCCCGGGAATACTGCAATGCCGGGGTATCAGTAAAGGAGTAACTGCGAAATTTCTAGCCGATTCTTCTTTGCAAAATCTACATTCAGAATCGATAGTAGCTTCACATTGAATGTATTTTTTTAGTTTAGTTTTAAAATGACGTTTAAAACCTACTTTAATATAATATCAGATTATCAGGGGGTAAATGAAAAGTTTTTAAGGGTTACAGGAATAAAAAAGGTTGAGAAGCATACTTATAGAGTAATGGCTTTGTTTCATCTATTTATCGCTAGCGTTTGTTGAGAAATATGCGATAAATCTGTCCTTCAAAGATTCTTCGGGATTTTGATTGTGGGTATTTTAGTTCTGGTTGTGTTAATATTATTATTCGTACAACACATAAAACAATTATTACGAATTCTTCTATCTTTTAAATCAAAAATCACTTTTTAAATTTTTCATTTTCATTAGTCCGACTTTTAAGTTAAACTATTAGATAAAAGTCGTAATTTAATATTTTAACTTATTACTAAAATTTTTGTAAATTAAATTACTCATTTACTGAGCCTTGCCTTGCCTGAAGAGCTGTACAAACAACTTGCCATTAACCCACAACCATTAAAAGAAAAATACGAAACTATCAACAAATCGTAATCAAATTCCAGATGTACCTCCACAAACGCTTCACATGGAGAGGTTCGAAGCTTCTCCGCCATGGCATACAGTTCGTTCTGATCATGATGGCGTGGTACACAGTAATGACGAGAGTCTCCGACTACAAGCATCACTGGAGCGACGTCCTCGCTGGCTTCAGTATTGGACTGCTTTATGCTGTTGTTATTGTGAGTTGATTGACCGATATATCGAATTTTCGTCATTTTATAGTAATATTAATTAGTTTATAACGAGGTTATGTATTATATTTATATATATATATATATATATATTCTTTTTATTTTTATTTTAATTATGTACATATTTGCATGTGTGTCTTTTACTTGTGTAATATCTATAATATGTAATATGTATAATCTGTATACTACATCACATCACATCAGCCTTTCGCAGTCCACTACTAGACTTAGGCCTCCAAAAGTACACGCCAAAAATGGCGTGACCTCATGTGCTACCACGCTGGGCAGGCGGGTTGGTGACCGCAGGGCTGGCTTTGTCGCACCGAAGACGCTGCTGCCCGTCTTCGGCCTGTGTATTTCAAAGCCAGCAGTTGGTTGGTAAGGTAGTAGTGGAACTGTGTTATCCCTTAGTCACCTCTTACGACACCCACGGGAAGAGAGGGGGTGGCTATATTCTTTAATGCCGTAAAACCATACAGTAATATTTTAAAATATATTTAATGTGCAGCATGTAGCTCTGGTGTATAATAACATATAAGCAAAATAGAAAGTAAAGAAAGTGTACGATCCGCCTGTTTTTAACTGGTTACTGTAGCCTACGAACGCCTGTAACTCCAAGAGCATTGCAAGCGCTTATATCGACCCGAACGTGCTGTCAACTCGGCGCATCTACGGCTCTGGCTAACTTTCTCACTACAGGAATATAACACTATTTAAGGGCAGTAATATATACGACTAGCTGTGATCTTTTGTATGCTGTTTAATTTGTTTATTATAACGGTAATGACAATGGCTCTGATCCTTCTTCTACATGGGGAAAGAGGCTTATGCCCAGCAGTGGAATATTACAGGCTGAACTGAACGGCAATGACATAATTTGCCGTTAGCTTCCCGGATTGACTGTAAATAGTTCATAGTTTATGTTCAGGTGTGGTAATATGGTTGATGCGTTCTAGTTAGTTTATTGTTGTAGCAGTAATTTGATTCCGCAAAAAATTTCCGCCTTTTTTACTACAAAAATATTCATTGGTTTTATTAATTAGTGTGTTTAGTCTCACGATCACGATGATGTTGATTATGATATTTGAGTCTATATTTTATTTTATCCCGATTTTATTAATTATTTTGGCTTCTATTTGATAAATAATTAGCACATACTTTGATACACGATAATATACGATATAATATTATGATTCCACAGTTCACCTTCGTATCCGATCTCCGTAAGACACCACGCAGACCTGCCCTCAACCACCATGACAACGAACTCACCACAAACGGCAATACGCGCTCTGCCGCAGCATGGAACGTCTGACACTCCCCCGACTCCCATAGCTCATTGAGCGAGGAACCATGACCCCCAAACGTGTCATGGATATCCCATGAGTACATTGACTTTTAATGGACTTACTGACGTAAGCAATTTTTTTTTTTCAAAAATATAAATTATTTAAGAAGTGAGTGTTGGTGTAAAACTTGTGAATTTAAAAGTATTTTATAGTTGGCAGCGATTTTTAAAAAAGAGTACTGATTATAAGGGTATTTTTTTGATGGGGGACTTATAAAAGGTAAGAGAAAAAGTGGGAGCAAAAAATCCTTGTAATAGACCTACAGACGTAAACATTTATTCATACATATATATATTTTGGGAAGCGAGTGTTGTTGTAAAAGTTATGAAATTTGAAATGATTTTCCAGTTTACTTTGTTTTACGTAACAAACGTAGCTTATAAAAGATTACTACTTATCAGGTTACATTTTTAAAGTGGATCTCCCCTTTACACAAGGGGAAAGGGACGAGGCAAAATCGTTATAATTGACTTACTGACGAAATAATTTTTCTTCATATATATTTTTTTAAGAAGTGCAGTTAACTTGTTTTGAAATAATGAGCTAACAGTGTTGTTTACAACAGATTTCTACAGATTAGGGTATATTTTTGAAGAGGGAATTTAAAGAAGGGGAGGAGAAAAACAGGGGGTGAAAAAATTGTTGTGAATTTTTTTTTTATTCATATATATATTTTTAGGAAGTGAGTGTTAGTGTAAAACTGTGTTGAAATTTGAAATGATTAAAGAAGTGTTGTATATGCGTAAAAACGTGATTTTCAACAGATGACTACTTATTAGGGTATGTTTTGAAGAGAGGATTTAAACAAGTCAAGGGGGTAAATCGCCCTGAATGTATAAATAGAAAAACAAAATTAAACGCATCGAAAAATTTCCTATTTTAAAAAATAAGACGTGTTGTAAAAATTTAAACATTTTAAGTAAAATTAGACTAATTGTTACATATTGTCATCACCGTTCAATATTGTACGTACAATTAACAATGTTATAGCAATAGTTGTAATTTAAATTAAAAAAAAAATCGGCTTATGATTCAAATTTAGAATTTAATTATATGTAGTTTAAAATATATTTAATATATCTAAGTAAAAAGCAAAGATAATGACTATTGATGGTAATTTATATAGAAATATAGATAAATTGAGTAATGTTTTAAAATATAACAAAAAAAGATTAGCATACATATTACGCGGTCACTAATTACAAATATGCCAGACAGATGATTAGAAAGTGCTGTATGTATAGAAATTTTGTAATTTTTTTTTTTTTTTTTTATTATTATTTTGACAGATAAGTTAAAATAATTTTTCTACAAATTTAACAGAAAAGGAGGTCACTATATACCGTCAGTTTACTAAATGTCGTGTTTTTTTTTTACCTTGTATCACATATCGTAAAATTAATATCACTTTGGTATCTGTATTTTCTATGTATTTAGTTTTATAGTATATTCGCTTTAAGAATAAAGTAATTCATCATAATAATTTTGCTTAGCCACATCCTTTGACCAATTGAATCTTAGTAGTAAGGAACGCCTGTGAATTTAAAACTTGTCAATTTGAACAAGGCGTTCTAATTTATAAAGATTCAATTGATCAACTAGCGTAGCTAAGTGACAGCGATGAGTCACTATTCTCTTAACCTGAATATACCGTACTAGAAGTAATTATATACGTTTGAAGTTAAATGTAACGTCATAATTATATTTAAAGTTGTAATTATGAATAGTGTACTTGTACAATTTTTCTATTTAATTCTTTATATTTACTGCTTATTTATTTAAAAAAAAAATAATAATATTGAGACAGTAATTGTAAAGGTTTTTTTTGTTTTTTTTTTTTTTTTTTGTTTCATTATCTACATATTTGTGCATTTTATTTATTTTACTTTTTGGCCTACATTTTTTATAAGATCAATGTTTAAACTTATTTATCGTATGTAATTAGTATTTACACGCGTTCTTTGTTAACATAATTGTCAAGAATATATATATCAAGATAGTAAAAAATAATGTCAATTTGTAGTTATTAATACATGATTATAGTGTAGCGTTCAAATTAATGGCAACTAAGAAAAATGTATAATATTATCTATACTATGATAGTAAATAGAACTGTATTTTAAACACATATATATACAGTAAATTTATATTAGTTTTTAGAAATATTCGAACTAAAATAGATTAAAGTACAATTATGCTAGATTTTTAATATTTTTTTTTTTCATAAATTGACAGCAATTCAGCTAAGATATACTTTTAAAAAAATATCACGCTCATTTTTTTTAAATATTTATTTATAATTGTAGATAATAAATACCCAAGTCTTGAGGACAGGGGTCGTATTTTTACTCTGTGATATAGAATTGTAAATAAAAAAAATATTACAGTTTTATTAGTTTTAAGTAAATAGTATATATTTTATGAGTTTGTAAGTTTTCATGGGTGCATATTATGTAATAGAGAACATTTTGGTTCTGTCTTTCGATGTTTTTGCAGAAAAACGTTTTCTAATTGTAATATTTTTTGTTTGGAATGTCGCGTTGTACGTAAATTTGTTTGTGCCTTAAATGCTATACTTTTGCTATATATATTTTTTTTTTTCTTATTTATTGTCATTTGTAAACAACTTTTAACAACGGTGTGGTAAAAAAGATTAGTTTAAAATTTTATAAATATTTTATTTGTAAATGGCTATGTAGTTTATGATTTTTAAGTATATTTTAATGAACGTATAGTTAAAAAAAGTCTGTTGTTTTGTATAGAACACATGTAGGTACAACATTTACAATGCACCTAAATTATTTACACATAGAATAGTGAGCATACACTGCCTACCACTAGTTTATTTGGCAGCTATTTATTACTTTTTATAGAATAATTAGTATAAAAACACAAAAGAAAAATAAATACGTTTAAACTAACATTTCTTTTATTTAAAGCTTACTTATCTATATCCTTTTAGACTGTTGACCGAAACGTACAAATATTTTTCGCTAACAACGCCATCTGTCAGTATTTAAGTAAACTATTTCAAATATTCATATTAGTTAGAATCATTTTACACAGGTGGCGCTTATACTAAACTGCAGCGTAATGATAATAATTTAAGATAACTTACCAATGTGCTTAATTTTAAAAATAAGACTTTATCAATTTGTTATTGAGATCAAATTGGATTAAAATTTTACTGAGCTACTACATAATATTTTATTTTACGCCCACGTTCGACAGGTTGTGAATTTGTTTTCACTTTTGCATTTAGTCTACTTAATCTGAAATCTATGTCATTAAAAATACCGTTCAATTTGCAATAATAAAATAGCGAAGGTAGACTTTTCATACCGTAATGACGGCAGAAGTGACTAACGCCTACCTTTTATTATAGATTACATTTTATCATATCCTTTATCATTGAGAACTCTGCACGCGAAACGAACAGTTTCGTTCATACGTCGGAAAATAGTATTCTGTTGTTGTCAATTGCCCTTGTGTTAAATATGATCTGTGTGCTATAAATTCAAACACAACATTAACGGTGTAAAATAAATTTATGATTAAAATTTCATGTGTTTAATTAATAAACTATGGCTGTTGACAAAATGATATGGAAGATAATTTTGGACATCGTTGTGTTGGCGTGTGGTAAGTGATTTTTTTTTTATCATTTTTTCATTGAATACTCCAACTATCAAAAGGTATGTACTTAAGCCTTGTAAGTTTGACTTACTTTATACGAGTAGTTTAAGAGAGTAATGTTAGAGTAAATTATTCTCCTTACAATGAGCTAAATTCCTTTTTTTAATGAAGTAGGTACTCGTTTAAAGCCTATTTTTTTAGTGTTCGTATTTTCTTTATATAAATATCAGTCTTATCTTTTATATTAAATTTTAATGATCTTAAATGTTTTCGTTCTAGTTTCCGATAAAAAATTCAAATTTTGTTTTAATGTTGCTTATTAACCGACAGTGACACCTTTTTTGTCTTTTTGCTATGTTTTACATTTAATTTACAGCTGATTGATTTTATTTCACTGATATTATTGACCAATTTACTCATAATATTCTTAAAAAAGAGTTGTTTCTGCTGCATTCAGATTCTTCAACTTGAACCCCTGTAACCGAAAAAATTTACAATACATTCTGTGGGTCACAGCGTTATGTATGTATAGTAAAAGTATATTATATCTAGTAAAAAAAAACATTTTTTTTTACGTAGACAACACTGTATTTAGTTACACAAACAAATAAACTCGTCTTCTTTACTAAAACACACATGCTAATAAATTATATGTTACATATGAGTACTGTAGGCACATTATAACGTTACTTATGTACATCTGTGGTCGTCATACAAACACAATAAGTTAACTTAATTGCTTAGAAATATATTTCCTTATTTGTGACGAGCTTGTCTTTGAAACAAAGGTTAAAACGTAAAACTACAATCTGCCTTAAAAGACAAAATGTAAAAAAATGCTTACTCGTTGCCATTAACTGATAATTAGAATACTGTTGCATATAATCTACTTATATAAATGAAAATTAATCACTACGTTTTGAACGGCGAGACATCGGCTTTTTTTAAAGTTTTTCTTATACATATTTCGCAAAAAGTTCTTAGGGTGTAAAAAAATTAAGTAATTGAATAATTTCAAACAACGTAACTATATTACTACTTCACTCATTTGATCTTTCGTAAGACAGAACGTCTGTCGAGGCAGATAATTTAAAATGAAACCTACAATTAAATGTCAAATCAAACTAAACAAAAAGCAACTATTAGCTGTTAAATGGGTTATCAAATAAAGCAGAATTGCAAGCTTAAAGTTGTGAACCTCTAAAAAACACCCAACAATGTTTGTGGCTACAGTGGTACACATCAACTTATTGTTGATATTTATTTATAAAGAATGTCACGAAACTATACACAGTTTTGCAAAACGAAATAATAGTTTCGCATTGCAATAATGTAATTTGTCTTTAGGCACTTACCGAGACTATAAGAATATGCACATAAAAAACAACATATTATCGATAGCAATTTAGAAAGAAGACATGTGGTCACGTAAGTTTTGATAAGGGATACAAAACTGAACATTTGAAAATGTGTTTAAACAAGGCGCAATGTATCTTTGTAGATACCAATACGGAAGAGTCAGAGCACCGTAAAATTGCAAGTTCAATGTCAATAAACAACAATACTGACCAATACCTATTGAAGATCAAAATTAAAACATTTTAGATGTAATAAAATCTAGGCAATAGCAATTTTTTTTTTATTAAATAGATTACAAAACCGTAATTAATACGCTTCAGCCTGTAATATTCCACTACTGGGCATAGCCCTCTTTCGCCATGTTCGCCAAGGATCAGAGCTTAATCCAGCACGCTGCTCCAATGCGGGTTGGCGGATATATTAGTAACCCCTACTATGAGTAACGATCGCTATCAGGTGTACATGATAACAACCGGGACTGACGGCTTAACGTGCTCTCCGAGGCACGGTGGGGAGACCTACTTTATCCACTACAAGGACTGCACAAACACCCAGACCACGGCAAACACCGGTATGGCCAATACAAATGTTTGTCATGTGGGGGGATCGAACCCGCAGCTGCCAGCGCAACAGGATCCATCCATGGCTGTAACCGTTACGCCAACGCGGCGTCAATAATAGATACGTGTTGTACTTATTCGATTGTGTTAATATGGCAGACAGGTTTTTTAATTAGTTTTAATTAGTTAGTCTCTTAGCGAATAATAGTATCAAAAAGTACCGAATCTGTTTTTAAAGATGAGTTGATTATTTCTTTTCGCAGATACAAATCTAAAAATTGTAGTTTGTTAATTCAAGAGAAAAAGTTCTCAATGGCCTATTCGAACTCCTGCTGTAAGTGTATTCGTGACGTGTAACTTGTGTGAAAAAATACTTTATCCACTTATACTCCTACACAATACAATTTAAATCTCTTGACCGTTGTGGGGAAAATAAAATCATAATTAATCATCGATAAGTTCTGCTACAATGAATTTGTAGTAATTTAATAATTTATACGTTTTTGATTGAATTCGCAGATAAAATCGGTATAAATAGAATCAGCTAACGATAATAATGACTCATTTTCATTAGTAAATTACCAGAAATGTCAACAAACTCAACCTTGGTATCGGAAATTGATACTTCAGCGACCGTTACACAATGCTATAAGGAGCCACGCGCTTTTAAAGGTTTTTTTAGGTCTCATATATGAAATCCGTTAAGTAAGTAAAACAAAAAGCTATTTCGGCTTGGCTTCATACTTTATTGAACGAGAAGGTACTAACGATGTACAGTCGTGAAGTCAAGCAAATTGAGTTCATTCGAAATAACTTTCAGATATCGTTATTACTTATGTGAACTAATAAATAAATAATTTCATCCAATGCGTAGTCTTGGTCAATTCTTGTTTTCTAACTTAAAATTTCGAGTAGCCCGACTGGGGAAATACCTTACAGAAGATCATAGCTAAATAATAATGCTTTCAAGCAGTGTTGAGTTTCTGTGGACAGTAAGGTAGCGCCTATAAGGGTTACCTTTGGAAAATTTAGGGCACAGTAGGAAATTTCCCACTAAATATATGGAGAATCCCTACTGGGGTACCCTCAATCTTACGTTACGGAAGGCCACAGCTAAATAATACTGTTTTCAAGCAGTATTGTATTCCTGTTGGTGATAAGGTGACCAGAGTTCCTGGAGGGTGGATTGGGGACTGGGTCGGCAACGCCCTTGCGATGCTTCTGGTGTTGCAAACATCTATAAGCTACGGTAATCGCTTACCATCAGGTGAGCCGCCCGCTTGTTTGCCGACTTAGATATATAAAAAAAGCGCTTGTGATGCTCCTGGTATTATGTTTAGGTTTTTATAATTTACGCTATTTGCTCAACACAAGGTGCACCCGCTGCTTGTTTGCAACCTTATAAAATAAAAAAATAATAACAACTATATTCAGATCTTAAAATTACTCATCGGTTAGTAATGCATTCTAATTATAGATACCTACTAGCTGACCCCGCAAACGTTGTTTTTATATTATAAGCTGCTATGCCAAATAGGTTTCTTTTTTCTATACTGTACGTCTCTACGTAAGAACACTGAAACCACACGCAAATCTAGTAGTTTCTTGGCAACATTATGATTCAAATTAAAATGTTGAAGCTAAAACATTTAACATTATTATTTTAGTACTATACACATTGTATATGTCTTCTGCTGACAAACAAAGCTCCATGATACGTTTCAATAGATTTTTAGATTTATGATACTAGGTGACCCCGCAAATGTTGTTTTACTATATTTGTTATAAACCCCTTAACCCCCCTCCCCCATAACTTAGGGTTAAGAAAAATAGATGTTGGCCGATTCTCAGACCTACCCGATATGCACACAAAATTTCATAAATATCTATCCACCCGTTTCGGAGGAGTATTTTAACTAACATTGTGACACGAGAATTTTATATATAAGATATGTAGATTGTGAAATATCATTAGAAGAGAGATCATTAGAAGAAATATCATTTATTTTTTGTCTGAAATAAATGATTATTATTATTATTATTATTAGTCAATTTCATTTTGTGATTATGTTGTGAAAGATATTCATCATAATAAACATAAAGATTATTGACGTGAATATGACTCTCCTGTAAAGTGAAATTTTTCTACTTATATTAAGTTGTTAATCGAAGCTATTCCTAGAAATAAATAATAAAACAAATAACTCATCTTTTCTTTGAAGTTACGCACAACTTGTACTCCTATTGCATAAGATGTCTTTTATAATATTAAAATAATTGATTGACATTGATATTGCCAACCATGCGTATGAATACTTTACAGTCCATCGAATTTCCATAGCTAACTGGCCTTATATTGAGGACATAATTCAATAATCGCATTAGATTGTTGTATGTGTTTGAGGTTTTCCTTCCAATTGATTACTTGCACTTGAGCTACGATCGAACACGATGATGATGTTACAACGTTTAGACTAGCCCGTTGGCGCAGTTTGTAGTGGCCCTGCTTTCTGCCTGAGTCTGGGTGTAATTATGTATTATTTCCATGTATATTTATAAAAAAAATATTTAGCTATATCAGCTGGCTGTTTGTTACCTGTAACACAAGCATTAAGTTGCTTACCATAGGAACAGACGACTGTGAGTGAGTGTTATAAGATAAAAAAAAAGTTCTTCTGTTGGTTGGATTTCTTCGGATCAACAACACTGCTCGGTCTAAATAATATAGTCATCATCATCATTACAGCCTATACAATCCACTGCTGGATATAGGCCTCCACAAGTTTACGCCAAAAATAACGTGAACTCGTGTGTTTTGCCCATAGTCACCACGCTGGGCAGGCGGGTTGGTGACCGCAGTGCTGGCTTTGTCGCACCGAAGACGCTGCTGCCCGTCTTCGGCCTGTGTATTTCAAAGCTAGCAGTTGGATGGTTATCCCGCCACCGGTCGGCTTTTTAAGTTCCAATGTGGTAGTGGAACTGTGTTATCCCTTAGTCGCCTCTTACGACACCCACGGGAAGAGAGGGGATGGCTAAATTCTTTAGTACCGTAGCCACACAGTACCCGTAGCCACACAGTACAAATAATATAGTAAAACAGTAAAATTATTTTATTTTATTTATTTATTTTTATTTTGTTTTATTAGGAAAGCATACAGTCATATATTTTAACAATTGCTTTAAAACAAGGAAATATCTGAGCACCATTTAGTTGCTTTCGCAAGTACAATTATATAAAATGTTTTAAGATTAGATTAGAATACATTGCAGCTTCAGTCTCTCCACATCACCAGATTAATTTTAACAAATTGGCGTTCAAGTAACTATTTACTGTTAAATTGAAACTTTATAACACAATCAATAAATTTAACAAAAAAAAAATGATTGTTTTTTTTGCTTCATATTGAATTTCAAGTCTGGACTATTGAAAACGAAGTCTGGACTATTGAAAACTATCTTATCTATCTAACTCTACGTTATCTTGTATCGTCTAACAGGAAATACAAATTTTTCAAATAGATTACTGTTAATTGAAGATGAAGAACTATGTACACCATTATTAAATATAGTAATAATTGTGTTTTCGATAAAAATAGAACAATATCAATAATATTTTTATGTTTACTAAGAAATGTTATATCTTATCGTGATTTAGAGCTAATTAATGACATATTTTTAATGAGTTTTATGATACTAGTACTAGCTGTGCTCGCGACTTTGTCTGTGTTGAATTTAAAAAGAATATTGTTCAGTTCAAAGAGCTCCACAAGAACATTAAAGTGTTATAAACTGTCACTTATACTGTCACTCACTGTACTAAGTAGTTGAAGTTTAGATTGCTTCTGATAGTTCTGGAAGATTAAATTTTTTAAGTAATAGATTTTTATTTTCAATTATTTATTAAAACTGCATTTACATATTGTTACATCTTTTCGAAACGTGCAGGTTTCCTTGAATTGGGTTTTAAAAATTCAGTGACATCATCCCGGATTTGAGTCCGCGACAGTCTGGTATTTGCAACCAAACTATTTCGTTATCAATCTCGGAGTTTAAAGCCTCATATATAAGAGAGATGAGAAAACATTTTGACGTCACGGCTAAATTTCACTGATCTCAAATATCACGTTCCTGTGGTGAGAACGATAGCGATAGCTCTTGACGAGGGACTGCGACTAGGGTTGGCAACGCGCTAGCAATGCCACTATTGTTGCTGGGATCCATAAATTGCGATATCCGATTACCATCATCCAGTCCGCACGTTTGTCTACCATTGTACGAGTAACAAAAAAAAAATTTGAAATGTTGCAGTTATAACCCGCCCGGGACGATTTTATTGGCGTTTACCAGAGTTGTGGTCACACATTATAATCAATTATATTACTAATGTATTGACTCTATATACTCTTGATTTCCAGTTGCGGTACCCTTGTTAGTGATATATCTAAGTGCTGAACCTTATCGACGCGGCTACTTCGAAAACGATGTCTCGTTAATGTTGCCCTACAAAGAGCAAACAATATCAGAGGGCCTCCTAGCTGGTGTTGGATTCGCTTTGATTGCTGTTACGGTATGCCACTTAATTTTGGAACTAGTTTTTATTTTTATATATCTTATTGTAACCAAGGAATCGAAGAGAAAGCGAAATGTGGAAGTCTAGAATAATATAGGTTGTTCCAGAATATCATATAACTTATGATTACTGACACTTTGACTTATTATAAAACTATTTCACTATGTATAGATTTGCACAATATCTACCTGTTGTACTTACTTATGAATCTTAAATTTTTTATTAATCAATTTTATAATGACATAAATCTCTATTACACGATTGCCTATAAATTCTGAAATGCTTGCTCAACTTTCGTTTTCAAATGTGTTTTTTTCAGGCATCTGTTCGATGTTGCCATTTTTCTTTTTTTAATCTTTTTTATTTTAATGTTGCCTTTTTGTCCGAGTTTTTGTTTAGTTGTAAAGATGCTAACATACCGAAAAGCTCTCAATAATAAAACAATCAAAACATCGATTTCAGTGAAATATCAAATATTCAAAGATTTTCTGTGTCCACTATTCTACCCTTTTATCGTAAAATTTTTCAGGTACTAATTGTCGAAGTAGTACGTGACAAGCAAGGAAAAAATGTCGGTGAGAAGTTCCTATGCGCTTCTCGTATACCAGGGTGGGTTTGGGAGAGCTACACGACCATTGGTATATTTACTTTTGGAGCGGCGTGCCAGCAGCTGCTGGTGAATTCCGCTAAATACGTCATTGGCAGACTAAGACCGCACTTCTTTGATGTAAGTATTTTTATTTTAAAGCTGGTTAGTGCGTGACGAGAGCGTTACGAAAAGTGTGATATGATCAGGCGAGGCGAACGAAGCGAAAGAGGTGCGAGCACAGATTTTCTTTCTCTCTTTCTCTTAGCCAGTTACGTTTCGTATATTTAAGAAACAGTGCAGGCCTATTGCTAAAGAAGTATTACTTCAGTCGTGTGGTCTAAAGCATACTGTTTTTTTAACTAGATTTGTCGCTTCGTTTTTCCCGCGTTAAATACTAATTTCATGAGAATTTTGAAACAAAAATGTGTCTCTAGTAATTTCTTTATTTAACTGTATAGTTGTATACTCGTACATAATAAGTTTCCGCGTAAAAAAGTAACGACATTCATTTATCCTTACAAACTTTTGGGCTTTTTGTACAAGCTACTAAATGTACCAATTCGAAGTGTAAAGGGCAATACGCCTAAAAGTTCAAGACTAGAATTGGAGATAAAACTCCCGCGTTATTTTACCGAAGATTGCCAGTGGATATTCGGTTTCGTATATCTAAGAATCTTACCATTTAGACATCATCTCTTTTACTCAATTAGCTTTTTAATCAGCTTTCCCTTTCTACGTATTTTTCGTCCACTCCTCTATATGTTACCTTGTTACAAAGAATTGCTGCAGTGGTCAATTCCATTGGTTGACTCAGAGGCAAACAATTTTGATTCAAATAATAACTCCAATTTAAAAATTTAGCATGTTATAGTATTTTTATAAAATTGTAAGTGAATATTGGCAACACAAATGAGTTCACGCATTTTTGGCGCGAACTTGTGGAGGCCTATGTCCAGCAGTGGACTGTAATAGGCTGAAATGATGATGATGATGATGATGATGTGAGTGAATACAATAAAGTTCTTTATAATTAAAACAGGATAATAAGAACTCTTTGGTATATTTATTATCTGGTAATAAAAAATTATCTGGTTTATATTATAACGGTCGGGTATTTACATGTGAATACGTTTTCAACCGATAATATTGATCGGTATGCCTGAATGTGATAAGAAAACAATGCGTGTACTTGCTTAACGTGTGTAGTAGAAAATACAATATTTCACACGCAATAATATTTATAAATAATCTTACACTAAATTGAAATTCGAAATAGTCCAGTTGATTTATTTAATACGTGAAGCAAAAATGTATTTTTTTGTATTTAATCCTAGACTGGCGCTGCTAGCTTTTTATGTACGTTTGGTTTATTAATACAGTAAAGAAAAATATCATATAATATAAAAACCCCAAATCACAATAGATATAGATTCCAGATCATATCACATACACTACAGCGGGGTTACATCCTACTCTCATCATCATCACCACTTCAGCCTATTACAGTCCACTGCTGGACATAGGCCTCCACAAGTTCACGCCAAAAACGGCGTGAAGTTTGTTGCCCATAGTCACCGCGCTGGGCAGGCGGGTTGGTGACCGCAGGGCTGGCTTTGTCGCACCGAAGACGCTGCTGCCGTCTTTGACCCTACTCTATATATCTAGATCCTATCTATCATCCATCCTACTCCAATAGTCAGAAATTCCTTGTCCCAGTTGATTTTATTGCAGCTAAGTACAGTTAAAGCTATTTTAAAACTTTTCTTTGATATTTTCAGCTATGCCGACCGAGTCCAGCTGCGGGTTCAGATATAAGTCCAACCACCTACATCCAGGACTACTCGTGTACAAACCCAATGGCCGATCTCGCTCGCCAGACAGATATGAAACTTTCATTCCCGAGCGCGCATGCTAGCTTCGCTATGTACACAGCTGTGTTCTTCATTGTAAGTCCTTTCTTTGTAGCTACTTTAAATGGTAAAATATACGTTTCACACTCAACTGTCTTCAGTAAGATTTTTTATATATTGGGAGTCCAGACACACACACAATGCACAAGCACAAACGCCCAGGCCACGAAAAGCATCCGTATGGCCTACACAATTTTTTTTTTTTAATATTTACACAATACACACACGGTCATCTGTTCCTAAAGTAAGCAACTTAATGCTTGTGTTATAAGTAACAGCCGACTGGTATATAGCTACATTTTTTTTTTTCGATAAACATACTTATAAATAATACATATATAAATAAATATTTATATTACACCCAGACTCGGGGTGGGAATCGAACCCACGACCCTCGGAGCAGAAAGCAGGGTCACTACAAACTGCGCCAACGGGCTGGTCTAATGTTTGTTATGAGCGGGGATCGTACCCGCAAGTGTATGTCATAGCAAGATAACTATCTAGATGCTCAAATATTTTTATGGATCGCTTTATTTTTCTGTCAGATGTAGGAAGGCGGGCAAAAATACAGAGAACAATTTAAAATACTCTTTTTGATTTTTCTTTGTCAAATTACTGTTTTACACTTTAAAAAATATTGTATTTAAGAGATTTTTTTTTGTTTGATATTTTTTTATGCTATTATATAATATTGCCGCCATCAACTATCAAACATACAAACAAACTTTTTAATATTATCTCAAAAATCCGTTCCACCATCCACCATCCGTTCAAACCTGCATCTCCGACTCACCATGTCCGTGCTTTGGCTAATTAGGCTATGGAACAATGTACCCGCTAGGTCGAAATTTTTGATATGATTTTATATTCGGTTCTATGCGACCGCAGCGCAAAGAATTCATATCGCATATTACAATATATGAAACTTTTAATAGTTACGGGTGCTGTAAAGGACTCACGATAGGCGCAGATACATTGCTGATGGAGATCCATGTTCGATCCCGGCTGGAAAGGATTTTTGATATGATATTTAAAAAATTTAGTATTCCATCATGTGTGGGTAAAACAAAAATAAATAATACGATACTACGAGTATAAACAATAATATTGCCTTATGTGCCTTATGTATCGAATACTATTTGGACGTTTAAATAAATGAAAAAAAAAAAACGATTGTGCGTTAGACAACACGATTGAAGTAAAACTTCTTTAATTGCTCCTACAGTATATTACTTATTACTTCTTTGTTGTACACCTACTCACTATACTTTCTTGCACATACCAAGGTTGGCTGGTAGAAAATGCATCAGCGTTAAGCCCGCCTTTTGTACACACTTGTATTAGTGTAATTATTGTACAATGAAAAATTTAAATAAATAAATAATAAATACAGTAATATTAGGTATACGAAACATAACTCTCTCTTTCTATCTTTACTAATTTACATCTCCCGCTCAACTTCCGTTCGCCAGACCTGATCACACTTTTCGTAACGCTCTCGTCACGCATTCACCAGCTTACTCCCCAAGTCAAGTGTACGTAAAGAAGCTTTACTTCAAAAAAAAAACCAGCTTCATCTGTATTATTTTGTAAATTTTAAACATTTCCATATCCTTCCGACCAGTTCTATATCCAAGTGAAAGGCAAGTGGCGCGGTTCGAAGCTCCTGAGGCACGGGGTACAGTTCGCGGCGGCGACGGGCGCGTGGTACGTGGGGCTGTCGCGCGTGGTGGACCACATGCACCACTGGGGGGACGTGGCCGTGGGGTTCGCTGTCGGGGTGCTCTTCGGTGCTATTGTGGTATGTTATGGTGCTATTTTGGTATTTATACTGCTATTATGGTGCTTAGATATTTCCTTTTTTGAGAAATGGTTAAAATATATCACTGTATGCTTTCCTAATAAAATAAAATAAAATAAATTATATACTAAGTGTGGTACCATGATACGGAAACCAGGATCTTATGATGGGATTCCAGAGAAATCGAGGAAAAACCCTCAAAAATCCGCATATCTTTTTACTGGGTGTACCGATTTTGATGATCATTAATTTAATCGAAAGTCGATGTTTATCATGTGGTCACATTTAAATTTTATCGAGATCTGATTACAACTGAAGTAATCTTTTTTTTTTTTTATATCTAGACAATACACACACGGTCGTCTGTTCCTAAAGTAAGCAACTTAATGCTTGTGTTATAGGTAACAGCCGACTGGTATATAGGCTACATATTTTTTTTTTTCGATAAACATACTTATAAATAATACATATATAAATATATAAATAAATATTTATATTACACCCAGACTCGGGGTGGGAATCGAACCCACAACCCTCGGAGCAGAAAGCAGGGTCAATACAAACTGCGCCAACGGGCTAGTCAAATAATACTAGTAATCTTTGATAATGCGTATTTACGTTGTATTACTTGTCGATGTAATTGAAGTCGGTTTTTTTTCGTTCGCCAGCTAACACAATTATAAACATCTGTGATTGTATTGTGCATTTTTTTAGACCCCTGACTGACTTATTTTCATTCTTAATTTTAAAAAAATCAGAATCGAATTTGTAAATTTTGTACTAAGCTAACACACAGAACTAACTCTTCTGATCATTATAGTAAATCTTAAATTATAAACTTACTAGCTTTTACCGGCGGCTTCGCTTGCATTGATTTTTTTTAAATAAAAGTATCTTATAAAAAAATATGTGTACAAAGTTTCATGATGATCGGTTGAGTAGTTTTCCCGTGAAAGCGTAACAAACAAACTTACATTCACATTTATAATATTATGTAGCGATAGACAATCAAATACCTGTCATTTTATTTATTTATTACGTTGACAAACAATATTCACAATAAAGTTTTACATAAAAAAGTACAGACTTACAATATAACGACGCCGCGTTGGCGCAGCGGTCACAGCCATGGATTGTACCCGTTGTGCTGGCGGTTGCGGGTTCGATCCCCGCACATGACAAACATTTGTATTGGCCATACAGGTGTTTGCCGTGGTCTGGGTGTTCGTTCAGTCCTTGTGGGTCTCCCCACCGTGCCTCGGAGAGCACGTTAAGCCGTCGGTCCCGGTTGTTATCATATATCCCTGATAGCGATCGTTACTCATAGTAGGAAATATATCCGCCAACCCGCATTAGAGCAGCGTGGTGGATTAAGCTCTGATCCTTCTCCTACATGGGGAAAGATGCCTATGCCCAACAGTGGGATATTACAGGCTGAAGCACTTACAATATAAACATTATTAATTGTGACACCAACACTGTCAACTCCAGATTACATATTTTATGTCATACAGACCAATGTAGTTTGTATGGTAATTATATGTTTATTTTAATGTATGAATTTTTTGTTTACAGTTTGTATATGTATTGAAACCGAAGAAGTACGGAATTCCAGGGTCGTGGGAGACAACGCAGCCCCAAATGTTGCCGAGACCGGTGCTCGCACGGTGATCTACCGTTAAATAGTATATATGTATATAAATAATTAAATAATTTTGATCAGAAAACAGACTGTTTATGGACGGTGATACTTTTATATGAGATTATATATAGCTACCAAAACATATTAGACAAAATAAATGTATTTTGTAACTCTTGACAGATAATTTTTTTTCGTATAATATTTTCGATACAGTCAACTGTCAAAGATAGCTATTGTAGGCCTCATAATTGTGTTTGATGGCATACGAAAAAAAAACGACTTCAATTACATGGACCAGTAATGCGCATTATTAGAAATAATGATATCGATCAAATTTAAACGGGACCGTGTGACAAGCTCTAACTTTCGATTGAAATCCGAATCATCGGAATCGGTCCACCCGGTAAGAAATTCTGAGGTAACCATAGATCAAGACTTTATCTATGGAGGTAACAAACATTAAAAAAATACAATCGAATTTAGAACCTCACCCTTCTTTGAAGTCCGTTAAAAAGTTCTTTGAATCGTCATTTTAAAGATTAATATTATTAAGGCGATACTACCATTTCCTATTACATTAGCTCTTGCATTCAAATCGAGAAAAGTAGAGACGATATTTCGCTGGGCATAAATGGGAAAGTGGGGGGAGGGGTAAGTACAGGCAGTATACATCGTAGGACGATTCTTGCCCGCCATAAAAATATTGATAATATCTTAAAATAACGACATGGGTTTATTGACATTTAAATTATTATTTATTCAGGCATTAGTTTTGTAAGATGAGAAAATGTATGGTGTTAGTTCTCGACAAATTCGTCAAACAATGCCCATAATTTATAATTATTTTGTGTACGGCGATCCGATCCTTCTTTTGAAAAACACTGTTGTGACTTTACTAGCTGTCTTTCTTTAAGTGACTAACGAAATATAGCTGTAGGAATACTTGAACTTTTTAATATTCGACTTTATTTATATTATTATTTTGTCATAATACAATATCAAAAATGATCAAATATGGCTGTTAAAAATAAACTATAATATACCTAATCTTTGCTTTAAGTATTTAATGTTTTGTTATTTATAAAAATGTTAATACGACTTAAACTATCCCCAGTATTGTTATTAATTTAGACTGTATATATATAAATAAATTAAAATAAATTAATTGTAGTTTTATTTTGAAAAAAAAATATAGTGACCAAATTTTCTTAAGAAGTTAGATAATAAATACGCGGAATTGTACAACATATGTAACACCATGTATAGTAAATGAAGAAATACTTCAGGATTGCGAAACAACTAAATAGTGTGAAACAAATGAAACTGACACTCAGTGAGTGATATGCTGCTGAGAGTAACTTTAGACAACACTTTAAGTAATGTAAAATTTATTTATAGTATTATACCAACATTTATTATACTGTAATTTTAAAAAAAGAAAAAAATATTTTTTTGCACTTTATTACTCTGTAGAATAGTCTTGGTCAGTGGACTCGCGTCGATTTTTAGAGACTATAAGGCTAGTTCTTAAGTTTTCTGAAGTTGCAGTGATATGCCGATGTATGTTTAGAAAAAAAAATTAAAAAATATGGAATAACAAAAGGACGGAAATTATGAGCCTGTGGACATATCACTTACATAAAAAAAAAATTACTTTACCAATACAAATAGCAAGAGTTAATTTATGATTACAGTATTTTCCTATTTCAAATAACTATAATTTGATAAATAAATAAAACATTTAATTCTAAAACATCATGGTAATCGTTTTTAAGGAGTAATCTCCATTCACATCTCGGAGTTGACAAACGCGTTTTTTTGTCTTGGTGAGCAGTAATGTACGGGGCAATGCCACGAGCAGTTTTGTTATCAAAGTGATAAGTTGATACATGGGTGATAACAATGTAGGATGAGTACACTGATGATGACATTAGTATTCAAATAATTACAAAATTCTTTAGCAAATTCAGGTCCAAACAATGTTACACATCATATGATTTTTTAATTTTTTTTAATATATTTATGCTACCACCCGCTCTGGTGTAGTTGTGCGAGAAGTCGTCTAAATACCGACGGTTTGCGGGTTCGATTCCTACTCGGGATGAATATTTATATTTATACAAATATATCTTTCCGGTTTGGAAGTCACCCCACCGTGCCTCAGAGAGCACGCTAAGCCGTCGGTTCCGATTGTTATCATAAATACCTGATAGCGATCGTTACTCATATGTCGTGTATTCCCTACTATGAGTGCTCGTTACTATTACATATTTAAAATGCGTAATTGAAGACTTTATATTTTATTTAGAAAAGTTTTATGGGTTCGGCCGTAGCTGGATGAGCTGTACCTTACTATTTAATTACCAAACGTAATAATAATAATATTAACTTACTTCACAGTTGTAATAAAGCCAATAAGGCTTTATTTTAATTCTTTAGAAATGAAAAACTAACTGATCTCTAAATTTCGCCAAACATCCATTTTAATTCAAAATATAAAAAATAAATATACACGTGTTACTTCAAGTTATTATAATGTAATTAAATATAATTTTGCATAAGATCTAACCCGTAGCGACCTTTTAGTGATAAATGACAGGGCAAACGTATAAAACAGCAGATTATGAAAAAAACCGCTGGCATGAATGTTATTAAATAATAAATAAAATATTTAGTTATTGCTACTGATTACCACACACGTGCGTACCCTCTGTGGGGTATTTGCCCAACCTTGACGAAGTTAATAACATAATTTATAAATTTATAATACAAGTAATAAAATTAAATATGCATTTAGTAACTTTTGAAAATATAATTACCAAAAAAATGCGCATAACAATGCAATATGCATTTTCGATTCATGCATGCACAGAAGACGCATGTAATCGAGTCATTTTCGAATGAAGATCGAAGTTTGAAGTTTGTCTACCCGTACAAAACTCAGTCAGTGAAGGTAAATAAAAAGTTTCGGTATAAAAAAGCATTTTACAATTTTCTACTGCGTTATTTGATTTATTTATGTATATTTTGATAAGAAATATTATTTTAGCTGTCGTTATGTTATCGATTACACGTCTTTATTACATTTTGATGTTTACATTATTACAAAGTAGTTAGGTAAGTTACAAGTCATACTCGAACGTTTATCTTCCTTAAAAGAAAATTGTATTTGATCATTAGCTTATTAGCTGCAAGAATTAGCTAATCAATGTTTCGGAAGTATGAAGATCTTTGCTTCCGGTAAAAAAGCACATTCAGTGTACGCGTATGGTTATAAGCATGAATAAAAAAAATTGCTTATTCGTAGAGCAGCTCACCTGCGTAAGTACATCAATTTAAAAATTCACAAGCCAAAGGAGAGCTTTTGGAGATATGCTGTGTTGACAGCGGGATAGATTTGGCAATTTGTTTGTGATGCTCTTGGTATTGCAAGCGTCCATTCTAACAGCTAACCATCAGGTGGATTGTACGATTGTTTGCACCCCGGTCATGTAATAAAACACGCAAAGACTTCACTCTGCGACACATAGAAGTCAATCTTGGCTTGGTAACAATTTTGCTATCTACCAAAATTGTTACGCTCTTCGACTTATTATTATAATGTACAAAATTCAAAAATTATAACTGCTTGTTAAATTGATTTCAAAAGTAACTTTTATACACTCGTCAATGATTTCTGTATTTTTTTTCTACAATTTTTTTTTTTATATTTCTGTTTGTTTTGTCATTATGTTCAACGAATACACGTTTCGTTTTATTTTTTGCAAAATTAAATCGTCTAACCTCTCTTTAACAAATGTATTAGCATATTTATATTTGTTCTACAATTTTGGAGTGTCATATGAATAATATTAAATGTCGTTGTCCTGTCCACGACACAATGCAGCCTGATTGCCGCCCTGCTATTGTCCAATAAGCTGCATTGTTCACTTATCGGATCTCTTTGATTTTTTTTAATTGTTATCACTTAGAAGAAAGACATATTTTTAAGGTTATAGTACTGACATTTGGAGCTTGACCTTTTTAAGTACTAACATTTGATAAGTACCTATAACATCTATAAGGTCTAATGCTCTGTCGGTGAATGCTATCTAAAAAGGTAATTCAAAGTTACAAACTATAGTTATTACTTAGGTAGCACAATTATAAAAAATTGTATATATCACATGGAAATAAAACATATCTTACCGCTTGAGGAGGTGGGGGGGTTGAGTTGGCAACGCGCTTGCTTCTGGTGTTGCAGGCGTCTATAAGCTATGGTAATCGCTTACCACCAGGTGAGTCGTACGCTTACTTGCTGACCTAGTTGTATAGAAAGATAAATCACTTACTTACATAAAGATCATATACGTATACAAACATATGAGTACACCTAAGTCGTGAAATTTTAAGAAATACAAAATGTAAATTTCCAACTTCAAAATAAAATAAAACACACCAAGACTCAAGAACACTCTACAATCAATAAAATACTTCCTTAAAAAGTGTGTGTACTTATGTACACACATAAGAAGCTATATTTAATTGGCTACAGGCTACTGATCTACATTTATTTATCTACTGATATACATTTATTTAAGAAATAATGACACTACTTTAACATTTAGGTACAATTTAACATTGACGTCATTTATGCGAGAACAAATCTTGCATCATTCGGCTATCAACTGATTTATATAATGAACCAGTAATTTGTATATAAATGAAACGAAATTAATAAAAGAAAAATAACACAAGACAAGCATAATACACAATAATTGTGTTTGCTCGCAAACGAAAAAAAAAACCGACTTCAATTACATCGACAAGTAATACAACGTAGATCGACGAAAAAATAGTCAAGCAACTACGCGTTATCAAAGATTACTCAAAAAGTACTTATTAGGTCTCGATAAAATTTATATGTGACCACATGATAAACATCAGCTTTCGATTAAATTAAAAATTATCAAAATCGGTACACACAGTAAAAAGTTATTACGGATTTTCGAGAGTTTCCCTCGATTTCTCTAGGATCCCATCATCAGATCCTGGTTTCCTTATCACGGTACCAAACTAGGGATATTTTTTTTCCAACAAAAAAAGAATTATCAAAATCGGTACATCCAGTAGAAAGTTATGCGGTATAATACAACGTAGGTCGACGAAAAAAGCGTCAAGTAAAAACGCATTATTAGATATAACTCGAAAAGTAGTTGTTAGATCTCAAATAAATTTAAATGGGACCAATTGGCACACACCACCTTTCGATTAAAACAAAATTTGTCGAAATCGGTCTACCCGGTCAAAAGTTCTGATGTAACATACATAAAAAAAATACAGTCGAATTGAGAACCTCCTCCTTTTTTGGAAGTCGGTTAAAAAACAATTTCTACCATTTTAGGGCGACAAACTTTCTATATAATATCTTATTCTGTTTTTTACGTGAGGGAAATGAACATATTCGACTTGTGAAAAAGAACCGGGCTATGTAAGATTTTTATCCTCTATAACCCATGTGATGGCCGGCGGTCACAGAGTCGGAGAAGCCTCGCTTTACTTGTAGTTAGCGGAACTTATCTCAGGAGGGCTAGTAAAATTTGTCCCCTCCACATTGCACATAGGTGTGTAAAACAGCACGAGGTCATTCCGGCTTCCTTCATCCTCAACGCTGAATGAACGGAACGGATCTGCGAGCCCTCTTTCAGACGTCCACAGTCCAAAAGCTGGCCCTATATATTGTGCCGGCGCTTAGGAGAGATTACCTACTTTATCCAAGAAAGAGTAAGAGAATAAAAGTAATGTAGTATAATCTAAGGGAGACTAATTTCTTTCTAGATACAGTATTCACTTGTTCACTTTAAAAAAAATGAAGTGTCATCAGATTAATGATCTTAATAATTAACATCGTCACAGTTTTGTTATTATGATTAAATGTTACGCTCATAATGTACTTTGAACATTTATTACTTTGTCACTGACTTATTACTACTAGATTACTTCCTAGTTATAAAAAAAAAACCTTATGACATTGTACAAAATATAGATAGATCACTCACTTCAGCCTATCGCAGTCCAGTCCTAGACATAGGTCTCCCCAAGTTCGCGCCAAAAAACGGCGTAAACTCATGGTTTTGGCCATAGTCACCACGGTGGGCAGGCGGGTTGGTGACCGCAGGGCTTGCTTTGTCACACCAAAGACGCTGCTGCCCGTTTTTGACCTGGGTATTTCAAAGCCCGCAGTTGGACGGTTATCCCACTATCGGTCGGCTTTTTAAATTCCAAGGTGGTAGTGGAACTGTGTTATCTCTTAGTCGCCTCTTACGACACCCACGGAAAGAGAGGGGGTGGCTATATTCTTTACTGCCGTAACCATACAGCAGATAGATAAATAATTTTGTACAGTAGATTAATATTAGGTTCATGTTGTTTATCTCTTAATATTAAACGAGGGCGTTGTCAACCCTTCCCCTGATCCTGCAGGTGCTCTGGTCACCTTACTCACCATAGGAACCACCAACACCAAATGAGAGCAGTATTGTTGGCTATGATCTTCTATAAGGTTGACAAACTTTCCAAACTGGGCCACGGCTGCTCCATAAGGTTAAGGAACTTCTCCAAGCGGGCTCCAAATTATAAGCAGGATATTTTCTACTGTGCCTTGACACGAAAAATCGTACCAACACAGCTGGTTTTGCCTGATCCAAAAAAAAAGAAAAAAACTAAAAAGAAACCAGTGGCAAGAACACAGTAGCATAAATTAATTAGTAATAATTATATCGATGGATAAACAATCGTAATTTCCTATTTATATTAGATAATCGTAAATATGTATAACGTCAGAAAAGAGTCTTATCGATCGAGTTGAAACTATATGTACATGTATGAACGTATATAGGAAATCACAAGCATTTAGAATTCATTGAAGGGGCTACGTACGAACGGCTAAGATGTCGAAGGAGGCTTCGACGCATATTATTAGAAAATTCATCATTGACGTAATATTAATAGGAATATGTAAGTCCAATCAATATTATTACAATTTAAAATTAATTTTAATTTGTTTTTCTTTAATATTATTATCAATAAAATTATATTGTTTAAATAAAATTCGTTCTTTGAATGTTATATTTATGTTTTTTTATTAAAATATTAATTATTAAGACGATATGTCTTATGACTTAACCAAAACTATTTATTATATCATTTAAACGTTATGTAGCATGTTTGTTGTTTTCATAATAAAATAATGATAATTATAGATATTATTATTTGTCAAAAAATGATTAGAAACAAAAATTTAGAATCCACTTGTAAATAAGTAATGTGATAAGTAAGGTTCAGAAAAACTATTCAAAATATTTTAAACCGACTTCAAAATAAAAGGATGTTCTTGAGAACCGAATTGATTCGATTGTATTTTTTCATTTATGTTATCTCAAAACTTTCGATTAGGTGGACCGATTTTTGGGTTTTTTTTTTCCTGATCGAAATGTGGTGCGTGTCATGTATTCCCATTTAAATTTAATCGAGATATGAGTGGGACTTATTGAATTATCTCTGAATTACTTGAATATTTTTTCCTATTTTGTATTACTTGTCAATGTAATTGAAGTCAGTTTTTTCTCGCTTACAAGTAAACAATTATAATACATGATGATGAATGGTAAAAATAATATTTGACAGGTGAGGTTTGGTAAATATATCGTATGTCGAAAAACTAAATTAAGATTGTTTTTCTTGTAACTAAAAACTTGAGTACTATTTATCTAATAACTCTTACCACAACTTCAATCAAAATAATACTAATAATAATGTTATTGTTTCAGTGACCGCTGGTATATATATAACACAGTCAGTATGGGTGAAGTTCGAGCGAGGTTTCTTTTGCGGAGACGAAACTCTTATGTTCCCTTACAAGGATGATACTGTAACCGTTCCTGTGCTCAGGATAGTTGGCCTAGGATTGCCTATATTTGCTGTAAGTTCCACACAATTCTTAGAATGTTAGGTTATAATATTTTATTAACGGCTCAGTAGAACATATCCTGCGCAAAATCAGGAGGAGCAGCCCATCTGGTAATCTTATAGAAGACTTTTTTTATATAACTTAGTTGGCAAACAAGTGTTACCAACAGTTCACCTGATCATAAGCGATTACCGAAGCTTATAGACGTCTGCAACACCAGCCCGTCCCCAACTCCGCCCAGGAGTATTAGTGTTATTAAGATAAAAACTACTTTAACAGTAGACGTAGACCAACAATGAGATTACCCATCGACATAATGACAGTTAAGTTAAGAATTCTTTTTTAATATTCTCATGTACGAATGAGTTATGAACATGATAACGATAATATAAGAAAATAGTAAATGTTTTTAAATAAGTGTCAGCTGTTTTTAAATTTATCATTTAAACATAACGTTATTACAATTGCATCACAAGGCACGAAAACATTTACGTCATTGTTTTAATTTGATATTGAATAATTATGACAAAATAAATTTATAACACATAAGTTATCTTACATAACCTTGTAAAAATCAGTAATTATCGCGCTTCTAGGCGCCGCCGTAGTAACAAGCGGAAATTGATTTATAAACTAATTAATCATTTTCTATTTCCTCTTTCATAAACATAACTATTTCATTTATTTATTTTTACTTTATTGCACATTGAAAATGACATTAAAAATATAACAATATTCTTACTTACAAAAGTGCAAAGACGATCTTAATCTGAATTGTGATCTCAGACTAATACTTGATGGGTATCAATAGAGAAAGAGAAAAAATTTATAACATAAATAATAAACTGTGAAAATTATTTATTTGAAGTACCTACATAATATATCTAGTATTGTGCTCTAATATAAATTAACTTTGCTATCCCTCTTTGAATAAGTAACCTCTTTTACTCGACCTCATTCTTAATTATATTAATTTTACATTACCTATTATGAGTGCTATTAATCATTAAAAAATAAATTGTAAAGACGACACTGCTTGCATTCCAAACCACACAACCGCACAAATTGCTAGTCTATACTATGTATATATTATACACTCAACTGAAATCCATCAACATAGCATTATGACATAATCGATAAACTGTAATTTACTTCAATCGATCATCAGAATTATAAATAGGATTATACATTACGAATCACTCTGTAACATCTCACTGCTGGGCATAGACCTCTTCCTTCATGAGGTTAGAGGATCAGACGATTGAAGCCTAATCTGCCACGTTGTTCCAACCTAAACACTAGGAGCAGCCCGACTGGGGTATTATTACCCCGACCTTAGAGATCACAGCTTAATAACACTGTTTTCGAGCAGTATTGTGTTCCTGTTGGTAGATAAGGTGACCAGGGCTCCTGCTGGGACTGGGGATTGGGTCGGCAACGCGCTTGCCATGGTTCTGGTGTTGCAGACGTCTATAAGCTATGGTAATCGCTCACCATCAGGTGAGCCGTACGCTTGTTTGTTGACCTGGTTAAGACCTAATAAATAAGTAATAATTTGTATAATAAGTAATAATAAATCCTAAATAAGTAATAATTTTGGTCCATTATCGATTTTTTTAGGTAAGTTTGGGTTAGTCTGCGCCATATCTAGTCATAATTTCTAATTCTTGAAGTATATTTTTTATTAACTATATTTACTTAATTTTATTAAATTCATTTTTATTTGTTTGTAGTTCCTAGTCTGCGAGTGGATATTGCTACGCAAAGAGACGGACAACAAACGGGTACTGCGAGTATACATACCGGCGTGGGTCCGTGGCTTTTATTGCCCTCTGGCATCATTCGCTTATGGTGCCTGCTTCATCGAACTAATCACTAATATTGCCAAGAACGTAATTGGAAGACCGAGGCCACATTTCTTTGATGTAAGGTTGTTTTTATACATGTTGGTCGGCAAGCAAGCCTACGGCTCACCTGATGGTGTGCGATTACCGTAGCCTATAGATGCCTGCAACACTATTCCTAAATACCCCCAGGAGCTCTGGTCACCTTACTCACCACAGATACACAAAGCTTCTTGAAAGCAGTATTATTTAGCTGTGATCTTCAGTAAGGTCGAGGTTCCTACTTTCCCCGGTAATGCTAGCACACTCTACTTATCTTGTTCAAATTTTGAATCGTTAATAACATACTTTTTATATAAACCACTCAAGTAACAATATTTTTTTAACTTGTAGTGGATATCGCTTGATTTTTTAATCTTACTTTACTAATATAATTTAATTTTAGTTTATATAAGACAAAAAATTTACTTTAAAAAGACCTTTTTTATATTACTTCTTACAATAATTTAAACTCTATTGCTATTTTCACGCACAATTAGAGATCGTTTACTTTTTATTATTGTATAATTACATTCATTTTTTCCATTGTTTGGAATGGAATATAAAATTATATTACTTTTATATAATACGATAGTATTCGGTGAACTTCGGTGTAATGGTAGATCAGAGCAACATTTAAAACCTTTTTTATCATCCCATACATAATTACCATCCATATGTCCTTAATACACTATAAAATACATAATATAAATAATGGTATTTTAAATAACAAGTTAGTGAACGTCTTTGAAGATTCTTTCCCATTGACTTAGCTTCTCGACTGAATTCATCTTCAAAGATATCTCTAATCAAGTTCTTGAAAATATCGCTAGAAAATGTATTTTATTTTATTTATTTTTATTGAAATTTTATTGTAAAAATAAAGACACAATTTAGAACCATTAGATACAAAACTTAAGGGCCTTATCGCTTACAGCGATCTCTTCCAACCTTTAATGATAGTAGTTAAGAAAAAATTGCCGGGAAGAGTGCGCATACAACGATGCAAGCTTATTAAAGATACAGATATCAACTTCAAATAGTAAATATAATGTTAATTTTTCATTTTCACAGGTAATTTCATTATATCTTCTAATATTTTATTTAAGAGTTTTAATATTAAAAAAACAAATGAACAAATATTTGTGGGCATTTAATTTAACTTCATCAGCACTATCATTGATGACCTCAGTCCGTACTTTGGGTTAGTTTTTAACGATGCTATAAAAGTGGGTATTTAACACTTTTACGTAAATGGAACTTAAAGTGATTGTTATTTTGAGAATCCCGACATTTACCAACTCATACGTAACGTCGTCCAAATGTCGAGAACCACAAAACGACAACCATTTTAAGCCCGTACTAAATAAATCGTAATCCGTAATAAGTGAAATTAATAAAACTTTATTATAATAGAGATAAAATGATACAAATAATACGCTTTTTTTAGACAATTCAAACTACGTCACAACTTTTCAGATTAATTATTTAATAGAACAGAATATTATAGCCACCATATATACTTTTTTTGCTTTTTGCGTACATAAAATTCCTTTTGACCCCTCTAACACTTTTAGATTAGATCAAAATAAACAATTATTGTAGACTACACAAAATTGTTCGCTAAACAGATAACATCGCTATCTGAGCGTGGGATGAAAATAAAGATATTTTTAAATATGTTTTAATTACAATAATAAAAATACTTGCGAACATAATTTGTATACCTACTCGTTAATGAATCTAAAACATTACAGATTATATATGCTGGCTTGAGTCTAACAAACACCTTGTCTGAAATAAAACTGAGATATATAGCGTATTAAAGTTGTAAATACATTGGAAACACATCCCACACTCCCTATGTTAGTCTTCTTTCCAAAAGTTGCCAGGAAGAGAACGCTATATTAGCGATAAGGCCGCCTGTTGCAACTGATACAACTTCGATGCAAATTCTTGATTGCAAATCTACATCGAGCGGGAATCGAGTGAGCAACTATCAGCGTTAAAACGACTTTACGTATTAGTAACTGATACAGAAATTGTGTGTCATATTATTTTTTCTCTTTTCTCAGCTATGCAAACCCTCAGTCGACTGCAGTTCAGAAGCATGGCAGAAGCGTTATATACAGCCAAATGAGTATAAATGCTTAGGAGAAAATACAGAGAAGTTCACAGACATGCACATGTCGTTTCTCAGCGGACACTCATCTTGGGCTGCCTTCACCATGTTCTATTTGGCTGTTAGTATTCATTAACTCATTCTTTATAACAAATTTAGATTCGGTCTTCTAAAACTCTATTTAAAGATTCAAAGACATTTCACTCGCTATCGATTGTATACTTGTATGTATGCCAACTAGATGAAAAGAAAATGCTAAATACGCAATTTGTTCATTTCAAGTTATTACTTCCGCATCATAAACCGCAAGAGATGTTTAATGTATGTGAGAAACTCCTTAACAAAATAAATAGCAATAATCCGATTCGACGCTATTACAGTTTTACTTAGAGAAAAGAATGGTGTGGCGTGGGACTCGTGTATTGCGTCACACCCTACAGTTCGCAGCTGTCATGCTGAGCTGGTTCACGGCTCTCTCAAGAGTTTCAGACTTCAAGCATCATTGGAGCGACGTTCTTGCGGGCTACTTCGTTGGACTAACACTTGCTGTGCTCGTGGTAAATTTCAAAATACTGAAACTTTTATTCCAAGCTCGTTGGTTTCTTACGAAATATTTATTGTACAATATTTTTTGTTATTTTTATTTTTATGCATGAGCAATAATAATTAGTTCATAATAACATAGTAAGCACTTGGCGGCCGTGGATTAAAATACGAACTAGCACCCTTATGCTTTCAAGTTATAAGCTTCCCTTTATAATTTATATTGTATTCGTGCACGAAAGAAAAGTCATATATAATAAAGTCACATACATTTTTAAAAGAAACATTTCAGCCAGCCTACGGCAATGAAATGGATTGACCACCACTTTTTGAACTTGGAGAAGAGGTCATTGCCCAGTAGTATTGCATACTGTAACGCTACAGATTTTAATAAAAAAATTAAAGTGAAAAAGCGCAAAAAGTTCATAATAGCTTACAATATGTTATATATAATTAATAAAAAAATATGAATGTATTTTACAGTGGATATGGGGAACAGACATCTTTGAACCGAAAAAAGAACACAAAGCCATTCTACAGCAAGACTTAGCCCCTTTGCAAGACATCAAGACTTACGAAATCGAGCATCAGTGAAATTTTTATACATATTGAAGTGATTTTTTGCTTGATTATTGCTAAGAGCTTGAAGAATCTACATTTAAATAATATTGTGTAGTTTCTGTGCTTATATTCTATGCGCGATGTATACCAAATCTTTTAAGGATCTCAATAAATTTAAAATTAATTATATAAAAAGCGCCTGTAGAAATATTTTTAGCAAATTGCTTTTATTTATTCTTTAAAAAAAATCTCTCTTATTTATGACAATGTATTACGAAGTATTTATAAAACTGTTAACGTATATCACAATAATATACATTTTTTTTTTGTTTTATAAACACTGTAAATAATGAAATTCTATTTAATATCAGATTTTCCTTTTAAGTTACAATAAGTTTTGAGTTTACTCAGTATTCTCAGCTATTTAAATTCATTTAAAATTACTAAATATAATAAATTAATATAAGTTAGAAAAATATAACTTTTACTTCATGCTACTTTGGCCACCCGTTGATGTCTTTTGTATAACATTTTTAAAAATATACTGATGAAAGGCGTAAAAGTTGTATTTATTTGCATATTGACCCTTAGACAACGAGTAGTATATAAAAATTCTTTAAATAATATATAAAAAATCATTTCGATAGTGAAAACGTGTGCCTTATGCATCAACTATTCTCACAGTAGAGCAACGATGCAAGCTATCAATACTTTTCCTCGAGTCTCTACTTTGCTTATCAGAAGAATATTTATTATCTATAAATAGAAGAATATTTAATATTTAATAGCCATCAGAGGTATCGTGTTAACGAATTATTCTACTTTCAGATAAATTAACGATAGTTATTAAGTGTTATTACAGTTTAAGCAACTCTAACATATGCAAAAAAATGCAATAATTTTCACTCAGCTTGTATATAGCACCATTATTCCAGTCAGCGTCTAAATCAATTGTAAATTCCATACACGAAACTGGTTTTTATGCAAAAAACAATAAGATAAGCGTTAGCCACCTCATTGTAAATTATTACTTAATTAAAATGCACTTTACATATATTCCTTAGTCATGGCATTTCGATAGAGATGCTAATTGAGACATTGAAGTAAGAGGCAAACTTCACTCATACTATCATACTACCATTAATTATACTATAAATACATTCAATTTAAAATGTAGATATATTATATATAAATACTAGTTGTGCACCGTGGTTTCACATGCATTAATTTGAGGAATAAAATAGGTCTTTCTCGGTAAATGGTTGGCTTCAGCTTGTAATATCCCACAGCTGGGCATAGACCTCTTTCTTTATGTAGGAGAAAGATCAGAACTTAATCCACCACGCGGCTCCAATGCAGTTTGGTGGGTATATTTCTTACTATGAGTATGATGTACATGATAATAATTGGGACCGACGGATTAACGTGCTCTCCGAGGCACAGTGGGGAGACCCACAATGACTGCACGACCACCCAGACGATGGCTAACATCTGTATGGCCAATACAATGTATGTCATGTGCAGGGATCATAACATTGCTGTGACCGTAGCGCCAAGCATCGTCCGTAAATGGCCTATCCAAAAAAAAAAAAACAATTCGAACCAATATTTCCTAAGATTAGCGCGCTTAAACAAACAAACCAACAAATTTTCAGCTTTATTATATTAGTATGGATTTAATAAATTATCATAGTTATTTATTTAATGCTCTACATTATAGAAAGACGTCTGAGAAAGACATTTTGAAAGATTTCTTACAAATTTGGGAAGGCCTTGTCATTGAAAAAGTTTTCATACATGCTAACAGGAGTAAAGAATTTATTTTCAAATAAATTCTTTGAAACTATTTGTGATTATATCTTATATATAAAATTCTCGTGTCACCGTGTTAGTTAACATACTCCTCCAAAATGGCTGGACCGATTTTTATGAGATTTTGTGTACATATCAGGTAGGTCTGAGAATCGGCTAACATCTATTTTTCAAACTCCTAAGCTATAAGGGGCGGGGGTTAAGGGGGTAAATAACATATATAGCAAAACAACATTTGCGGGGTCACCTTGTATCATAAATCTAAAATCTATTGAAACGTATCATAGAGCTTTCTTTGTCAGCAGAGGACATATACACCTTCTTCTTTGTCAGCAGAGGACATATACACCGTCTTCATATACAATGTGTATAGTACTAAAATAATAATGTTAAATGTTTTAGCTCCAACATTTTAATTTGAATCATGATGTTGACAATAAACTACTAGATTTGCGTGTGGTTTCAGTGTTCTTAAGTAGAGACGTGCAGTATAGAAAAAAAAAACATATTTGGCATAGCAACTTATAATATATTACTTGCACATCAGTTAGCAACAATTACAACGCTCCATTTCCTTTTAATAACGCAATAATTTGTCAGCTTAAGTTTTGCCTCTAAAATTATACGTTACTTCATTATTTCCATTGATATAACCTGTGTTGCAGATTGTAGATGACTGTGTGAATTCATCTTTAGTGTATTTTCGACTTATAATCTATTCCTTTAGAGCTTAAAATTGTGTAACAGGATACAGTTGGCTATATTATCGAAGTTTACTTTCTCCAGCAAACGATTTGGCTCAGAATGCCCGATGTTCTGCCCGCGCCGCTTCTTCGCTACCTTGTTTTGTCATAGACTAAGTTAAAACAAATATTCTAATAGGCATTTCATTTCTTTTTTATCATAAAAAACAAATTAATATTAAACATAAATTTACCCTGCTTTTCGTAAAATTATCTATACAACATAGAGACAGCTCTACGATTACGATTTGTAATTATTAACGTTTTTAGTTAACTTGGCTTATATGATTTGTTGTGTTACGTTTCGTATCTTATTACTAGACTTTCATAGTAGGCTTTGACCCACGAAAATTCTTTAAAATCAGAACGTTAAATCCTGAGTTTTCCCACGATTCAGATTAAAAAAAATACTTTTTAGTATTCAATAGGCAACTTAAACTATATTCAACAACAACATTATGCTATAAATATTCATCTTTAATTAAATTCAAATTAAAAATATATAACAATAAAATGGACCCCGTTAGTTGTCAATCGTAAAAACCATTTACAACCAATAGATCCAATCATGTTTCAAAAGTACACAGACACAAAAAAAAAGCAATCAAGCCTCACAGAGACAAATCTGCAACCGCAAACCGAGCACCACAAAGGTTCTATGCCGACGAGAGACCAAGCGTAAACAATCACGACCAGTACCCGACCGGCCCCCGCGAGTGTCGCTCGTCGACCGCTCCGAAAGAATTAAGCGAAAAATATTAACATGTCATAGAAAATATTCGTTTTTGTAAAGTGTACCGTTGTTTCCCATCTCTTTTACGAGTTGAACTCGGTGCCGTTACTGTGCTATTGTGCTGTGCTTCACGTAACGTATACAGATGCCGGGGAGATTGTATGTTGTATTAAGAATTTGATGGCAATGTCGATAATGCGTAGTTCATTAACACTTAAGATCTCGGTGTTTTAAGAGAAATGTGATAATTATATTAAATACATATAATGATAAAAATTATTTATTTTAAAATATTTGTTATTTGCTAACCTTTAAATTTTTTTTTTGGTATGTTGACTCTTTTACTAAAATTTATGTTACCCGCAGAATAGTGTTATCATCGCGCTTAAAAACTTGTTTGGTAAAAAATCTAAAAAACGAAGCTTTATACTTTAACAAAAAAAGCCTTACCTTCGACATGAGGTTGTGAATTAAAATAACATTTATATAAAATTCCTTGCTACAAAACTTGTTTGACTTGGTGTTAGCAATTCACGTGAAATACTCGTACATAATAGATAATGGTTTTTTTAAGATTTTTTTACTTTTTTTCCTGTATTCATTTTCTGTATATACTAATTTATGCTATCCATACTATCCAACTATTAACTTTCCAAAATAATTAAGTTTTAAGTTGTATTCCTTATTCTTACACGTAATTAGGCTTCTAATAGTTCTGTTTAATTTTCTTTATCACAAATATATAACAATTGACGAGAAGCTAATTCTATATTATAATAATATTCTTTATTGTACATCATGAAAAAAATACAAAAAAAGCTAAAGTAGAGTAGCATCAGAGGATCATGTACAAAGGCGGTTTTATCGCTAAAAGAGCGATTTCTTCGAGACGAATTTCGGGTCTAGGACAAGGCATTGAAAAGCGTTTAGCAAGTGTACAAAGAATTGTTTTAGAAATTAGAATATATAACAATATAAAATAAATATACATTTATAACGCTATGCTATTCCATATTCTTATATATATTCGACTAAAAAGGTTAAAAGACTACAATAATAAAGACTTATGCTTATTTGAAAAGCTACTAAAAGACCGTAAAGTTGAATCTTAGAAAACTTAATTAGCAAATATATAAATTTGCAACTGATAACTCGATAAGTATTATAATAAAAGTAAAAATGTGTTTTAATTTTAATATCTGCAGTTAAATATTATATAAATATCTGTAGAAAAGTAAAGAAATAGTAAATTATAATTTCAAAATATATTTACTAATATTTATATTTCATATAAGCTGTGTTACATAAATTATGCTGTTTCTAAATAGCATTAATAGTTATTTATTATGAAATATGTGTCATAGTTTTACTAATATAATATATAATAAAATAAGGTAGTTTGTCTGACATTGATAAACTCCAAATCTAGGAGCATATTAGCAAAATATATCTCAATATCAATCCTTACAATATATTATGTTTAAAAAGAGTTATGTAACGCCACTTACAGGTAAATTTCAAAGTAGATGGAATCGTGAGGGTCTATTCTTAACTGTTAATGGTTATTTCGCTTTAATTAATTTAAGCAAATTTTAAGCTTATTATTCATTTTATAAAGAATATTAAAAAGGTAATTAAAAACCTTACTTTTATTTCTGCGAAAACAAACACAGCACAATATAAATTTTATAAAGAACAAAAATAAAAAATAAAAACTCTACCAAAGCAATTTTCAATTTTTTATAAGCGTATGTAAGAAAGGACATAAATTAATTTAATAAAATAAATTTAATACAAAAAAATAAGTAAGCGCTATATTCCACGGCCCCCAATAGGATGAGACTCCACATATATCATGGACCGAAAACTCGGCTACTACGCATTAATTATTTGCTATTACCAATACGCCAAAGCGTCAAAAATAAATTAAACAATATTATCTTAAAACCTTTTTGGAGTCAATTAGTTAATACAAATATATGTTTTCATTTCTACTAAACAGTAGTATAAATTATAATTTATAGGTATATAATAAATATCATACGCTGCTCCGGTTTGCCTTCGCCAACAATGTGGGCAAACGACATGCCACGGAAATTGGCGCAACTTGCATGAATGAGATCGCAAACCAATAATATATTGAGTTAGTTACGATTTCACACATAATCTGCCGGACTAATTTTAATACAATTTAATAAAAAATCGTTGATATAAAAATCGAATAAACTTTGGGAAAGTATATAGACTACTTCATACTGCGAAAAGGGTATGAAGATATAGTAATATAACAATTGTATGGTAATTCGTTATTGTGGTAATTCGTTATTAAATATATTTTTTTTTAGTATAAAATCAATAAAAATAATGTATTATTTACTGAACAACAGTATTTTTTAATAAGTTACAAAAACAAGAATAAGGATGAAAAAGCACAAAAACCAAGAAAATGTACAAAAGGCGGCCTTATAGCATAAAACAATTTCTTCCTAGTAACCTTTAGATGGAAACTGAAAAATAAAAATTAAGTGGGTGTACAAAAAGTCAAGCCAATTACGTATTATGTAAATATATTAACTATAAAACACGTTGTGAGATATAGACTGTGACTTAAATGTGTAAATATATTCTTAAAATAATAAATAAGAAAAGTTGATATTTCGAGATTAAAGCAATTCTTGTTTATATGTTACTATTTCTATGCTTAAGTAATCTTGTTACATATTTAAATTTCTCAGAAGTAATAATACAAAAGCTACTTTAAGAGTTGCGTTACTTTATAAACTAACGCAATACCCGCAACCTTTTAAAGTTAGCTGACTAAAGTCAAAAAAGCTTGAAAATTCGATTTTATTAGTTTAGAAATAAAGCATTTGATTATAATCGTTTCGAGTAATCGTGATGAGTACGCTGACCAGAGCTCCTGGGGGAATTGGGGGTAGGGCTAGCAACGCACTTGCGACGCTTGTAGTGTTGCAGACAGACGTCTATACATAGGCTACGGTAATATAATCGCTTACCATCAGGTGAGCCGTACGCATGTTTGCCGACCTAGTTGTAAAAAAAGCGATGTTCAGATGTTTAGACTATGGTCAGTGTCAAGTACTGAGTTACAAGTTGTTTTTATATTTGTTATAAAAGACAATCAGCAGAAATTCTTTGATATCCTTATAATTAGTTTTAATAATAATAAACTTACTTGACTAAAATCAGTAACAAATAAATAGTGACATTAATTTTACACATACATAAACAGTCGATATCAACCTGTGTATATTCATTGAGTAAGACACAGTAAAAGTGGTTTTAAATATCACTTCACCTACACGACGCCCACCGTTCGTTTTCTACACCCATTGACCAACGCTGGCCAAAACGACCACCTACGATAACGGCGATACATATTTTATTTCATATCCATATTTTATTATATATCCCTTTTTGATTATTCATCCATTACTAGTACGAGTTATACATCTATACAAATAAATAAAATTGGAGTGTCTATTTACAATATTAAAATAACCGCTTTTTATTAAATGCACATGGATATACATGGTACATATACCAAAATAGCATTTTTTTTATTTTTGTCTGTCTGTCTGTCTGTCTCTCTGTTTGTTCCGGCTGATCTCTGAAACGGCTGGATCGATTTTAACGGGACTTTCTCTGGCAGATAGCTGATTTAGTAAGGAGTAATTAAAGCTACTTTCATTCTAGAAATTTATTTATTTTATAACTCTGCGAACTGATTAATATCTTTTTTGTTACATTACATGCGGAAGAAGTCGCGGGCACAGTTCGTTAATTATGTATTTTATAGTAAGGAGTCTCTATTTTTTAGTATTATTTTTAATGAAATAAAAGCTTTATAGTTTTCTAATGTTTACACGAATTTCGCTCATTATACGGGAGGACCGAGAAGTCTCGTGACAATGGTTGCTGTAACGTATCCGAAACGTTGGGCATTTAAAAAACGTAATAAACGGCGATAAAATCCGAAAAAGTATTTTTATTATAGCAAGCTTTATTATTTGTTTGTATGTTTAGAAGCCTTAATTTCATGATTAATTTGTCTGTATATACCTAATTTCTACCCATTAATTAAAATTAAATTATAAAGGCAACAAATATACAATTACGTATAAAATAATGTCAGGGCTGATAAAAAATAAAGCGTGAGTTAAGCCGTAAGACAACATTAAGGAGGAAAATAAGTAAAATCGGCCAAGTGCGAGTCGGACTCGCGCACGAACGGTTCCTTACCATTGACTATATATTAAACTAAATATTAAAAGAATGTTCTGTGAAATATTTCATTGCTGAATAAAACTAAATATTTTGTGAACGCTTGAAGCGTTTACCTAGTGCCGATTTTAATATCGAGCAAAAATAGGCAAAGAATCGCATTTGTTGTATGGGAGCCCTCCTTAATTTTTAATTTAATTTTGTTTTTAGTATTTGGTGTTATAGTGTCAACAGAAATACATAATTTGTAAAAATGTCAATTGTCTAGCTATAATCTAGAGGTACAACCTGGTGACAGACAGACGGATGGACGGACGGACGGACGGACGAACGAACAGACAGCGAAGTCGTATTAATTTACCTTTTTTTACTCTTTGGGTACGGAACCCTAAAAAGGTTAAGGTTGCTGTTAAGATCTAATCGTAACTTATTAGGAGGATAAACTTTATCTGCAACTGTTGTCACAGGCCTTAAGTATACGAAAAGTTGTAGCAGTAAGGTAAGTAATCTACGAAATATGAATTTGAAATATAACAAATCTGAATATTATTAAACGTATCGAATAACCATAAAATGTACACTTTCCTGTCACGAACAAAGTTTTACGTGTTGCAATCGTAAAATTAATTCGTTGCAAAATAGTTTCGTAAAAAACCGATATGGAATTTATATTTGAAAGCGCGGGCGTTACCGATTACTCGTAGTTACTTTTTTATTTACTCAAAATAATGAATAAATGTGTAGTGGCAGTAAAAATGAAACATTTTATTTACTATTTAGCTTTTCACTCGCGTCTTTTTGTCTGTTCCGTTTCTACCGTTTAAATACGTCACTCAGTGATAACGGACATTCTAATGGTGAAAGAATTTTTAAGTTAAAACTTCTTTATGCACGCTTGACTTGGGGAGTAAGCTGGTGAATGCGTGACGAGAGCGTTACGAAAAGTGTGATCGGGCGAAGCGAACGGGAGGGGAGAGGGAGATATAAGTTAGTGAAAATAGAAAGTGAGAGAATTATGTTTCGTAAGTTTTACTTCAGTCGTGTGGTCTAAAGCAGTTCGTTTTTTTATATAGTATTTTTTACAAAAACAAACGGAATTAACTGAGTGACTCACTGTATCCAGATAAACCCGCGAGGTTTTCGTGGTACTTAAATTGCAAAGTATAATGTATTTGTTATGTATTGGCAATTAAATTGAAATTGAATCGAACGAGCAATTTTACCAACTTTATAATGTTGTTGAAATTATATATATAAAATTCACAA